>NC_083234.1:8877742-9229478 GCF_032191835.1 Heteronotia binoei
AGCGGCTTACAATCTCCTATATCTTCTCCCCCCACACAACAGACACCCTGTAAGGTGGGTGAGGCTGAGAGGGCTCCCACAGCAGCTGCCCTTTTGAAGGACAACCTCTGCCAGAGCTATGGCTGACCCAAGGCCATTCCAGCATCTGCAAGTGGAGGAGTGAGGAATCAAACCCGGTTCTCCCAGATAAGAGTCCTCACACTTAACCAGTACACCAAACTGGCAGAAAGAAAGAAAGAAAGAAAGAAAGAAAGAAAGAAAGAAAGAAAGAAAGAAAGAAAGAAAGAAACCAAGGAAATTTCCTTCTATTCATAGGCCAGCGAGATCAGGTGATCCTTGCTAACTCCTATAAATCTCCCAGATCAAGTCTTGCTGGCTACTCTTAGTAGTGCTCCACAGCAGCTGGAGTGGAAACGATCCTTTCCCTCCCTTCTTTTGATAGACCCCTTTCTTTACTTACTATAACTTATAAAAGATCTGCATTTGCATCACACCAGGCAGAAGAAGAGAAAGGGCAGAGACTGGGCAGAGAAGAGGGCCAGGAAGGGCGATGTGGAGGCTGCATCTAATCTTGGTACCCGGGCATTTGTAGAGGGTTCTGGATGAGTGCCCAGCAATCCCTTCAGTAAGAAGTAATTCATAGGCTCACCCTTTCCCCTCCGTCCCTGCTTTCCGGCTCTCCTCCAGCTACTGAATCTTTCTTTGCAATCCATCATCTATATCTTCTTATCCTGCATGCCAGTGTAGCCAAATAAGCACATACAAATACCCATTATTAATTAGCCCCCCCCCCTCCCCTGGGTTTTATGATTATGATTTGGGCTTGCATGCGTGTGTGTGAGTGTGTAAGTGTGGAGTAGCTTACTGGATTTGATTGCAGAAGGCTCCAGTGAAATAATCTAGGCTGCATGTGTTTGGGCAGTGCTTTCTCTGCTTGAGGTCCAGAAGATCCAGCTAGAGTTGCCATCACCAAGCACTTAAAAATATAAATCCAACAGTTCCGATGTGGAGTAGTGCGGACTTTTGCACTGTCAGACTTCTTCAGGGATTGCATTGTGTAACCAGCCGCTTTTTCTGGAAGCATTACTGTATGTTTCAATGTTGTTGAGTCTTTGTCACAAAAATATGTTTGCACACACTTTGATGTGATAATAAGTATATTTCTGGTGCTGATTGTATTGTTCCAACACCAAGCACTTGGCTGACTCAGCAGACTTTGTATACTCAGTGACAGGGTATATACCCCCCACCCCACCGATGTAGCCAATCTTCCAAGAGCTTACAGTAGGCCCTGTAATTAGAGCCCTTGGAACTTCGTGGCACAGGGTGTTAAAGCTGCAGTACTGCAGTCCTAAGCTCTGCTCACGACCTGAGTTTGATCCCCGGTGGAAGCTGGCTTTTCAGGTAGCCGGCTTGAGGTTGACTCAGCCTTCCATCCTTCCGACATTGGTCAAAGGAGTACCCAGCTTGCTGGGAGGAAAGCTGACTGGGGAAGGAAATGGCAAACCACCTCGTAAAAAAAATCTGCCGTGAAAACGCTGTGAAAGCAACGTCACCCCAGAGTCGGAAATGACTGGTGCTTGCACAGGGGACACCTTTTTTTATTTTCCAAACCAAAGTTAGCAACCATAGCTGCAGTTCTGCTTCCTTTCTCTTACCTCCAGGACTCTTGCATAGCCCTTTTCCGCACACAGGTGCAACGGAGTCTTCTTTGATCCATCTCTCTTGTTGACGTTCGCTCCCAGGGAGACCAGATCACTGACTATAAGGTGGTGGTTCCTTTGAGCGGCTACATGCAATGCAGTCTTCGAAAAGGTAAAGAGAAGGACAGAGAAAAACAAATAATTAAGTGTGTGTGTGTGGGGGGGGGGGGAAGAACATTGCAAGAGAGACTGTCAACATTCATGGAAGATACATCGGTCAATGGCTCCTAGCCATGGTGGCAAAGGGAAACCTCCACATTCAGAGACACTGAGCCTCTAAATCCCAGAACCAGGAAGCAACATGAGCCAGAAGGCCTTGGCCTCTATGCCCTGTTGCTGGCCCTCCAGAGGAACTGGTTGGCCACTGTGTGAGATGGGATGCTGGACTACGTGGACCACTGGTCTGATACAGTGGGGCTCATCTTATGTACTTAAGAAGGCCCCAGACTCTATGCCCTGTTGTTGGCCCCTCCAGAGAAACTGGTTGGCCACTGTGTGAGATGGGATGCTGGACTACGTGGACCACTGGTCTGATACAGTGGGGCTCATCTTATGTACTTAAGAAGGCCCCAGACTCTATGCCCTGTTGTTGGCCCTCCAGAGAAACTGGTTGGCCACTGTGTGAGATGGGATGCTGGACTATGTGGACCACTGGTCTGATACAGTGGGGCTCATCTTATGTACTTAAGAAGGCCCCAGACTCTATGCCCTGTTGCTGGCCCTCCAGAGGAACTGGTTGGCCTCTGTGTGAGATGAGATGCTGGACTACGTGGACCACTGGTTTGATCCAGTGGGGCTCGTCTTACGTACCTAAGAAGGCCCCAGACTCTATGCCCTGTTGCTGGCCCTCCAGAGAAACTGGTTGGCCACTGTGTGAGATGGGATGCTGGACTACATGGACCACTGGTCTGATCCAGTGGGGCTCGTCTTATGTACTTAAGAAGGCCCCAGACTCTATGCCCTGTTGTTGGCTCTCCAGAGGAACTGGTTGGCCTCTGTGTGAGATGAGATGCTGGACTACATGGACCACTGGTTTGATCCAGTGGGGCTCGTCTTACGTACCTAAGAAGGCCCCAGACTCTATGCCCTGTTGCTGGCCCTCCAGAGAAACTGGTTGGCCACTGTGTGAGATGGGATGCTGGACTACATGGACCACTGGTCTGATCCAGTGGGGCTCGTCTTATGTACTTAAGAAGGCCCCAGACTCTATGCCCTGTTGTTGGCCCTCCAGAGGAACTGGTTGGCCTCTGTGTGAGATGAGATGCTGGACTACATGGACCACTGGTTTGATCCAGTGGGGTTCGTCTTACGTACCTAAGAAAGCCCCAGACTCTATGCCCTGTTGCTGGCCCTCCAGAGAAACTGGTTGGCCACTGTGTGAGATGCGATGCTGGACTACATGGACCACTGGTCTGATCCAGTGGGGCTCGTCTTACGTACTTAAGAAGGCCCCAGACTCCATGCCCTGTTGCTGGCCCTCCAGAGGAACTGGTTGGCCACTGTGTGAGATGCGATGCTGGACTACATGGACCACTGGTCTGATCCAGTGGGGCTCGTCTTATGTACTTAAGAAGGCCCCAGACTCCATGCCCTGTTGCTGGCCCTCCAGAGGAACTGGTTGGCCACTGTGTGAGATGCGATGCTGGACTACATGGACCACTGGTCTGATCCAGTGGGGCTCGTCTTATGTACTTAAGAAGGCCCCAGACTCTATGCCCTGTTGTTGGCCCTCCAGAGGAACTGGTTGGCCTCTGTGTGAGATGAGATGCTGGACTACATGGACCACTGGTTTGATCCAGTGGGGCTCGTCTTACGTACCTAAGAAGGCCCCCAGACTCTATGCCCTGTTGCTGGCCCTCCAGAGAAACTGGTTGGCCACTGTGTGAGATGGGATGCTGGACTACATGTTGGCCACTCTGTGAGATGGTTTGATCCAGTGGGGCTCGTCTTACGTACCTAAGAAGGCCTTGGCCTCTATGCCCTGTTGCTGGCCCTCCAGAGGAACTGGTTGGCCACTGTGTGAGATGCGATGCTGTACTACATGGACCACTGGTCTGATCCAGTGGGGCTCGTCTTATGTACCTAAGAAGGCCTCAGACTCTATGCCCTGTTGCTGGCCCTCCAGAGGAACTGGTTGGCCACTGTGTGAGATGCGATGCTGGACTACATGGACCACTGGTCTGATCCAGTGGGGCTCGTCTTATGTACTTAAGAAGGCCCCAGACTCTATGCCCTGTTGTTGGCCCTCCAGAGGAACTGGTTGGCCTCTGTGTGAGATGAGATGCTGGACTACATGGACCACTGGTTTGATCCAGTGGGGCTCGTCTTACGTACCTAAGAAGGCCCCAGACTCTATGCCCTGTTGCTGGCCCTCCAGAGAAACTGGTTGGCCACTGTGTGAGATGGGATGCTGGACTACATGGACCACTGTTCTGATCCAGTGGGGCTCGTCTTATGTACTTAAGAAGGCCCCAGACTCCATGCCCTGTTGTTGGTCCTCCAGAGGAACTGGTTGGCCACTCTGTGAGATGGGATGCTGGACTACATGTTGGCCACTCTGTGAGATGGGATGCTGGACTACATGGACCACTGGTCTGATCCAGTGGGGCTCGTCTTATGTACCTAAGAAGGCCCCAGACTCTATGCCCTGTTGTTGGCCCTCCAGAGAAACTGGTTGGCCACTGTGTGAAATAGGATACTGGACTACATGGACCACTGGTCGGATCCAGTGGGGCTCGTCTTATGTACCTAAGAAGGCCCCAGACTCTATGCCCTGTTGTTGGCTCTTCAGAGGAACTGGTTGGCCACTGTGTGAGATGGGATGCTGGACTACATGGACCACTGTTCTGATCCAGTGGGGCTCGTCTTATGTACTTAAGAAGGCCCCAGACTCCATGCCCTGTTGTTGGTCCTCCAGAGGAACTGGTTGGCCACTCTGTGAGATGGGATGCTAGACTACATGTTGGCCACTCTGTGAGATGGGATGCTGGACTACATGGACCACTGGTCTGATCCAGTGGGGCTCGTCTTATGTACCTAAGAAGGCCCCAGACTCTATGCCCTGTTGTTGGCCCTCCAGAGAAACTGGTTGGCCACTGTGTGAAATAGGATACTGGACTACATGGACCACTGGTCGGATCCAGTGGGGCTCGTCTTATGTACCTAAGAAGGCCCCAGACTCTATGCCCTGTTGTTGGCTCTTCAGAGGAACTGGTTGGCCACTGTGTGAGATGGGATGCTGGACTACATGGACCACTGTTCTGATCCAGTGGGGCTCGTCTTATGTACTTAAGAAGGCCCCAGACTCCATGCCCTGTTGTTGGTCCTCCAGAGGAACTGGTTGGCCACTCTGTGAGATGGGATGCTGGACTACATGTTGGCCACTCTGTGAGATGGGATGCTGGACTACATGGACCACTGGTCTGATCCAGTGGGGCTCATCTTATGTACCTAAGAATGCCCCAGACTCTATTCCCTGTTGTTGGCCCTTCAGAGGAACTGTTTGGCTGCTGTGCAAGACAGGATACCGGACCAGATGGACCACTGGTCTGATCCAGCAGAGCTTTTCTTATGTTCTTAGGAAGGCCTTGGCCCTGTTGTTGGCCCTCCAGAGGTACTGGTTGGCAACTATGAGAGACAGGAGGCTGCACTAGATGGACCACCAGTCTGATCAAGCAGGACTCGTCTGATATTCTTATTCGAAGTTAACCTTACAACTGTGCCTTGATCATCAGCGCAACAATGTTCCGCCTTAGGCCACCTAGAGTGCTGTTTTCTAATCTGCGGGTTGGTGCCAAAATAAGCAAGCATTGCTTGTAAACGAACGTAGCTTGTGTCAGATAAGATTCTGAGTGATGCTTCCTCTTGAACAAGGTAGCAAACAAGATCTCTCTCCAGTGCAGTGATTTTGGGGACATTCCTAAGTTCACATGGAGATAGTGGAAGGTGTAGTCAAGCTGCCACTGACTTAAGGCAACACCCATAGGATTCTGAAGGTAAGAGAAATGCAGAGGGGGTTTGCCATTGCCTGCCTCTAGCAACCTGGGACTTCTTGGGCGGTTTCCCATCCAAATACTAACAGGGTTGACCCTGCTTATCTTCCGGGATTCTACAAGATCAGATAGCCTAGGCCAGGGGTGTCGGACATATGGCCCAGGGGCCAAATCAGGCCCCCAGATGTCTCCTGTCAGGCCCCTGAGCAACTGACTGTTATCTGCTTCCTTCTTCCTCTCTCTTACTTGCTTCTGCATCACAGCTTGTTTTGCCAGGCTTGTTCAACAGCATAGGAGCTACAGAGCAAAACCTCTATTTTCTCCATTGGCTGAGGCTCCTCCCTTGGGAGGGAAAAGTGGGGGAGAGATAGCTTGCTTTGCCAGGGCCTCTCAATCGCATAGCAGAGCTACTGAGCCAAGCTGCTTTTCCTTCTATTGGCTGAGACTCCTCCCCTTCCAAGTTCCCTGGGGAAGGAGGAAAAGAGCCAAAGCTTCCTTTGCTCAGTTCCCTGGATTGCATGGGAGAGCTACAAAGAAAGCACCTTTAAGACCAACAAGTGCTTATATTTTAAGCATGTTTTAAGTTTAAAAAAAAAATCTTTACTCGTGTTTGTGTCCTTTATAAAATTTATATCTCCGCTACTTAATCTTAAATAGATACACACATGACCTGGCCTGACAAGCTCTCATTTATGTCAGATCTGGCCGTTGTCACGTTCTCAGGGTGCAGGCAGGCAGGCAGGAGTCCCAAGCCAGCCCAAGGTCAAAGTCCAGAAAGTCCAGCAGGAGCCAAGTCACCAATGCAGAATCACAAACCGGAATCAGAAGTTAATGTCCAAAAGCCAAAAGCTCAGGGTGCCAAGGAAATCAAGCAGGAAGGAACGTGGATGCAAGCAAGAGAATAGACTTGTTGCTTCCACAAGGTTACCAGGTCCCGAGTGGGAGTTATATGGGAGTCTCAATCAGCCTGCTCCCTGGGTGGCAGTGACTCTGCTAGAACTCAGGGCTGAGAGACCTGAAGCCTCGGCGTGCCTCATGTCTTCGCTCTGAAAGTTCTTTCCGGAGCCTGCTTTGAACGCTTGAGATGGGAGGAGGAGAGCTTGGAGGAGATTGATCATCAAGAGCTGACACTGGTGCCTGGAGAGTGATTGATGGGCCAGCTGCTGTTTGTTCAGCTGAGGAACTGGCTGGCAACTCTTCCAGGTCTGTTAACCCTTCCAGCTCCTCCTCGTCAGGGCTCATGACAGCCCTCATAATAAATGAGTTTGACACCCCTGGCCTAGGCCATTCGGGTCAAGACGAACTGCATGCCATCAAGGCACAAGAGACTCACGATGGCCCCAAGACCATGGGGTTTTCAAGACATCAGCAGAGGTGGCTTGCCATTGCCTGCTTCTGCATAGAAACCCTGGACTTCCTTGGTGGTCCCCCATACAAACACTAGCCAGGATCTACCCTGCTTAGCTTCTGAGATCTGACAAGATCAGGCTGTCCTGGGCTATCCAGGTTAGAGCAAGCTCAGGTGTCCTTTGCATGGGAGAGCCAGTTTGGTGTAGTGGTTAAGTGTGCGGACTCTTATCTGGGAGAACCGGGTTTGATTCCCCACTCCTCCACTTGCAGCTGCTGGAATGGCCTTGGGTCAGCCTTGCTGTTTTTGGCGGGGCGGGCACTTTCAACAAGCAGCAGCAGAATACGCATGAGTAGACCTTCCCTGTGATGTGAGGGCGCTTGCCTCTTCTTTGGTCTGGAGCCATCCCTGGCTGGCAGAGCTGCTGCAGTCCTTGCAAACAAGTAGGGGCGCCAATTCCGGATTGGGAAACACCTGGAGATTTTAGGGGTGGAGCCTCCAGATTCAAGGTCTCAAAGAAGAAAGGAGGTATGCAGTTCCTCCAATCTCCCCAGGATTTGGGGGGAAGAGAGGGAAACCGGTCTCTGTAGTCTGGAGATCAATTGCCATTACAGTAGATCTCCAGGACACACCTGGTGATTGGCAACCCTAAACAGTGGGTCCAGTGGAGAGGGCTGAGACACCCTACCTCTTTCACTTGATCTGGGGCTCAACTCAAAAAAGGGGGCTGAGAATAGTTCTCTGAATGCCATTTCTGGGAGGAGGCTTTGGGTCTGAAGAAGAAAAGCAGAGGTCCATCGGTGGCTCTCAGCCACAGCGTATTGTTGGAACTCTCTGTCTGGGGCAAGTGATGCTCTGTATTCTTGGTGCTTGGGAGGGGCAACAGTGGGAGGGCTTCTAGTGTCCTGGCCCCATTGGTGGACCTCCTGATGGCACCTGGTTTTTTTGGCCACTGTGTTGGACTGGATGGGCCATTGACCTGATCCAACATGGCTTCTCTTATGTTCTTAAGAATGAAATGAGCTGTTGAGAAACAATACAGAACGACGTTTGAGTCCAGTGGCACCTTTAAGACCAACGAAGCTTAGTTTTGTGTATAAGCTTCCGTGTTCGATTGCTTCAGACCAACACAACTACCCACCTGATTCTATGTTAAGAAACAGCTCTGTTTTGTTGCAGGGAAGTATGACAATGGTTGCATAAGCATGGTTTCAGCAGCACACATCATATATTCTGAGGCTCAGAACTGATCCCAGCTCTTTCCTCCTACCTGCTTCCTCGCATCCTCCTCGTCAATTCTGTCCAGAAGGGCCAGCCTCCAAGCCAGGTAGTATCCCAGGGCCCTCTTCCCCTGGGCGACAGCCTTGTGCAGCAACCTGGAAGGAAAGGGAAGGGGTTTGTAAAGACGAGACAGCGAGGACATGCATGTTCAGAGAGGATGGGTACTCCTCAGACATCGGCAAGGAAGGAAGGAAGGAGGGGCTTGAAGTCAGAAGAGGGCTCTGGGCATCATACAGTTTCCCCAAAATCACTCTAAGTATCTCGATCAGGGGTGGCCAAACTGCGGCTCGGGAGCCATATCTTGTGTGGCTTTCGAAGCCCCCCTGCCCCCACCTTTTGCATTTGTCTCGTTGCATCATTTCTCCAAACCAAGCCAGCCAGCAGCTTGGACAATGCATTTCAAGTTAAAGTTGCTTTCTTTCCGCCTCCCTCCCTCCTCTTAAAACATCTGATGTTCATGTTTTGCAGCTCTCAAACATCTGAAGTGGCTCTCATATTAAGCAAATTTGGCCACCCCGGATCTAGATTCCCTTTCTTTCTCTCTTTCAGTGGTGTTTCAATTCACATAATACACATAATTGTCCCTCTGGAATAATTCAATACACATAATTGTCCCTCTGGAAGAAACTGACCTTTGATTAAGATTTAGTATTGAGTGGCCTAACCTTGGATGGCCCAGACTAGGCTGATTCCATTAGATCCCAGAAGATAAGCAAGGTCAACCCTGGTTAGTGCTTGGATGGGAGACCACCAAGGAAGTCCAGGGTCACTACACAGAGGCAAAATAGGAGTCGACTGCACCTTTAAGACCAACTTAGTTTTATTCAGAACGTAAGCTTTCGTGCGCTCTCTAAGCACACTTCATCGGACGAGGAATCCGGCACAGTGAGCAAAGCCACGCATAGCTGGTAGTCGGTGGCTCAGAATGCAAACGGGTACAAATTTAAGATCCAATGACAGTATAGTAAAATTATCTGGTAGGGAGCGGTGTGGAATGCAAAATGGTACAAATTTAAGATTCAATGCCAGAATAGTAAAATTAACAAACTGAGCAAACCTTTGATCCGAGTAGCGTGAGCATGCGAAAGCAATAAGACAGTAATATGTCAAAATGTGAGAACGTCTGTTCATGACTATATCGTATTAAGCCTGCGTCAAAAGGAAGGTATTTATATCTCAATATAAATGTTATATTTTTGATATTTAATATAATTATATCATGATCAATTTGTTAATTGAGCATAACTGAGCATAATATAATTTGTTATAATAATTATATTCTGCTCAATTTGATATTTAATATAATTATATTATGCTCAATTATATTATGCTCAAAATGCTAATTTGTACCATTTTGCATTCTACACCACTCCCTACCAGATAATTTCACTATGCTGTCATTGGATCTTAAATTTGTACCCGTTTGCATTCTGAGCCACCGACTACCAGCTATGTGGGGCTTTGCTCACTGTGCCGGATTCCTCGTCCGATGAAGCGTGCTTAGAGAGCGCACGAAAGCTTACGCTATGAAGAAAACTAAGTTGGTCTTAAAAGGTGCAACTTGACTCCTGTTTTGTTCTACTTCTTCAGACCAACACAGCTGACTACTTGGATCTATACCCAAAGGCAGGCAATGGCCAGCCACCTCAGAACGTCTCTTGCCTTGAAAACCCCATGGGACTGGGGTCGCTGTATTTGCCTGTGATGTAGATGGCCAAGGTTAATCCAATCTCATCAGATCTCAAAAGCTCAAGCAGGATCAGCCTTAGTTAGTACTTGGATGGGAGACCACCAAGGAAGCCCAGGGTTGCTACGCAGAGGCAGCCAAGGGCAGACCACCTCTGTTCCTTTCTGCTCTGACTTGCATAGCCCAGGCTGGCCCGATCTCATCAGATCTCAGAAGCGAATCAGGGTCAGCCCTGGTTAGTACTTGAATGGGAGTCCACCAAGGAAGCTCAGGGTTGCTACGCGGAGGCAGAGTTGCCTTGCCTTGCCTTGGATGGCCCAGGCTGGTCTGATCTCAGATCTCAGAAGCAAAGCAGGGTCAGTCCTGGTTACTTGTATGGGAGTCCACCAAGGAAGCTCAGGGTTGCTACGCAGAGGCAGAGTTGCTTTGCCTTGCCTTGGGTGGCCCAGGCTGGTCTGATCTCCTCAGATCTCAGAAGCAAAGCAGGGTCAGTCCTGGTTACTTGAATGGGAGTCCACCAAGGAAGCTCAGGGTTACTACGCAGAGGCAGAGTTGCCTTGCCTTGCCTTGGATGGCCCAGGCTGGTCCGATCTCCTCAGATCTCAGAAGCAAAGCAGGCTCAGTCCTGGTTACTTGAATGGGAGTCCACCAAGGAAGCTCAGGGTTACTACGCAGAGGCAGAGTTGCCTTGCCTTGCCTTGGGTGGCCCAGGCTGGTCTGATTTCCTCAGATCTCAGAAGCGAATCAGGGTCAGCCCTGGTTAGTACTTGAATGGGAGTCCACCAAGGAAGCTCAGGGTTGCTACGCAGAGGCAGAGTTGCTTTGCCTTGCCTTGGATGGCCCAGGCTGGTCCGATCTCCTCAGATCTCAGAAGCAAAGCAGGCTCAGTCCTGGTTACTTGAATGGGAGTCCACCAAGGAAGCTCAGGGTTGCTACGCAGAGGCAGAGTTGCCTTGCCTTGCCTCGGATGGCCCAGGCTGGTCTGATCTCCTCAGATCTCGGAAGCGAAGCAGTGGTGGCCCTGGCAGGTACTTCGATGAGAGACTTCCAGGGGTCGCTGTGCAGAGGCAGGCAACGGCAAACCACCTCTGCTCCTCTCCTGCCTTGAAAATTCCACGGGGTGAGCTTAAGTTGCCTGCGTCTTCATGGCACTTTCTATTGGGTGGCTCCCAGGCTGCAGTACAAAGGAGGCTGTTGCTTTAACATTCTCACCTGGAGACAATTCTCCCCATCCCAAAGTCTGGTCTCACGGTCTTACAGCTGGGCAGTCTACTTCAAGACCGCAGGACCAGGAGAAACACAGGCGAGGTGGATTGGCCATTTAACTTACAGGCAGGGCTTTTTCTGTAGCAGGAACTCCTTTGCCTATTAAGTCACACCCCCCTGATGTAGCCAATCCTCCTGGAGCTTACAGTAGGCCCTGTTACGAAGAGCCCTGTAAGCTCTTGGAGGATTGGCTACATCAAGGGGGTGTGGCCTAATAGGCAAAGGAGATCCTGCTACAAAAAAGCCCTGCTTACAGGGGAATTTTCCCAGGCGGTCCCCGCTCTAGAGGGGCAAATGGCAGCCAAGTCCCAGCAACTCCACCAACCCTTCCGGGGCCAAGTTGGCTCAGATCCTTCACTGATAATCAGGGTCAGCACATCCCTTGTCCCCAAGGATGCCAACTCAGGGTTGGGGAAATACCTGGAGATTTTGGGGGTGGGGCCTGGGAAGGGTGGGGTTTTGGGAGGGGCTTCAATGGGATCTAAAGCCATAGAGTCCAACTTCCAAAGCGGCCATTTTCTCCAGGTGAACTGATCTGTCACCTGGAGATCAGTTGTCATCCCGGGAGGTCTCCAGCCATCACCTGGCGATTAAACCACCTGGAGATTGGCAACCCTGCTTGTCCCACCCGTGCAGCTGCTATTTTGTGAGAGGGGCCAGAGGAGAAGCTGCTGTCACTGTCGTTAAGGCTGCCAACTCTGAATTCAACATTAGGAAGAACTTCCTGACCATTAGAGCGGTTCCTCAGTGGAACAGGCTTTCTTGGGAGGTGGTGGGCTCTCCTTTGAACATAAGAACATAAGAGAAGCCATGTTGGATCAGGCCAATGGCCCATCCAGTCCAACACTCTGTCACATAAGAACATAAGAGAAGCCATGTTGGATCAGGCCAATGGCCCATCCAGTCCAACACTCTGTGTCACATAAGAACATAAGAGAAGCCATGTTGGATCAGGCCAATGGCCCATCCAGTCCAACACTCTGTGTCACACAGTGACAAAAAAAATTATATATATATATATATATATATATATACACACACACACACATATATATATATACACACTGTGGCTAACAGCCACTGATGGACCTCTGCTCCATATTTTTATCTAACCCCCTCTTGAAGCTGGCTATGCTTGTAGCCGCCACCACCTCCTGTGGCAGTGAATTCCACTCTTTGGGTGAAGAAGTACTTCCTTTTATCCGTTTTTAAATAGAGGCTGGATGGCCACCTGACAGCAACGCAGATCCTATGAATTTAGGGGGAGGGGGAATTTAGGGGCATAGTGCAGGGGGTTGGACTAGATGACCCTGGAGGTACCTTTCAACTCTACAATTCTAATTCCTGGAAATTTGCAGGTGGACCTGAGAAGGTCAGGATTTAGGCAGGGGAGGGACCTCAGTGTGTGTGTGTGTGTGGGGGTAATAACATGAGTCTGATTCCCCCAAAGGGAGCCATTTTCTCCAGGGGAACTGATCTCTGGACTGGAGACCAGCTGCAATTCCAGCAGATCTTCAGGTCCCACCTGGAGGTTGGCCACCCTATTTTGGTAGCTCTCCTTTCTCAGCTGGGCTTCTCTCCGAGGCCATTTTATCTTCCTGGTTTGCTCCAGAACACAAAACCCAATGCCCTGTTGCACGGGACAACTTCAAACAGGGCTACAACGGGCAACGCTAAGCCAGCACAAAGTGCCACTCCGATTTAAATAAAAAAAACCCTCAAGACATAACATTGTGAATGGGGCAGCTGATGTTGCTAGGTAGCACCCGGGGATCTCTTGCCACTTCTCCTGGAGGAAAGGGCTGCTTCGGAAGGTGGACTCTGAGGTCCGCTCCTTCCAGCCCTGCCCTGCCCTGCCCTCCCCTGGTTCCATGCCCCAAATCTGCAGGCATTTCCCAAAACACAGCTGGCGACTCTATGACGCGCATCCTAGCACTGAGCCCCATCACGCGCTACGGGATCAAAGCAGTTTTCAGGCTCCCCTTTCAGTTCCCTGGAACTTGCCTGCTGACCTCTGGAAATGACGGTTTCCTTTGTTTACCGGGAGGTCTGGTAAGCACATATTTGCAATTTCGACACGCCTCGTTGGATTCAAGGGGGTCATAAAGTTTGATGGCTTTCGCTTTTAATTCCAGGGAATCAGCCACTCCCTCGTTCTGAGGAAGCGAACGATACTCCCTGCCAACCAACTTGGGTTTCCAAGTAACCTTCCCACCTTGTTTTATGGCCGCATGAGTTGGTTCGGCGGGGGGGGGGGGGCAAAGAAAGAAGCGAAATTTGATCCCTACGGATAGGGTTGCCAATCCCCAGGTGGAGGCAGGGGATCCCCCGGTTTGGAGGCCCTCCCCCCCCCCGCTTCAGGGTCGTCAGAGCGGGGGGGGGGGGAGGGAAATGTCTGCTGGGAACTCTATTATTCCCTATGGAGACTTATTCCTATAGAAAATCATGGAGAATTGATCCGTGGGTATCTGGGGCTCTGGGAGGGCTGATTTTTGGGGTAGAGGCACCAAATTTTCAGTATAGCATCTAGTGCCTCTCCCCAAAATACCCCCCAAGTTTCAAAAAGATTGGACCAGGGGGTCCAATTCTATGAGCCTCAAAAGAAGGTGCCCCTATCCTTCATTATTTCCTGTGGAAGGAAGGCATTGAAAAGGTGTGCCGTCCCTTTAAATGTGATGGCCAGAACTCCCTTTGGCGTTCAATTATGCTTGTCACAGCCTTGCTCTTGGCTCCACCCCTAATGTTTCCTGGCTCCACCCCCGAAGTCTCCTGGCTCCACCCCCAAAGTCCCCAAATATTTATTGAATTGGACTTGGCAACCCTACCTATGGACCAGAGAACAATGGTAAGCATCGAACTGCAAGGAATTTGATCGTGGCACCTGTCGGGAGTGGAGTTGCCAACTAATTACAACTAATATCCAGACAACAGAGATCAGTTCCACTGGAACTTTGGAGGGTGGCCTCTATGTAGGGTTGTCAGGTCCAAGTCAAGAAATATCTGGGGGTGGAGCCAGGAGACATTGGGGGTGGAGCCAGGAGCAAGGTTGTGACAAGCTTAATTGAACTCCAAAGGGAGTTCTGGCCAGTTTGGTGTAGCGGTTAAGTGTGCGGACTCTTATCTGGGAGAACCGGGTTTGATTCCCCACTCCTCCACTTGCAGCTGCTGGAACGGCCTTGGGTCAGCCAGAGCTCTGGCAGAGCTGTCCTTGTGAGAGCCAGTCTGGTGTAGTGGTTAAGTGCGTGGACTCTTATCTGGGAGAACCGGGTTTGATTCCCTACTCCTCCACTTGCACCTGCTGGCATGGCCTTGGGTCAGTCATAGCTCTGGCAGAGGTTGTCCTTGAAAGGGCAGCTGCTGTGAGAGCTCTCTCAGCCCCACCCACCTCACAGGGTGTCTGTTGTGGGGGAGGAAGGTAAAGGAGATTGTGAGCCGCTCTGAGACTCTGAGATTCAGAGTGGAGGGTGGGATATAAATCCAGTATCTTCTTCTTCACATTGAAAGGGACCGCGCACCTTTTAAATGCCTTCCCTCCATTGGAAATAATGAAGGATAGGAGCACCTTCTTTTGAGGCTTATAGGATTAGATCCCCTGATCCAATCTTTCTGAAACTTGGAGGGTGTTTTGAGGAGAGGCAGTGGATGCTATATTGAAAATATGGTGTCTCTACCTCAAACAACAGCCCCCTCAGAGCCCCAGATACCCCTAGATGAATTCTCCATTATTCCCTATGGGAACCAGTCTCCATAGGGAATAATGAAATGGCCAGCAGACATGGCCACCAGCCCTCCCCTCCCCCCTGCTTTCTGATGACCCTGGGGGATGGCCTCCAAACTGGGGAATCCCTTGCCTGCACCTGGGGATTGGACTACACTGAAAAACTGTTTGCGAAATAAACTGTTTCACAAAAACTTACAACTTTGAAAACTGTACCCTATTGCATTCATAGAATTCACCTGGGGATTAGCAACCCTGCCTCTATAACAGGGGTGGCCAACTCCAGATGTTTTTTGCCTACAACTCCCATCAGCCCCAGCCATTGGCCATGCTGGTTGGGGCTGATGGGAGCTGTAGGCAAAAAACATCTGGAAAGCTACCGTGGGCCACCCCTGCTCTATGACATTATACCCCTGTGAGGTCCCTCCCCTCTCCAAGCCCCGCCTTCCCCAGGCTCCACCCCCTAGGCTTGCCAGAAAGCAAGCAGACGTATCCGGAATGGAATTCTCGCAGGAGCTCCTTTGCATATTAGGCCACACACCCCTGATGTAGCCAATCCTCCAGGAGCTGACAAGGCTCTTTTTTGCAAGCTCTCAGAGGATTGGCTACATCAGGGGTGTGTGGCCTAATATGCAAAGGAGCTCCTGCTAGAATTCCACCCCTGGACGTATCGTTGCGAATACTGTCAGAAGCAAACTGAGCCACCCACAGACCTGTTCCCATTTGTGTCCGGCGTCAGCAACCTCTCCTGTGGGACGCTCCTCAGCCAGCTCTCCGCTTGGTGGAGTTGAAACTGGAAGAAAGACACAGACGAGGGGTCCCGCCCCCCAAAAGAGGAGTTGTTCTCCAGAGGTTCCGACACGTGCCCTGGGGGATTGTGGCCCTGAGGCCTCAGCTCACCAGCCAAACTTTGGCAATGCCCCATAGTCTTCAGGAAACTATAGTGCCCCTGTTCGTGTCTGGCTTCCCTGTGTGAACATAGTTGCCTGGCGCTAGGACTCAGGCACGGCTGCATCGTTCTGTCATCAGGTCTGTTCCAACATTTGGCGCATTCCTGCCACAACGCACCAGGGGATGAACAATGTTGCTGAAATCTGGTAGAATCCCAGCTGATTCCCAGTTGATTCCCATCCAGCTGTGGGTTGCCATCAGCTTCCCAGCAGAGAGGCTGAAATCCTGGGGACGCGCCATCCAGGTGTGGCTGAGACATCCCCGTCTCAAGTCTGGAACGACTCTTGTTCAGGTCTTCCTCCAGGACTTCCACCAGGATATCCAGGTCTTCCACGCTTTTTGTAGTTATCCGGGAATGATGCCTCTTCTAAAAGAGAGAATAAGAGATTAATCCGCAGCGTGAGTTGTCCGGCTCCGTCCTGTGCTTTGCCTAGGAAATTCTGGCCACCGAAAAGCAGAAAATATCCTACGTACCGGTTTGTGACTCTTCTCCAAATTGAGTCTTTTTTTCCCTGTGTGAGATGACGAGAAAAGAAGATATTCAAGAACCCACCGAACCATTGGCAATCCGTCTAATTTTTAAAGTAGCGATGATTATAATGGTAAGATCTGATTATAATTGCTAGAGGCAATTACATTCTCAGGAATTCTTGTGGCAAGGTGTAAGAGCCCAGCCCAGTGGGATAGCAGACTGTACTCAAGGTGCCATTCTTGAATCAAAGATTTCTCAAGGTCACTGGCCCTCCAAAGGGGGGATTCTTTACCTTTTCTTCCTGGAGCTGTTTTGCCTCCTGGCTTCACTGATGTCTCCTGAGGGGGGAGGGAGAGAAATAATAAATTTTCATCGTTGTAATCTTGATTAGCTAGCTAATTCTGAGTGGACCTGCAAAGCTTGCAAGAAGAATGCAAAGCTGACATTACTAAATACAACAACAACAACAACAACATTTATATGGAATTTAGGGTTGCCAACTTCCAGGTAGCGGCTGGCGATCTGGAATTCCAACCCATCATCTCCTGCCAACATAAGAACATAAGAGAAGCCATGTTGGATCGGGCCAGTGGTCCATCCAGTCCAACACTCTGCGTCGCGCAGTGGCCAAAAAACCAGATGCCATCAGGAGGTCCACCAGTGGGGCTAGGACACTAGAAGCCCTCCCACTGTGCCCCACCAAGCACCAAGAATCCAGAGCGTCAATGCCCCAGACATAAGAACATAAGAAAAGCCATGTTGGATCAGGCCAATGGCCCATCCAGTCCAACAGTCTGTGTCACACAGTGGCCAAAAAAACCAGATGCCATCAGGAGGTCCACCAGTGGGTTCAGGACACTAGAAGCCCTCCCACTGTGCCTTCCCAAGCACCAAGAATACAGAGCATCTCTGCCCCAGACAAAGAGTTCCCCTGGGAGGAGGGAATGCTGCTTTGAAAGTTGGTCTCTATGGCATTGTACCCCACTGAGGTCCCTTCCCTTTCCAAACCTCACCCTCTCCATGTTTCAAGGAGCAATGATTAAAATTGTAAGATCTGATTATCATTGCTCGAGGCAAATGCAAGCACCCGCCCCAGTGGAATAGTAGACAGGAGAGATCAAAGATTTCTCAAGTTCACTGGTCCTCAAAGGGAACGACTCCCCAAATCTCCAGGAATTTCCCAACCCTGAGCTGGCAACGTTAGCATGGGTGGTCAAAAAGGCAGGAGAAGAAGAAGAAGACTGCAGATTTATGCCCCGCCCTTCTCTCTGAATCAGAGACTCAGAGCGGTTTACAATCTCCTATATCTTCCTCCTGCACAACAGACACCCTGTGAGGTGGGTGTGGCTGAGAGGGCTCTCACAGCAGCTGCCCTTTCAAGGACAACCTCTGCCAGAGCTACAGCTAACCCAAGGCCATTCCAGCAGCTGCAAGTGGAGGAGTGGGGAATCAAATCAGGTTCTCCCAGATAAGAAGAAGACTGCAGATTTATACCCTGCCCTTCTCTCTGAATCAAGAGACTCAGAGTGGCTTACAATCTCTTATATCTTCTCCCCCCACAACAGACACCCTGTGAGGTGGGTGAGACTGAGAGGGCTCTCCCAGAAGCTGCCCTTTCACGGACAGCTCTACAAGAGCTATGGCTGACCCAAGGCCATTCCAGCAGCTGCAAGTGTAGGAGAGGGGAATCAAACCCGGTTCTCCCAGATAAGAGTCTGTGCACTTAACTACTACTCCAAACTGGCTCTCAGGAGACAGTCATCCTGTGAGGTCAACGTGGCAGATGCGGTTCAATGTGGCCAAGTGCAAAGTAATGCACATTGGGGCCAAGAATCCCAGCTACAAATACAAGTTGATGGGGTGTGAACTGGCAGAGACTGACCAAGAGAGAGATCTTGGGGTCGTGGTAGATAATTCACTGAAAATGTCAAGACAGTGTGCGTTTGTAATAAAAAAGGACAACGCCATGCTGGGAATTATTAGGAAGGGAATTGAAAACAAATCAGCCAGTATCATAATGCCCCTGTATAAATTGATGGTGCGGTCTCATTTGGAGTACTGTGTGCAGTTCTGGTCGCCGCACCTCAAAAAGGATATTATAGCATTGGAGAAAGTCCAGAAAAGGGCAACTAGAATGATTAAAGGGCTGGAACACTTTCCCTATGAAGAAAGGTTGAAACGCTTGGGGTTCTTTAGCTTGGAGAAACGTCGACTGCGGGGTGACATGATAGAGGTTTACAAGATAATGCATGGGATGGAGAAAGAGAAAGAAGTACTTTTCTCCCTTTCTCACAATACAAGAACTCGTGGGTATTCAATGAAATTTCTGAGCAAACAGGTTCAAACGGATAAAAGGAGGTACTTCTCCACCCAAAAGGAGGTGGTGGCGGCCACAAGCATAGCCACCTTCAAGAGGCGGTTAGATAAAAATATGGAGCAGAGGTCCATCAGTGGCTACTAGCCACAGTGTGTATGTGGCCAAAAAAATATTATATATATATATATATATATATATATATATATATATATATATATATATATATATATAAATAAATTTTTGACCACTGTGTGACACAAAGTGTTGGACTGGATGGGCCATTGGCCTGATCTAACATGGCTTCTCTTAGGTTCTTATGAGGTGGGTGGGGCTGAGAGAGCTCTGACAGAAGCTGCTCTTTCAGGGACAACTCTGCGAGAGCGATGATTAACCCAAGGCCATTCCAGCAGCTGCAAGTGGAGGAGTGGGGAATCAAACCCGGTTCTCCCAGATGAAAGTCTGCACACTTAACCACTACACCAAACTGGTCATAGGTGGAATTCTGATTCCTCCTCCAGCAAGCGATGGGAAAAGTCTAGTGATGGTGCCTCTCTCAGGTGGAGACAAATTCTAGGTACAGCACCAAGGCACTGCAGAGTCCTGCCCAGCTGCAATGAGTGGTCAAAATTTTTCTTGGGAGAAGACCCTTTTCTTCAAGGCACAGCTGGTTGGGATGCTATAGTTGCCATGGCGATAGCAAAGCCTTTTTTCTGCTGTCAGGGACCAACTTCTAGTGGATACTGGCACCTCTCCATGGAGCCAAGGGGTTGTATTTTCCATGGCAACTATGTCTTCAAGTCGCATACAATGTCCCGAGGAGGGTGGCAGATTGTGGGTTCCAGAACCGTGGGCAGGGAAGGGCAGAGGGCAGGAGAGGTGCATGGGTGGGGGGTCAGCAGCAATGGGCCCCAACAGAATCCCTGGGACCCAGCAATTGTTACCCCTCAGCTTTTGCTGATCCACATATGCTAGGGTTGCCAAGTCCAATTCAAGAAATATCTGGGGACTTTGGGGGTGGAGCCAGGAAACACTGGGGGTGGAGCCAGGAGCAAGGTCATGACAAGCATAATTGAACTATAAAGGGAGTTCTGGCCAATACATTTAAAGGGACCACCACCTTTTAAATGCCTCCCTTAATTTGGAAATAATTACGGATAGGGGCACGTTTTGGGGGGGCTTATAGAATTGGACCTCCTGGTCCAATCTTTTTGAAATGTGGAGGGTACTTTGAGGAGAGGCATCAGATGCTGTACTGAACATTTGGTGCCTCTACCTCAAAAAACAGCCCCTCCAGACCCCCAGATACTTGCAGATTAATTATCCATTATACCCTATGGCAGGGGTGGCCATCGGTAGCTCTCCAGATGTTTTTTGCCTACAACTCCCATCAGCCCCAGCCATTGGCCATGCTGGCTGGGGCTGATGGGAGTTGTAGGCAAAAAGCATCTGAAGAGCTACCGCTGGCCACCCCTGCCCTATGGAAAACGGTTTCCATAGGGAATAACGGAGCTCCCAGCAGACATTCCCCCACTTTCTGATGACCCTGAAGCAGGGGGAGGGTCTCCAAACCAGGAGATCCCCTGCCCCCATCTGGAGATTGGGAAAAAAACAGCAACCGTGTACAAAACATGCAATAAAAATATAAATAAGTAAAGTCTCTCTTGTTTGTCTCTGTTTGTCTCCAATGATATCAAACACACAATATACAAAAATATCTCACAAAAGGAAAGGAGCCACAAAACTTCAAATATCCAGAGGATATATCGTCTTTCACATTTCTTATTTCAGGGGTGGCCAAGGGTAGCTCTCCAGATTTTTTTTGCCTACAACTTCCATCAGCCCCAGTCAGCATGGCCAATGGCTGGGGCTAGGGTTGCCAAGTCCAATTCAAGAAATATCTGGGGACTTTGGGGGTGGAGTCAGGAGACTTTGGGGATGGAGCCAGGAACAAGGGTGTGACAAGCATAACTGAACTCCAAGGGAGTTCTGGCCATCACATTTAAAGGGACAGCACACCTTTTTAAATGCCTCCTTCCATAGGAAATAATGAAGGATAGGGGCACCTTCTTTTGGGGCTCATAGAATTGGACCCCCTGGTCCAATCTTTTTGAAACTTGGGAGATATTTTGGGGAGAGGCACTAGATGCTATACTGAAAATTTGGTGCCTCTATCTCAAAAACAGCCCCCCTATTGCCCCCGATACCTGCGGATCAATTCCCCATCATTCCCTATGGGAATTGTTCATGGAGGTGGATGATGGTTGTGAGGGCGGGGCTTCCCCCGCTGGCCAGCTGGCTGGGGGAGGGGGGAAGCCTGTAAAACCGGGGGATCCCCCGCTGGGGCCTGGGGATTGGGAAGCCTAGCTGGGGCTGATGGGAGTTGTAGGCAAAAAGCGTCTGGAGACCTACCGTTGGCCACCCCTGTCTTATTCAATTCTGTGCAGTATCCAAATTCCGTAGAAATCCAGGCTCCAAAGGTGATTTTCCCTTTACATGCCCGTCAACTTGGATCACGCTTCGCGTTGAATGCTTCCTCGAAGAGCCAATCTGCTCAGTTTTACTGTTGACGTCAACTAAAACCACTTAATCAAATTTCCATGAGGCAAAACTCAAACGCCTCCACACCAGGGGATCCCCTCCTCCCGCCTGGTGACGAAAAAAGCCGAGAGTTCCACAGGACAAAGTGACTTTTGCAACGACAAAAAACTGTGGAAAATAACGAATGAATAACGAAAATTCCTTCAAACTTATAATTATAATTAATTAACACTACAACATCACATACTATTGCATATTATCAAAAATTCATAATACAAGGTATAAAGTGCAGAGAATAAATTTTTCAAAAGTGCTTGCAGTTAATCATGTCCATTTCTGATTTAAGACGCTATATATATCAAACTTCTTTAAAGAATGAAAGGCCTGTTGTGTTCCGAGTTCGCTTCAAGGTGTTGGTATTAACCTTTAAAGCCCTTTATGGTCAGGGACCTGTCTATCTGCGGGACCGCCTTTCCCCATATATCCCCCAGAGAGCACTGCGATCAGGGGCAAAAAATCTGCTGCCCGCCCCTGGGCCAAAAGAAGCCAGGTTATGTGTAACAAGATCTAGGGCTTTTTCGGTGGCAGCACCAGAACTTTGGAACACCCTTCCAGAAGCCATAAGGGCCCTGCGGGATCTGTCTGCGTTCCGCAGGGCCTGTAAGACCGAATTGTTTAAGCAGGCTTTTGCTGTTTCACTGAAAAAGGGCTGCCACCGGACATCATATAGAATTCTGGTGATCACAGTCGAGAATTCAATACCGCTTATATTGTGCTGAAGCAGCGCCATAGAATGGTTTTAAAATTGAAATAAGTAAATTATGGTTTTATATGTTTTGTTGGAATTGATTGTATTACATAATGTTGTGAGCCGCCCTGAGTCCGCTTGCGGAGAGGGCGGGATATAAATTGAACGTAATAAATAAAGCAAGCAAGCAATGTCTTAAAATCATACATTCTTTTCTGAAAGACATGAACTCTCCGCAGTTGCAGCACGGTTGACACTGGCCCTTCATTTGTCTCGCGGAGTCGGGGGAATAGTCTTCAAGCGTCTTAAATCAGAAACGGACACGATTAACTGCAAGCACTTTTGAAAACTTAGTCTCTGCACTTTATACCTTGTATTATGCATTTTTGATAATATGCAAGAGTATGTGATGCTGTAGTGTTTAAAAATTAATTAATTATAAATCTGAAGGAATTTTCATTAGCCGTTTGTTATTTTCCACAGTTTTTTGTCGTTGCATAACCCACCTGGGGACTGGTAACCCTAGCGTATGCCGATGATTCACAGGGGAGAGCAGAAAAGATGGGAGACAGATAGGAAGCAGAGAACAGTCCACGGAGAGCTCCTTTGGCACAAGCCTCTTGGCACTAAATGTGGGCTGCGCATGAGCATGGCAGCACATTGGGGCAGCTGCCCTTCGCCTGTGCTAAGGGGAAAGAGGGGAGACAAATAGTGAAAGTGGCCATCTGGCACACCAAAAAGCATCAGGCCAGCCCCACACGCCCCCATCCCGCATTCCTTGTGGTCTGTCCCCAGCCAGAACGCACAACTTACTTTGCTGCTGCTACAGTCGATCCCTTTGGAGAGCCGTATCCTCTTCAGCAATTCGCGCACTGGCATTTTTACCCTCACACCCACGTACTGCTTTGGAGGGGCATCGGTGTCGAGTGCAACATCTGCCGGGGGGGGGTGGGGAGGAGAAAGGATGATGACAGTGATGCAAAAGAACAAGATCGAGGCCATTTATGAGCTCATCGTCGTTTGGGAGGTGCGTTGAGATTTTTTTTTTGTAGCAGGAACTCCTTTGCCTGTTGGGCCACATCCCCCCCCCCCATCCCTCCAAAAGCATCTAGCTAAGGGGAGGCAGGGAGGGAAGGCAGCACCGTGTGCAGCCCAGTCTTGTCAGATCTTGGAAGCGAAGCAGGGTTGGTACTTGGCAGGGAGCCCACCAAGGAAGGCTCTGCAGAGGAAGGCCATGGCCAACCCCCTCTGCTTCTCCCTTGCCTTGGAAGCCCCTTGCTGGGGTCACCATAAGCTGGAAGCTAAGCAGGGTCAGTGTTTGGGAGGGAGCCCACCAAGGAAGGCTCTGCAGAGGAAGGCCATGGCCAACCCCCTCTGCTTCTCCCTTGCCTTGGAAGCCCCTCGCTGGGGTCACCAAAAGTTGGAAGCTAAGCAGGATCAGTGCTTGGGAGGGGGACCACCAAGGAAGGCTCTGCAGATGAAGGCAATGGCCAACCACCTCTGCTTCTACCTTGCCTTGGAAGCCCCTTGCTGGGGTCACCAAAAGCTGGAAGCTAAGCAGGGTCAGTGCTTGGATGGGAGACCACCAAGGAAGGCTCTGCAGGGGAAGGCAATGGCAAACCACCTCTGCTTCTCCCTTGCACAGGTCATTGTGAAAACTACAACTCCCAACATTTTCGGGAGGGAACGATGCCTTCACAAAACCGTGTTTGCAGCGCTGAGATGCCTTCAGCGTCGACCAGATGTCTCCTTCAGCAAAGAATACTTCTAGTTCCTGACCCAGAGTTCCTGGTTAGTTAGGAGGACACCTTCAGCCAACCAGAGCCAATCACCCTGTCAAAAGCTTTTATTTTTGGATCCACAGTCGCTAGGAGTGAGAAAGATGCCCCAGGCGCTGGATGCTCACTGAGATACTGATGTTCCTTGAATCTGTGCCAGGTTCAAATCTTGGCAGTCGACAGGATGCTCATGAACCATCACGGTTGCCTAATCGCCCTTTTATTTACGGAGCCTGCCCAGAACATGACTTACGTCTATCTCAGTTATGGTTGCTAACCTCCAGGAGGGGCTTGGAGATATACCAGAATTATAACCGATCTCCAGATTTCATAGATCAGTTCCTTTGGGGGAAATGGCTGCTCTGGAAGGGGAACTCTTTGCCTATACCAGGGGTGGCCAAACGTGTTTAACGTAAGAACCACAAAGAATAAACAGCAGACGTTTGACAAAGGAAAGAAGACCAATAGATGGGGGAGTGGGAGGGAGGGAGAGATGGAAAGAAAGCAACTTTAAATGCATTCTCCAAGCTGCGGGCTTGGCTTGGAGAAGTGATTTTTTTTTTTACCATAGAGATTTCAGAAATCCCTAGAGCGTCACTGCAACAGAGTGACGTCGTTTCTGCGTGTGTAACTGGAAGTGATGTCGCCATGGCCTTGCTGAATCCTGCAACTCTGCATGAAAGAGGATCTGGGAGGGAAAGGGTTAAGAGAATCCTCTCACTCGGATACACTAGACAGTTGCCCCAACCTTCTTGCTTGCCTCCTGTTTTTCATTGCATATGGGACCTCTCCTCTTCTATCTTTTCCCTGGGCTTGGAGCTGTCGGAAGCTTCCCTTTCTGAAGTTAATCTCTTCACAGTAAATGAAATGTACCTACACGGTGTCATGGAAGATGTGCTTTTGTGGTGGTGTTGTTGTTGTTTTGGAGTAAAATTTCTTGCTCTTGTTCTCCATGGAGTCAGATCGCCTTTGTAATTTGTTTGAACAGCCTTTCCCCCTTAACTGGGAAATGTGGAGGATTGGGGAGACTGAGTAACACTTCTGTGCTTCCAAGGGAAACGGTATTCTAAGAACATTTAACTCAAAAGCTCCCCCACCCTCCACCACCACCACCAAGTGCTCTTGGGTGTCGCTGGAAATGGCTGGCAAAGGACAGTTCCCAGAATTTTGGGTGGAAGCCATGGCGTTCAAACTGATACAAAATGAAACCAATGTACACTTACAATGTGCTTGTGCTCTGTCTGGTCTCAGCCAAGACTCTATTTCTAAAGCATTAAGCTCAGAAACTGCAGGATTGCGTCTGTGCCCCTCCCCTAATGAATGCCATTAAGATGGGATGGAGAAAGGGAGAAAGTCACTGACAAGTTGTTGGTGCATTCTTCAAGATGTCCAAAACAGAACTGCATCTCAACTTGCCCAAAATGCAAACACGCTTTCATGTTCTGTGCAACACACACGCACACACACAATCAGGGGCTCCACCTCACAGGGAGTGTGAAATAAAGATTGCAACAGATGCTTGCCTCTGTGTGTGTGTGTGTATTTCTCCTCCACAAACTCTCCTGAAGTGAACAGGAGCTGGCAAGAGAAACAGCCGGGAACTGGGGTCTTCTTCTTGCCAGGTAAAGATATCCCTTTGCGTTGTGTGATAAAATTCAAAGACACAGAGAAGATTTTGGTCTCACCTCTGGTGGCCAGCAGTTCCGAAGGCTGATCTGGAGATGGATCCCGACACGTAGACTCAGCGCTGCTGAATTCAGTTAATCCAGAGTCGGGTAAGGATGGGCTCTGCTGAAAGCAGCTTTTGGGGCTAGCTGTCTCCCCTGGCGTGGGGGATCCTTGCCCCCCGGTGTAGCCGCAAGCCTCCTTATTTGAACTGGCAGTGGGCTGAGAGCTCCATTGGACCACTTTCGGCAGCAGAGTTTCCATCGTGCAGGTAAAAATGTTATTGGTATTCTTTCCCCGTCACCCCCATCAGTCTAATTTCCCCACCAGTTGCCAAGGTTGCAATCCACACCTTAGCATTGCTGCCAAAATCTCTGCTCCCCCCACCCAAGCAGACACTGACTGGATGGCCCCCCACAATTAGGCTGTCTGTCCCTGAAAGTTAAGAGCCGACAGATCCAACATCTCATCTGTTTACTTGCTCGGCACGAGGCAGTCGACCTGGGAGATTATCGAGCCAGACTCTGGAAGCGGCTTCTGGGTGCTCGAACAGCTGGTTGTCTGCTGAGTTTCTTTAGGGCCAGGGAAAAGTTGTCATTGCAAGAGCCACGCCCCACCCCCCTCTCCCAAAGAAGGTGCTGCAGGAGGAGCTGACAGAGGGCTTGGAAAGCAAGAGGCGGAGAGAGAGGGTGAAGGTAAGACGGCAACAGTATGAACGTAAAGTTAAGCAACACTGTGTGCCATTTGAGTGAGCCCAGCGTGAGTGGAGAGAGTTGCCAGCCGCCAGGAATCTAACTTCTCCTCTTGTTATCGCTGCCTTGACTCGGGTGCCTGGAAATGACAGACAAGAGACTCTCCGTGTTACAAAACAATTCTCAAAACATAATTACAATGCTTTCCATTCACAACATAGTATTGCAATGTAAATTTCAGTAACAAATTCAGTGACAAACACCATCCAAAGCGCACAACTTCGCTACCGTCCACAAGATGATATCAGGTTCTTTCCAAACAATACAGTCCGACGATGCAAAACCGGTCCGTTCTCCTTTCGGATCCTTATCCTTCCTCTGGGACCGTCTTAGTAATTTTGAATGCAGTAGTCGTATGGTGCCTTATTTCTTTGCTATACACTGTTTTCCAGGCTGTCTCTAATTTATTTCATGACTAGAACGCTACTGTTCTTTCTCCATCTTTCAGAAATGAAAACAGTGAAACAATGAAATGCTGAAAGATGAAGAAAGAACAGTAGCGTTCTAGTCATGAAATAAATGAGAGAACGCCTGGGAAATAGTGTATAGTAAAGTTATAGTATAGTTAATCCAGCCCTGGACATCATCACACCGGTGGTGTCACGTTCTCAGGGTGCAGGCAGGAGTCCAAACCAGTCCAAGGTCAAAGTCCAGAATGTCAAGCAGGAGCCAAGTCACCAATGCAGAATCACAAACCGGAATCAGACGTCAATGTCCAAAAGCCAAAAGGTCAAGGTGCCAAGGAAATCAAGCAGGTCAGGATTAGGAATCAGGAAGGTGCGTGGATGCAAGCCAGAGAATAGACTTGTTGCTTCCACACAGTTACCAGATCCTGTGTGGGAGTTATATGGGAGTCTCAATCAGCCTGCTCCCTGGGTGGCAGTGACTCTGCTAGAACTCAGGGCTGAGAGATCTGAACCATCGGCGTGCCTCATGTCTTCGCTCTGAAAGTTCTTTCCGGAGCCTGCTTCAAACTCTTGAGATGGGAGGAGGAGAGCTTGGAGGAGATTGATCGTCAACAGCTGACACTGGTGCGTGGAGAGTGATTGATGGGCCAACTGCTGTTTGTTCTGCTGAGGAACTGGCTGGCAACTCTTCCAGGTCTGTTAACCCTTCCAGCTCCTCGTCAGGGCTCATGTCAGGTGGTGTCAGGGGAGAATTCCCGCCAAGACCGGAGACTTGGCAGCTCTATATGTAAATGAGTTCCTGCTGTGCTTTTTCCACACGAAAAAGAAAAACCCTGGGCACCAGTGATGAGGAAAGGGGACACTACCATCTCCCATACCTTGACAAGATTTTTCTGTCCTGACTTTGCTCTGATAACCCAAGAAGGTCTGTGCAAGGCAAGGGACAGACCCCAACTTGGGGGGGGGGCTATAGAGGGCTTCAGAGGACAGAACGACAGCCCTCTCCCAACTCCTTGCAGCAGTTTACGCCCTTTTGCCTTTAGGGGAAAAAATGGTAGTAAAAATAACCGTTTCACACTATAGTGATATACCTACTTCCTAATTTTTTTAAAACACACACACACACACAGCCAAAAGTGTGCATGAGGAGGAATGGAAAGCTCAAAGAGAAATCTGTGCCTTCCTAGCCGCATCCATAAGGAAAGATCGTGCCAAAGCAAGTCTGGGGAAATGACGGGACGACAACGTGATGCAGAAAAAGAGCTGCTGCAGCTTGGAAGGCAAGACGGAGCAGGAGCTGCATGCAGAAGTTCTTTAACTGGAGAGCCAGTTTGGTGTAGTGGTTAAGTGCGCGGACTCTTATCTGGGAGAACCGGGTTTGATTCCACACTCCTCCACTTGCACCTGCTGGAATGGCCTTGGGTCAGCCATAGCTCTCTTATCTGGGAGAACCGGGTTTGATTCCCCACTCCTCCACTTGCACCTGCTGGAACAGCCTTGGGTCAGCCATAGCTCTCTTATCTGGGAGAACCGGGTTTGATTCCCCACTCCTCCACTTGCACCTGCTAGCATGGCCTTGGGTTAGCCATAGCTCTCTTATCTGGGAGAACCGGGTTTGATTCCCCACTCCTCCACTTGCACCTGCTAGCATGGCCTTGGGTCAGCCATAGCTCTGGCAGAGGTTGTCCTTGAAAGGGCAGCTGCTGTGAGAGCTCTCTCCAGCCCCGCCCACCTCACAGGGTGTCTGTTGTGGGGGAGGAAGGTAAAGGAGATTGTGAGCCGCTCTGAGACTCTTCGGAGTGGAGGGCGGGATATAAATCCAATATCTTCATCTACCTCACAGGGTGTCTGTTGTGGGGGAGGAAGGTAAGGGAGATTGTGAGCCACTCTGAGACTCTTCGGAGTGGAGGGCGGGATATAAATCCAATATCTTCTTTGATTCCCCACTCCTCCGCTTGCAGCTGCTGGAATGGCCTTGGGTCAGCCATAGCTCTCTTAGGAATTGTCCTTGAAAGGGCAGCTGCTGTGAGAGCCCTCTCAGCCCCACCCGCCTCACAGGGGGGTCTGTTGTGGGGGAGGAAGTTAAAGGAGATTGTGAGTGGAGGGCAGGATATAAATCCAATATCTTCATCTACCTCACAGGGTGTCTGTTGTGGGGGAGGAAAGTAAAGGAGATTGTGAGCCGCTCTGAGACTCTTCGAAGTGGAGGGCGGGATATAAATCCAATATCATCTTCTTCTAACCTTCTTCTAACTTGGGGAGGGGCTGTGAGTCAGTGGTAGACAGGGCCGGCTCTGCCACTTGGCAAACTAGGCAATTGCCTAGGGCGCCAGCCTTCCGGGGGCGCCAAATTGGGTGCTCCCCCTCGTGACGCAGGGATGTTATCAGTGCAGAGTGGGTTGCCGGAAGTTAGCTTTGCCTAGGGCGCCAGACAGTCTAGGGCTGGCCCTGGTGGTAGAGCATTTGCTTGGTGTGCAGAAGGTCCCAGGTTCAATCCCTGCTCTTTCTGGTTAAAGGATCTTGCAGTAGGGGATATGAAAGATCTCTGCCTGATACCCTGATGAGAGTTCACCCTCCAGAGCAGGGGTGGCCAAACTTGCTTAATATAAGAGCCACATAACAACAACAACAATAATACACTTTATTTTATATCCTGCCCTCCCCTGCCAAGGCGGGCTCAGGGCGGCTCACAGACATGGTATATACCATGATTACGATAAAATCTCTCTCTCGGCTTGGCTTCGCGAACGAAGATTTAAGAAGGGTGCAATAGCCCACGTTTGCTGCAGGCTTGCTGGTGGCTGACAAGACCAATGTGGGACAGGCAGGTCCGGCCACAGCGGCTGCAGGGAAAAGTCTGATTTGGGGTTGGTGCTGTAGCAGTGCGATTCTTCCTCAATCTCCTTTTGTCCTCAAGACCAGCTATGCGTGCGTTCTCAAAGGAAGAGACAGCCTGGTGGATGGTGTGCCTCCATGCTTTGCGATCTGAGGCTAGGTCAGACCACTGGTGATGGTTGATGCGACAGGTGCCAAGGGATTTCTTCAAGGAGTCCTTGTACCTCTTCTTTGGTGCCCCTCTATTTCGATGGCCGGTGGAGAGTTCGCCATACAGGGCAATCTTGGGAAGGCGGTGGTTTTCCATCCTAGAAATATGCCCTGCCCAGCGCAGCTGCGTCTTCAACAGCAGTGCCTCGATGCTGGTAACCTCCGCCCTCTTGAGGACTTCAGTGTTGGTCACAAAGTCACTCCAGTGGATGTTGAGGATGGTGCGAAGGCAGCGCTGATGAAAGCGCTCAAGGAGTCGCAGGTGATGACGGTATAAAACCCACGATTCGGAGCCGTAGATGAGGGTTGTCATCACAACCGCTTTGTAAACATTGATCTTTGTGCCTTTTTTCAGATGCTTGTTGCTCCACACTCTTTTGTGAAGTCGGCCAAAGGCATGGTTTGCCTTTGCCAGCCTGTTGTCAATCTCCTTGTCGATCTTGGCATCTGAGGAGATGATGCACCCCAGGTAGCTGAACTGCTGGACTGTCTTCAGAACTGATTCACCCACAGTGATGCAGGGAGGGTGATAATCTTCCTGGGGTGCAGGCTGGTGGAGAACTTCTGTCTTCTTCAGACTAACTTCTAGGCCGAATAGCTTGGCAGCCTCTGCAAAGCAGGACGTCATATGCTGCAGAGCTGATGCCGAGTGGGAGACGAGTGCAGCATCATCAGCAAACAGTAGCACGATAAAATACAGTTACTACAATAAAACACAGTTAAAATATAATTAAATTACAATTCATAAATTAAGTTAAATCAATCAGTTAAAACCATTATAGATTAAGGTGCTACAGTTCAATACATGTATAAGGTTGGCTAGATGTCATTACCCGGGTTCCATCTTAAACGCAAGTTGAAAGAGGACCGTTTTACAAGCCCTGCGAAACTGATTCAGGTTCTCGCAGGGCTCGCACCTCCTCCGGTAGCTGATTCCACCATTGGGGAGCCATTGTTGAGAAGGCCTGCTCCCTCGTTGTTTTCAGTCTGGCCTCCCTTGGTCCAGGGATTTTTAAAAGGTGTTGAGAACTAGAACTCAGTGCTCTCTGAGGAACATATGGAGAGAGGCGGTCCCTAAGGTAGGCAGGTCCTCGGCCATATAGGGCTTTAAAGGTAATAACATAGAATAAATGTCAGATGTTTGAGAGCCAGAAGGAGGACAACACAGATAAGGAACCACCTTTTAAAGGCAAAATAACCGTGTTCTGTAAGATGCTACACTTAGGTTATATAAATAATTATATTCAGAAGATATCCCACAATATACAATCCATTATGAATTATACACAGTGCAAGACAGACTCCTCCGTAGGTAAGAACATAAGAACATCAGAGAAGCCATGCTGGATCAGGCCAATGGCCCATCCAGTCCAACAGTCTGTGTCACACATAAGAACATCAGAGAAGCCATGTTGGATCAGGCCAATGGCTCATCCAGTCCAACACTCTGTACATAAGAGAAGCCATGTTGGATCAGGCCAGTGGCCCATCCAGTCCAACACTCTGTGTCACACATAAGAACATCAGAGAAGCCATGTTGGATCAGGCCAATGGCCCATCCTGTCCAACACTCTGTGTCACACATAAGAACATCAGAGAAGCCATGTTGGATCAGGCCAATGGCCCATCCAGTCCAACACTCTGTGTCACACATAAGAACATCAGAGAAGCCATGTTGGATCAGGCCAAAGGCCCATCCAGTCCAACACTCTGTGTCACATAAGAACATCAGAGAAGCCATGTTGGATCAGGCCAATGGCCCCTCCAGTGCAACACTCTGTGTCACACAGTGGCAAAAAAATTTATATATACACACACACTGTTATGTTAGAATAAATGTCCAAACAGTCAGATTCTTAAAGCGCATATCCAGAAATCGCATTGTATTATGCATATTGTTTTACAGCATGTCTACAGCAACTGAGGATATAGAGTTGAGCTACATAGAGAATTGCGTGCTACTGCTTTAAGAACCTAACCGTTTGGACATTTATTCTAACATAACACCTACGGAGGAGTCTGTCTAGCACTGTGTATAATTCATAACTGATTGTATATTGTGGAATATCTTCTGAATATATTATTTATATAATCTAAGTGTAGCACCTTACAGAACATATTTATTTTGCATTTAAAAGATGCTTGAGAGTCACAAGGGGGGGGGGAGGAAAGGTGGAAAGAAAAGAGAAGAAGAAGATGATATTGGATTTATATCCCGCTCTCCACTCCGAAGAGTCTCAGAGTGGCTCACAATCTCCTTTCCCTTCCTCCCCCAACAACAGACACCCTGCGAGGTAGATGAAGATATTGGATTTATATCCCACCCTCCACTCCGAAGAGTCTCAGAGCGGCTCACAATCTCCTTTCCCTTCCTCCCCCCACAACAGACACCCTGCGAGGTAGATGAAGATATTGGATTTATATCCCGCCCTCCACTCCGAAGAGTCTCAGAGCGGCTCACAATCTCCTTTACCTTCCTCCCCCGCAACAGACACCTTGTGAGGTAGATGAAGATATTGGATTTATATCCCGCCCTCCACTACGAAGAGTCTCAGAGCGGCTCACAATCTCCTTTCCCTTCCTCCCCCACAACAGACACCCTGTGAGGTAGATGAAGATATTGGATTTATATCCCGCCCTCCACTCCAAAGAGTTTCAGAGCAGCTCACAATCTCCTTTCCCTTCCTCCCCCACAACAGACACCCTGTGAGGTGGGCGGGACTGAAGAGGGCTCTCACAGCAGCTGCCCTTTCAAGGACAACTCCTACCAGAGCTATGGCTGACCCAAGGCCATGCCAGCAGCTGCAAGTGGAGGAGTGGGGAATCAAACCCAGTTCTCCCAGATAAGAGAGCTCTGGCTGACCCAAGGCCATTCCAGCAGCCACAAGTGGAGGAGTGGGGAATCAAACCCGGTTCTCCCAGATAAGAGAGCTCTGGCTGACCCAAGGCCCTTCCAGCAGCCGCAAGTGGAGGAGTGGGGAATCAAACCCGGTTCTCCCAGATAAGAGTGCTCTGGCTGACCCAAGGCCCTTCCAGCAGCCGCAAGTGGAGGAGTGGGGAACCAAATCCGGTTCTCCCAGATAAGAGAGCTCTGGCTGACCCAAGGCCATTCCAGCAGCCGCAAGTGGAGGAGTGGGGAATCAAACCCGGTTCTCCCTGATAAGAGAGCTCTGGCTGACCCAAGGCCATTCTAGCAGCTGCAAGTGGAGGAGTGGGGAATCAAACCCGGTTCTCCCTGATAAGAGTCCGTGCGCTTAACCACTACACCAAACTGGCAAATCGATTGGGGAGCGAAAGGAGGAACGAAAGCAACTTTAAATGCATTCTCCAAGCCACTGGCTGGCTTGGTGAAGTGATATAAAGAGAGAAATGCCTTCTCCAAGCCGGCTGATGGGGAGGGAGGGCTTCGAGAGCCACACAATATGTGTGAAAGAGCCACATGTGGCTCTTGAACCATAGTTTGGCCACCCCTGCTGCAGAGCATCCGTTTTCTCCAAGGGAACTGATCTCTATAATCTGGAGATGTCATAATTTGAGGAGATCTCCAGGCCCTACCCGGAGGCTGGCAACCCCAGTGCTTACTCAAAGGCCCGCTTGGAGCCATTTCGGGGTAGTGGTGAAGTGTGCGGACTCTTATCTGGGAGAACTGGGTTTGATTCCCCACTCCTCCACTTGCACCTGCTGGAATGGCCTTGGGTCAGCCATAGCTCTGGTAGAGGTTGTCCTTGAAAGGCCATCTGCTGTGAGAGGCCTCTCAGCCCCACCCACCTCACACGGTGTCTGTTGTGGGGGGAGAAAATATAGGAGATTGTAAGCCACTCTGAGTCTCTGATTCAGAGAGAAGGGCGGGGTATAAATCTGCAGTCTTCTTCTTCTTCTGACAGAGAGCCAGTTTGGTGTAGTGGTGAAGTGTGTGGACTCTTATCTGGAAGAACTGGGTTTGGTTACCCATTTCTCCACTTGCAGATGCTGGAATGGCCTTGAGTCAGCCATAGCTCTGGCAGAGGTTGTCCTTGAAAGGGCAGCTGCTGTGAGAGCCCTCTCAGCCCCACCCACCTCACAGGGTGCCTGTTGTGGGGGGAGAAGATATAGGAGATTGCCAGCCGCTCTGAGTCTCTGATTCAGAGAGAAGGCCAGGGTATAAATCTGCAGTCTTCTTCTTCTTCTTCTTCTGGCAGAGAGCCAGTTTGGTGTAGTGGTGAAGTGTGTGGACTCTTATATGGAAGAACCGGGTTTGGTTACCCATTGCTCCACTTGCAGCTTCTGGAATGGCCTTGGGTCAGCCATAGCTCTGGCAGAGGTTGTCCTTGAAAGGGCAGCTGCTGTGAGAGCCCTCTCAGCCCCACCCACCTCACAGGGTGCCTGTTGTGGGGGGAGAAGATAAAGGAGATTGTGAGCCGCTCTGAGTCTCTGATTCAGAGAGAAGGGCGGGGTATAAATCTGCAGTCTTCTTCTTCTACAAGGACTGATCGAGAGGTCCCAGGAGCATTTGTGAACTTAGACTTAAATTTAGCTTTGGAAAGGGTGCCTCTCCACCTTCGTTTTACGAGCTGCACCCCAGATCTCTTCTCCAATAAAAATACTGAAGCGCTGCCAAAAAGGCAGGAAATCCAGAAAAGGAAACTTCCCCACAGTATATCGCTGCATCTTCTTCTTGGAAAGAGACTCGCCCACTTTCTGATTCTCACGCAACTGGAGCCGCACCAGATCCGTGCCAGAACACCGGGGGAGCGGGGTTGGAGGCCAGCTTCCTGGTGCAGAACAGTCATTGCCACAGACACACGCAGGGTTGCCAACTCCAGGTGGGTAAATTCCTGGAGATTTGGGGGAAGGCGCCCTACAGCAGGCAGGATTTGAGAAGGGGAGGAACTTCGGTGGGCTATAACTCCAGAGTCCACCCTCCAAAGGCAGACACCTTCTCCAGAGGAACCGACTGTCTGCAGATCAGTTGTAATTGAAGAAGATGATATTGGAATTTATATCCTGCCCTGTACTCTGAATCTCAGAGCAGTCACAATCTCCTCTACCTCCCCCCCGACACACACAACAGACACCCTGTGAGGTGGGTGGGGCTGAGAGAGCTCTCCCAGAAGCTGCCCTTTCAAGGACAACTCCTACGAGAGCTATGGCTGACCCAGCAGTTGCAAGTGGAGGAGTGGGAAATCAAACCCAGTTCTCCCAGATAAGAGTCCGTGCACTTAACCACTACACCAAACTGGCTCTCACAAGGACAGCTCTGCCAGAGCTATGGCTTACCCAAGGCCATTCCAGCAGGTGCAAGTGGAGGAGTGGGGAATCAAACCCGGTTCTCCCAGATAAGAGTCCGTGCACTTAACCACTACACCAAACTGGCTCTCACAAGGACAGCTCTGCCAGAGCTATGGCTTACCCAAGGCCATTCCAGCAGGTGCAAGCGGAGGAGTGGGGAATCAAACCCGGTTCTCCCAGATAAGAGTCCGCTCACTTAACCACTACACCAAACTGGCTCTCACAAGGACAGCTCTGCGAGAGCTCTGGCTGACCCAAGGCCCTTCCAGCAGCTGCAAGTGGAGGAGTGGAGAATCAAACCCGGTTCTCCCAGATAAGAGTCTGTGCACTTAACCGCTATACCAAACTGGCTGTTTGAATGATCTCCATAGATAATACTGGATGATCACCAAAGAGACCTTACTTGGAGGTTTGCAAGCTGGTACACACGCACACACCCCTGTTAACTTTTATTTGGTGGTGGAGGAGTTTTCTTCTGGTGGGAAAACAGATGTGGATAGGGCTGGCAATCCCAGTTGGGAGCAGGGGATCCTGGGCTTGGAGGCCTTGCCCCCCACTTCAGGGTTATCAGAAAGCGGGGTGGTGGCGGTGGAGTTTGAATGTCTGCTGGGCACTCCATTATACTGTTGGGTTTCTATTGCAATTTCACTTCCTGTTGTCATGAGTTGATTAAATGAATGTATATGCATGCTGATGCTTAGCCAGTGAGAGAGAGAGCCAATGAGAATGTTTGCACGTACTTCCCGCTCAGGCTGGGTGTCAATATGTATAGTGACCATTGAAGAAGAGCCCTAATAGGCTAATCCATATATTTGGGAGGTGGTCTGGAGGAAACCATTTGGTCAGTTTTTATTGCCCTTTGTGTAAAGCCCTCAGATCTCCATGCAGTTAAGAGTTTGGACTCTATAGAGTCGAGATGTAGTCTAGAGACTAGATAGGATAATGAGTCCTTCTTTTGTTTTCTAGTAATCCCAGTAACCCTTTCCTCATAGTAAAAGTAAACTACTTTATTCTTAAGCTAAAACGTCTGCCTGGCTTGTTATTGTGGTTCTCTCCACACAACTCTGCTAAAAATATCTCTAAACCCCAACATATACCCTATGGAGACAGATTCCCCATAGAGTATAATAGATGATCAATCTGTGGGTATCTGGGGCTCTGGGGGGCTGTTTTTTGAGGAAGAGACACCAAATTTTCAGCATAGCATCTGGTGCCTCTTCTCAAAAAAAGCCCCCCCCCCCAGGTTTCAAAAAGATTGGGCCAGGGGGTGCAATTCTACGAGCCCCCGAGGTAGGTGCCTCCATCTTCCGTTGTTTCCAATAGAGGGAAGGCATTTAAAAGGCATGCAGTCCCTTTAAATGTGATGGTCAGCACTCCCTTTGGAACTCAATTGGGTTTGTCACAGCCTTGCTCCACCCCCAAAGTCCTCAGGTATTTCCTGAGCTGGACCTGGCTATCCTAGAAGAGCAGCTTGCCGAGAAACCTGTGGAGGGCTGACAAACTCCCTCCTTTGGCCAGGCTCATGACACAAGTGCCAGCATCCCCCAGGGAGCCAGACATCTGCCTTTAAGGTTTTCGAAGAATCCTATTTGATGGTTTCCAAGTCACGCTATACTTTTGAGCTGTGGTGCTGGAGAAGACTCTTGAGAGTCCCTTGGACTGTGAGAAGATCAAATCAGTCAGTCTTAAGGGAAATCAACCCAGACTGTTCCCTGGAAGGTCAGAGGCTGAAGTTGAAGCTCAAATACTCTGGCCACCCAATGAGAAGGGAACCCTCCCTGGAGAAGATCCTGATGCTGGGAAAGACAGAAGGCAAAAGAAGAAGGGGACAGCAAAAGATGAGATGGCTGGATGGCGTTACTGATGTAACCAACACAAATTTGAGCAGACTTCGGAGGATGGTGGAAGACAGAAGGGCCTGGCGTGACTTGATCCACGGGGTTGCAAAGAGGTGGACTCGACTGTGTGACTGAACAACAACAAATTTGTGAATTGTGAATTGGACCATAAGGAAAGCCAAGCGCAGAAGAATAGATGCTTTTGAGCTGTGGTGCTGGAGAAGACTCTTGTGAGTCCCTTGGACTGCAAGAAGATCCAATCAGTCAGTCCTAAGGGAAATCAACCCAGACTGTTCCCTGGAAGGTCAGATGCTGAAGCTGAAGCTCAAATACTTTGGCCACCCAACGAGAAGGGAGCATTCACTGGAAAGGACCCTGATGCTGGGAAAGACAGAAGGCAAAAGAAGAAGGGGACGGCAAAAGATGAGATGGCTGGACGGCGTTACTGATGTGACTAACATGAATTTGAGCAGACTTCGGAGGATGGTGGAAGACAGGAGGGCCTGGCATGACTTGGTCCATGGGGTCGCAAAGAGTCAGACTCGACTGTGTGACTGAACAACAACAAAAGCGACACTCTCTTTTCCACACAAGGTTAGCGTTACAAGGAAAGACTTTTTGAACTCCTTGGCGAGACTGTCAAGGGCAGCTCCGGCACTCAGAGCTTTTAAACACTGAATGTTCAGGATTTTCAAATGCTTGTTTGATTTGCTCAATTATCCCCCCACTTCTCTCCTCTGTGAGGCTCTGAAGCCTTGTCCTGAGCCCCCACCCTACATAATCTTCTTGTACACCTTATAAAAGGGGTTCCGGTGCTCCCCAGCCCCTTTCCTGGCGCCTTCCAATTATCTTTAGAAAGTAATCAAAGGCAAGTAGGACTTTTGATCAGTGGGCTTACAGAGATCTGATTGGCCGTGCACAGGGCTTTTTTTTGTAGCAGGAACTCCTTTGCATGTTAGGCCACACCCCCTGATGTAGCCAATCCTCCAAGAGCTTACAGTAGGCCCTGTACTAAGAGCCCTGTAAGCTCCTGGAGGACTGGCTACATCAGTGGGTGTGGCCTAACATGCAAAGGAGTTCCTGTTACAAAAAAAGCCCTGAAATGAATTAACACTCTTCCTGTATAGGAGTCTCAGTCTCCTACCCTTCCTTTTATTTGTTTGCTTAATTTATACCCCCCCCCCTTTCTCTCCAGCGAGGACCCAAGGTGCCTAACATCCCTTTTCTCTTCTTCATGTTACCCTCACAGCAACCCTGTGAGCTAGGTTAGGCTGAGAGCATGTGACCGGCCCAGGGTTACCCAGCGAGCTTCCATGCCCCATTCTGGTCCCCACACTGCTAGTGTCAGCTTGTACGCCTTGAAGTTTGCTTTAGTATTTGAAATGTTTATTTGCTACTAACTAACCCTATAATTCCTTGCTTCACTAACACCAGTACAGCCGGGGAATGTGGAAGATGGACGGGAGGGGTGATTAAGGTGCCAAAGGTCTTTGAAGTGCAAAACATCTAGCTGGTTCTCAGGCGCCCGCCAGAGACGAGCAAGGCCACAGCAGGGGAGGAGGGACAAGCTGTGTATGTGGGAAGATAACAGATATGTGAACTGGTTACTTTCAGCGGAAAGGCCCCAGCTTTATTATGAGAAGTGATTTAAAACCCCTTTGCTTTGATGTATACCTATAAATGCCTATGCTTAAGCTTACCTCGCTAGTAGTATCAATGAACCTGCGTAGAGAGCAGTATTGTTGTAATCAATAAACGGAAACTTAGTTTTGAACAAAGACAAGTCTGTTCCTTCTTGAAACTTCAATGCCCCTGCGCTGACAGCTAGTCTGACAATCTAACCACGACACGACCAGCCCGGTTCCTTGTGTCAAAAGTTGCAAGCTTCTCGGGGCAAAGACCTGTCTGTCTTGTGCCACATGTCAAGCCCCCAGCTGGTGGAGTTCACAAAAGACTGACATCTCAGTATGTCATCCTGACTTAAGGCTGCCAAACGTTCGGGCTGGGCGGGGGTTCTCCTACCTGGGAGGTTTCCAACCCACTGGCCCATATTGGGTCAGTGGGGGGAACCTGCCCCGACATTGCTGTTGCGATGTGATGTCATGCGCTGGCCGCTCTAGGCATTTCCGGGGAAACTCTATGATTCCCCCCAGACACTCTAGCATTTTGGGAGGGAAAACTCTACAGTGCAATACGGGGAAACCATAGAGCTTTTCCAGAAACGCCTAGAGCGGCTGGCACGCAACACTGCCGGCGCGATGACATCACTTGTGGGTGACGTCATTGTGCCCCGCTGGAGGCCGTGGGGGACTTGGCAACCCTGTCCTGACTGCATCATTTTGATTTCCGATTCAGGGATGACTTTCAGGGCTTCTTATCAGGGCTGTGCAGACTCTTATCTGGGAGAACTGGGTTTGATTCCCCACTCCTTCACTTGCAGCTGCTGGAATGGCCTTGGGTCAGCCAGAGCTCTCTTATCTGGGAGAACTGGGTTTGATTCCCCTCTCCTCCACTTGCAGCTGCTGGAATGGCCTTGGGTCAGCCAGAGCTCTCTTATCTGGGAGAACCAGTTTTGATTCCCCACTCCTCCACTTGCAGCTGCTGGAATGGCCTTGGGTCAGCCTTAGCTCTCTTATCTGGGAGAACCAGGTTTGATTCCCCACTCCTCCATTTGCACCTGCTAGCATGGCCTTGGGTCAGCCATAGCTCTGGCAGAGGTTGTCCTTGAAAGGGGAGCTGCTGTGAGAGCCCTCTCCAGCCCCACCCACCTCACAGGGTGTCTGTTGTGGGGGAGGAAGGGAAAGGAGATTGTGAGCCGCTCTGAGACTCTTCGGAGTGGAGGGCGGGATATAAATCCAATATCTTCTTCTTTTTTTGTAGCAGGATTTCCTTTGCATATTAGGCCACACGTCCCTGATGTCACCAATCCTCAAAGAGTTTACAGGGCTCTTTCTTTCAGGGCCTCCTGTACGCTCCAGGAGGACTGGCTACATCAGGAGGGTGTGGCCTAATATGCAAAGGAGTTCCTGCTGCAAAAAAGAAAGCCCGGGTGACTCGTATGGGTAATCAAAGCTTGCATTATGTCCATCTTTCACACGTGGGAACATGTTTGTTTTTTCATGCCAAGATAAGTGAAGATGCCATAGCTGGATTTCTAAGAATGAAAGGACAGAACCCACTGGGTCTTTTCTTCTTCACAGAAACCAAGCTGGCATAAGGCATGGTGACGTAACTCTAACGAGTTCTCCGAAATTGCTTCATGTTTAAATTATTAGATGATTCTTCTTATGTTGAAGTGGGCCAGCTGCATGCAAACTTTTAAAGGCGTTCCTGGTTTAAGTTGCCGGAAGTGAAGGTTTAAATTTAGAATGTGGATTGAAATCAGTTTTCCAAGTTGGCAATCCGAGATGGCATTTTTCGGTTTGGGATTTCAGATGGCTTAGAAACATAGAATCGAGTTGGAAGGGGCCATACAGGTTGTCTAGTCCAACCCCCGGTTCAATGTTAGATCAGCCTAGATCAGGGATGTCAAACATGTGATCAGAGGGCCGAATCAGGCCCCCAGAGGGCTCCTATCAGGCCCCCAAGTAACTGGCTGTCATCTGCTTCCTTCTCCCTATATTTTACATAACAGTTTGCTTTGCAAGGCTTGCTCAATTGCACATGAGCTACTGAGCATAGCCTCTATTTTCTCAATTGGCTGAGGCTCCTCCTTTGGGGAGGAAGGGAGGAGGCAGAGCTTTGTTTTTCCAGACTCTCTTAATTGCACAGGAGAGCTACTGAGCCAAGCCCCTCTTCCTTCTATTGGCTGAGGCTCCTCCCTCCCCCCGGTCCCCAGTGGAAGGAAGGAAAGAGCCAGAGCTTCCTTTGCCCAGTTCCCTGGATCTTATGGAAGAGATACAAAGAAAACACGTTAAGACCAATGAGTGCTAATGTTTTAAGCATGTTTTATTTTATTTTTTAAAAAATCTTTAATTGTGTTTGTCCGTGTCTTTTATAATGGTTATGTCTCTGCTATCTAATCTTAAAGTAAAGTAGAGCCCTGTGGCGCAGAGTGCTAAAGCTGCAGTACTGCAGTCCTAAGCTCTGCTCACGACCTGAGTTCAATCCCCGGCAGAAGCTGGGTTTTCAGGTAGCCAGCTTGAGGTTGACTCAGCCTTCCATCCTTCCAAGGTTGGTAAAATGAGGACCCAGCTTGCTGGGGGGAAAGCGTAGATGACTGGGGAAGGCAATGGCAAACCACCCCATAAAAAGTCTGCTGTGAAAACGCTGTGAAAGCAACGTCACCCCAGAGTCGGAAACGACTGGTGCTTACACAGGGGACCTTTCCTTTCCTATCTAAAATAGAAACAAATATGGTCCATCCAGCCCAATATGGCCCAGCCCTACAAGGTCTCATTTATGTCAGATATGGCCCTCATAACAAATGAGTTCAACACCCCTGGTCTAAACAGATTAACTGTGAGACAAAGGAAAATGATAAATGGTATTCCAGTAAAGGTAATGCCATTTGAGGGGGGTGGGGGGTGGGAAACAAAACAAAAACTCAAGCTAAAGTGTCAGGAAAAAAACTTTGTAGGAATGGATGGCTCCCAGGGAAAATCCCAAATGTTTCCTGCATTTTGCAACACACACACACACACATTGTGCACTCTGCTGAATTCAGGAAGACGAGCAGGAAAAAAGGTAAATACCTCCACGAGTAACCAGCCTCAGAACAGAAAAGCTATAGAAAAAGAATAAATATTTATAGCAATACGATGTGAAATCAATCGCAATATAGAAGCCACACCCGCACCTCAGTTTCAAAAAGGCGAAATCGTCCAAAATTACAGTGCAGCGGTCCGAGTGCTGGCAGAGGAGGAGTAGTCACAGGAGTCCCAAACTCCAAGTCTTCTTGACAACAATTTGATGGAAATATTCCTGTGCAGCGAGGCACAAATACAACGCTACTGGGTTGTACTAAATTCCCTGTTTCACAATGCAAGCTTCCACGAGCTGCACAAAAGAAATCTCTCTCTCTCTCTCAGCTTGGCTTCGTGAACGAAGATTTAAGAAGGGTGCAGTAGTCCACGTCTGCTGCAGGCTCGCTGGTGGCTGACAAGACCAATGCGGGACAGGCAGGTCCGGCCACAGTGGCTGCAGGGAAAAGTCTGATTTAGGGTTGGTGCTGTAGCAGTGCGATTCTTCCTCAATCTCCTTTTGTCCTCAAGACCAGCTATGCGTGCGTTCTCAAAAGAAGAGACAGCCTGGTGGATGGTGTGCCTCCATGCTTTGCAATCTGAGGCTAGGTCAGACCACTGGTGATGGTTGATGCGACAGGTGCCAAGGGATTTCTTCAAGGAGTCCTTGTACCTCTTCTTTGGTGCCCTCTATTTCGATGGCCGGTGGAGAGTTCGCCATACAGGGCAATCTTGGGAAGGCGGTGGTTTTCCAAAAGAAATAATGTGAGGAATATTACAATCCATAAGTTAAACACTAAAATAAAATCTATATATATATATCAACATTCATAACATACCTTTACAATTTCTTTATACATTCTACAAGAGCACTAGGCTTCAGAATTCTTGACATTCAGGACGACAGCACCTATTTTTGCCGAACATTTAAGGTTCCGCTCCTGGTATAAACGTGTCCTTGGAAAAAAAGAAATCATTTCCCCCTCCTTTTTTTTGATATTTTTGTATTTATACGTGCATGTGTGCATACCTGGAAATCATGGCAACCCCTGGTGACTGACCCCCACTGGGGGCCTGGAGGCTATTCACAGAGGTGGCTGAATAAATCCTGCCCCTGCCTTCCAGCTCTGGTATTCCAAGGAGGTCTCCCATCTGAGTACTTCCCAGGGTTGGTGCTGCTTCGCTTCAGAGATCTGATTTCTCTGGGCTATCCAGGTCAGGGGGGGGGGGGAAGCCACTTGATTTTCAGCTTCCCTGCTTCCGAATTTTTACAGCAGCTTTTAGCTCATCTCAAAGTGCAGCTAGGGTTACCAACTCTGGGTTGAGAAATACCTGGAGGTTTTGGGGAGTGGAGGCTGGGGAAGGCCGGAGAGGAGGAACTCATAGGCTTCCCAATCCCCAGGTCCCAGTGGGGGATCCCCTGGTTTTACAGGCTTCCCCCCACAGCCACCAGGCACCTCTAAATCTTCGGCAGGTTTAGAAACCTGCAAACAGGTCCGTTTCAAAATGTGTGCGCGCGTGCCTTTAAAGTTGAGCAGGAAACAGGAAGCACTTCGTAGCCCCTTTAAATGTACTGTCCCTTTAAATGTGATGGCCAGAACTCCCTTGGAATTCAATCATGCTTGTCACATCCTTGCTCCAATGTCTCCTGGCTCCACCCCCAAAGTCCCCAGATATTTCTTGAATTGGACTTGGCAACCCTAGAAGCTCAGCAGGGCATAAATGCCACACAGTCTCCCCTTCCAAGCAGCCATTTCCCTCCCAGGGGAACTGATCTTGGACATCTGGAGATCAATGGCAATAGCAGGAGGTCTCCAGGTGCTGACTGGAGATTGGCAACCCAGCAGAGGACATTCTCAGCGGGAACCCACTTATTTGGAAGGATGCACCATGCTCTGCAAGATGTCGCACAGTGAAATGGGAGGTGCTTTAAAAAGAAAACCTTCATTTTCATAGCCAGGGGAGCTGTTGAGCTACACAGCACACCCACATGTGGCTCTTTCACACGTATTGTGTGGCTCTTGAAGCCTCCACTTCCTTGAAGAAGGCATTTGCCTCTTTAAATCACTTCTCCAAGCCAAGCCAGTCAGGAGCTTGGAGAAGGCATTTAAAGTTAAAGTTACTATCTTTCCACCTCTCCCTCCTCTCCATCTATTTCCTTCCTTCCTTCCTTCCTTCCTTCCTTCCTTCCTTCCTTCCTTCCTTCCTTCCTTCCTTCCTTCCTTCCTTCCTTCCTTCCTTCCTTCCTTCCTTCCTTGCAGCTCTCAAACATCTGATGTTTATTCTATGTGGCTGTTAATGTTAAGCAAGTTTGGCCACCCCGGTGTATGTTCTCATTTCACAATATAATCGAGAAATACAACCATCCTGCAATATTTGAAAGCAGCCCAAGCTGGTGTACTTGTTAGGGTTACCAACCTCCAGGTGGTAGCTGGAGAGCTCCTGGAATTGCAGCTGACTTCCCGACTGCAAAGATCAGTTTCCTGGAGAAAATGGCTGCTTTGGAGGGTGGACTATATGGCATTATATCCTGCTGAGGTCCTTCCCCTCCTTAACCCCCCTCCCCCAAAAAATCTCCAGGTATTTCCCAGAGATGGCAACCCTCATACTTGGAGTTCCCTGCCACTGCCAGCCTCCCATTCAGATGCCCCCCAGCCTAAGAAATAACTAAATAAATAAGGGGTTGCAATAGCAAGAGGTCTCCAGGTGCTGCCTGGAAATTGGCAACCCAGCAGAGGTTGGTATCCTGTGCCTTTAAGTAAACCTTTAAACATGCAGCTCAAGGGCCCTTGAGCAGATCACTGCTTCCTTCTCCCTGTCTTGCATCCTTCTGCATCACAGCTTGCTTTGCCAGGCTTGCTCAATCGCACAGGAGCTACAGAGCAAAGCCTCTTTGTTCTCCATTGGCTGACAGCCCACAAATCAACTTATGTACAAAAATTTGCGAAATGCTCAGCCATTTCGTGTTTCCCTTTGGATCTTAGATTCAAAGCACTGACTGTGAGATTTCTATAATGGATGCCAATAAATCAAAAGTAGATTTGCGACTTACAGATACACACTTGAACGACACCTGAACAGCATACTCAAGATTGCTACAGCACAGACATTGTCTCCAGGCTCAGGGCAGATAGCAACAGAAGTTAAAACATATGGGGAGAGGCGGTCTTTCGGCTCTGAGGGACTGGGGGAAACTCCTCCGATCCTTCAGAAGAAGATATTGGATTTATATCCCGCCCTCCACTCCGAAAAGTCTCAGAGTGGCTCACAATCTCCTTTCCCTTCTTCCCCCACAACAGACACTCTATGAGGTGGGTGGGGCTGTGAGGGCTCTCACAGCAGCTGCCCTTTCAAGGACAACCTCTGCCAGAGCTATGGCTGACCCAAGGCCATTCCAGCAGGTGCAAGTGGAGGAGCGGGGAATCAAACCCGGTTCTCCCAGATAAGAGTTTACTCACTTAACCACTACACCAAACTGGCTCTCAGAGGTGAAAGAACACTCAGCCTTTCCCCTAGCCGGCCCCCTCGCCTGCCCTCAGAGCCAAAACAGCTGTGGAGACTCAGGGAGGGGGCACCCATCCCTGCTGGGAGCTGGTGCCCTAGGCGATCGCCTGGTTTGATGCCTCCCACGCGCCGGCTCTGGCTCTCACTTGCTTTTGCTTTTGACTCTGTTTTAATAAAGGACGGTGTTATTGCAATTTTTACTTTGAGCAGCGATCCGTTCTGGTCTCATGTCCTTCTTTCAAGATTCAACACTGCCCTCTAGTGGTTCCCTACTCGATGGTCCTCTTTCACTGCAGGGGTGGCCAAGGGTAGCTCTCCAGATGTTTTTTGCCTGCAACTTCCATCAGCCCCAGCCAGCATGACCAATGGCTGGGGCTGATGGGAGTTGTAGGCACAAAACATCTGGAGAGCTACCCTTGGCCACCCCTGGATTATGGCATCAACCAGAGAGTTGCAGCCCGGGGAAAGTAACCAGCTTTCCAATGCATGGACTTTCCCAACCCATCCACGAGGCTTTCTCAGTCCCTTCTTCAGGTTGGCCCAGAGTTTTCCCAGCCCTCCTAATAGTCCTGTCCAGAGCTTTTTTCTTTTTTTTTTTTAGCAGGAACGCAGTTCCAGCTGGCTTGGTGTCAGGGTGTGGCCTAATATGCAAATGAACTTCTGCTGTGCTTTTTCTACAAAAAGCCCTATATGAAACAATGGTGATGTCAGGGGGTGTGGCCTAATATGAAAATGAGTTCCTGCTGGGTTTTTTCTACCCTGGGTTTTTTCCTGTCTCCCCTATGAATGCTTTCTACAGACACCCCTCCTCCTCATTTTGGTACTTGGCCTCTTCTTCATGGTAATAATAATGGCTTTTTTTTTTGAGCGGGAACGCAATTCTGGCTGCCTTGGCATCAGGGGGTGTGGCCTAATAAGCAAATGAGCTTCTGCTGGGTTTTTTCTACAAAAAAAGCCCTGATAATAATTATTGTACAGCAGTGGGTGTAGTTAGTATAGCCAGGAAATTTGAAGATAGTTTGTCAGCCGGAAACTCTAGCTCTTTTTTGTAGCAAACGAGGTTTATTTTTTGGGCTGAGAGAGAACAGATCGTAAGAACATAGGATCAAGTGGAGGAGTGGGAAATCAAACCCGCTGTTCCAGATTGCAGTCCACTGCTCTTAACCACCAAACTGACTCTCTGGCTCCCCCTGGTAGACGTACTTGAGCAGGACCGGTCCTCAGACTAAATAGTTCAAACATTTACTTAAAAAAAAAAAAAAGGATTTGAACTTGTTGCACAATTTACACGCACTATTTACATTGGTCCTATAACATGCTATATTTGCAGATTTGCACTTCAGCAGGATTAAAAAGGTAAAGGTAGTCCCCTGTGCAAGCACCAGTCGTTTTCGACTCTGGGGTAACGTTGCTTTTGCAACGTTTTCACGGCAGACTTTTTACAGAGTGCTTTGCCATTGCCTTCCCCAATCATTTAACACTTGCCCCCCAGCAAGCTGGGGACTCATTTTACCGATCTTGGAAGGATGGAAGGCTGAGTCAACCTTGAGCCGGCTACCTGAACCAGCTTCCGCTGGGATCAAACTCAGGTCGTGAGCAGAGGGCTCCGACTGCAGTACTGCAGCTTTACCACTCTGCGCCACGGGGCTCTTTCAGCAGAATTAGTCCCAAACTAATTGGTTCACATACTTTTTTAAAAAAAGAGAAAGAATTTGAGCCCATTCCTCAAGTTATGTGCATGATTTATCTCAGTCCTATAACCTTATGCACTTGCGGATTTGCATCTTTTAGTCTGTATTTATTCATGCCCGAGGTAAATAAATGAAAGCAAATGTATTTCCTCTGAGCTTACAGAAGCCTTTTAAGAATGCAACTACGTGGATGGATTAGTAGGAAGCGGCAGCACGATTAGCACTCTTCCTTTTATTTACACAATTTGTCGAGCGGCGAGTTCAAGGGGCAGCCCATGACAACTGCCTGCCTGTCTGAAAATATTCCCCCGCCGGGCCTTGGTCTGCAGCCCCCAAATCTGGCACTGAGAGAGGAGATCTCATTCGCTTCTCCATGGGGGTCTTCTGATCTGACCAATTCTGGGCTTGGTCCCGGAGCGCCTTGTGCCAGAGAAGCGGCGGTCGCATCATAAGCCACTAGATGGCGCTGTGAATTCAAGGAAAAGCCAGTGCCGACGAGCACGTGTTGCATAAAGTTGCTGCATACGGGATGAGCGGTTATAGCTGTTGAAATTTTGGGGGTTCTGCAGGACCCCCTTGGCAAGGTCTTTTGAGAAGGGTAGTACGGTTGCCAACCTCCAAGTAGTGTCTGGCTATCTCATAAGAATATAAGAGAAACCATGTTGGATCAGGCCAATGGCCCATCCAGTCCAACACTCTGTGTCACATAAGAACATAAGAGAGGCCATGTTGGATCAAGCCAATGGCCCATCCAGTCCAACACTCTGTGTCACATAAGAACATCAGAGAAGCCATGCTGGATCAGGCCAATGGCCCATCCAGTCCAACACTCTGTGTCACATAAGAACATAAGAGAAACCATGTTGGATCAGGCCAATGGCCCATCCAGTCCAACACTCTGTGTCACATAAGAACGTAAGAACATCAGGCCAATGGCCCATCCAGTCCAACTCTCTGTGTCACATAAGAACATCAGAGAAGCCATGTTGGTTCAGGCCAATGGCCCATCCAGTCCAACACTCTGTATCACATAAGGACATAAGAGAAACCATGTTGGATCAGGCCAGTGGCCCATCCAGTCCAACACTCTGTGTCACATAAGAGAAGACATGTTGGATCAGACCAATGGCCCATCCACTCTGTGTCACACAGTGGCCAAAAAAACCCCCAAGTGCCATCAAGAGGTCCACCAGTGGGGCTAGAAGCCCTTCTACTGTGCCCCGCCCCCGCCCCCAAGCACAAGAATACAGAGCATCTCTGCCCCAGACAGAGACTTCCATCTATTCCTTGTGGCTAATAGCCACTGATGGACCTCCGCTCCAGATCTTGATCCAATCCCTTCTTGAAGCTGTCTATTCTCCAAGAATCATGAGTGCTCTCTAGATTACAGAGAACCCCCCTGAAGAAAATGGCTGCTTGGGGGGGGTGGATTTTGTGGCATTTACCCCCTGCTGAGCCCCCCCCCCAATCCTTCCTAGCCTCCAACCCACCCCCCAAACCTCGGGGAGTTTTCCAACCTGGAGTTGGCAACCCTAATTTAATATGGGACCTACATCGGTAGGTTCCTTTGTGTGCTGCTAAATCCCCCAGTCCTGACAGTCACAGACTTTGCAGCGGTTCTGGTTATTTGCAGAATGTAGAGTTGTTACCGGCACTGGGTTGGGAAATATCTGGAGATGGGGGGGGGGGGGGGCGCCAGAACCTGAGAAGGGCAAACTTTTCTCCTGGGGAACAGATCTCTGTCGTCTGGAGATCATCTGTAATCATGGGAGATCTCCAGGCCCCACCTAGAGGTTGGCAATTCAGACTATGCAATAGGCTTGGGGGGGCATGACAGGGTTGCCAACTTCAAGGTGAGGCCTGGCATGTTCCTGGAGTTACAACCTGTCTCCGGGCTACAGAGATCAGTTCCGCTGGAGGCAACGGCAGCTTTGGAGGGCAGACTCTATGGCAGGCTTGTGGAACTTATCTGTTAGGAGGACCACATCTCACATAAATGAGACCTTGTTGGGCCGGGCCATGTCAGGTTGGACCCCGCCATGGCAGGCCAGGAAATGTATATATCTACTTAAAATTAGGTAGCAGAGATATAAACTTTATAAAGGACACAGACAAACACAATTAATTTTTTTTTAACTTAAAACATTAGCACTTGTTGGCCTTAAAGGTGCTTTCTTTGTATTTCTCCCATGGGATCCAGGGAACTGGGCAAAGGAAGCTCTGGCTCTTTCCGTCCTTCCCCAGGGGACTGGGAGGGGAGGAGTCTCAGCCAATAGAAGGAAGAGAGGCTCGGCTCAGTGGCTCTGCTTTGCAATTGAGAGAGCCTGGAAAAGCAAGCTCTGCCTTCCCCCCGTTCCTCCCCAAGGGAGGAGCCTCAGCCAATGGAGAAGATAGAGTCTTTGCTCTGTAGCTCCTGTGTGATTGAGCAAGCCTGGCAAAGCAAGCTGTGATGCAGAGGAAGCAAGAGAGAGGGAGAAGGAAGCAGATGACAGCCAGTTGCTTGGGGGTCTGATAGGAGCCCTCCGGAGGCCTGATTCGGCCCCTGGGCTGCATGTTTAACACCCCTGCTCTATGGCATCACATCTCTACTGAGGGTCCTCTCCAAACCCTGCCCTTTCCAGCACCCCACTAAATCTCCAGAAATTTCCCAAGCTGGAGTTGGCAACCCTAGGATGCGATAATCCAGCTGGGACTGCACAATTCCATTCCATTAAAGGACTAATCTTCTGCAGTTTGGATTCTGGTGCTGCTACCGCACTGGGGGGAGCTTGTCAAGTCTGCTTTAACTCTGGTCAAGCCTGTATTCAATCTTTGGTTCAGGAGAGATGTATCCTGGGTAAAGCCACACTGTATGCCAATGCTGCTAGCCTGAACTCTCCTTTCCCCCCTCCTCTCCTTTGTTATGTAGTGTTGCTTTGAAATGGGAATATGGGAAAGAGATTATAGCGCCTTCTCAGGCAGAGCGCTGGGGGAGTTTGGAGCCGGGAAGACGCTCAAGGCCAAGCCAGGCCTGAGAACGAAATGGTAACATCAGTGTGTGAATGTGCCCTGCATAGAGTGCCCCTCCCTAAAGGATCCTTTTGATGTGTACCTTATATGATTGCCTTTCCTGTATAATCGCCAGTCTTTCAATCTTCCTGTAGTCGAGAACCACGATAACAATAAACTAGAAACTTTGTATCAGCAAAGCCTCGTTATTGAATCAGCCGACTTGACTTGAGATGGCACATCCTTTAGGCCTCCTTTCATTACTACTGGAGAAAATAGAGTTCTCTCCCCCCCACTTCTCAGCCCTTCGACTTTTTTCCTGCCCCACACGTCTTCCTCTACTTGTCTTTACCGCGAGCGCCCCACGGGCTCCTTGTCTCCGCAATGCTTCTGTGCATTTTTTTCTCCCTTCCAGACTGACCTTTCACTTCCCTCGCGACGCTGTTGGCCAACATTCCGTTGCTGACACATCTGAGATGCGCTGTCCTTTCTGCTGAGCTTGCGGTTGGTTGGGCAATAGGCTTGCCGGGTCCAGTTCAAGAAATGTCTGGGGACTTTGGGGGTGGAGCCAGGAGCCAGGATGTGACAAGCATCATTGAAATCCAAAGGGAGTTCTGGCCATCCCATTGGAAGGGACCGCACACTTTTTAAATGCCTCCCCTCCGCTGGAAATAATGAAGGATAGGGGCATCTTCTTCGGGGGCTCATAGAATCGGACCCCCCGATCCACTCTTTTTGAAACTTGGAGGCTGTTCTGAGGAGAGGCACCGGATGGTATGCAGAAAATGTTGAGCCTCTTCCGCAACCCCCCACCCCCACCCCGAGCCCCAGATACATGGACAGTGGCAGACTGGGTCTAAAAATATTGGTTGCCAGGAGACAAAGGGGGCCCACCCACAACTATAAGGCTATCATTTAATTTTTGTAGGAAATAAATAAAATTTTCAAAAAATACATGTGGGGGAAAAGGTACAATTAAAACTTTTGCAAAATAAATATACATACTTTAGTAATTACAGTGTACATGTATTGTACATATCACCGGCGGTATACAGTAGATACTAAATGTAAATACGGGTTGCATTTTCTCCAGGGGAAGAAGAAGAAGATATTGGATTTATATCCCGCCCTCCACTCTGAAGAGTCTCAGAGCGGCTCACAATCTCCTTTCCCTTCCTCCCCCACAACAGACACCCTGTGAGGTAGATGAAGATATTGGATTTATATCCCGCCCTCCACTCCGAAGAGTCTCAGAGCAGCTCACAATCTCCTTTACCTTCCTCCCCCAAAACAGACACCCTGTGAGGTAGAAGAAGATATTGGATTTATATCCCGCCCTCCACTCCGAAGACTCTCAGAGCGGCTCACAATCTCCTTTCCCTTCCTCCCCCACAACAGACACCCTGTGAGGTAGATGAAGATATTGGATTTATATCCCGCCCTCCACTCTGAAGAGTCTCAGAGCGGCTCACAATCTCCTTTACCTTCCTCCCCCACAACAGACACCCTGTGAGGTAAATGAAGATATTGGATTTATATCCCGCCCTCCACTCCGAAGAGTCTCAGAGCGGCTCACAATCTCCTTTCCCTTCCTCCCCCACAACAGACACCCTGTGAGGTGGGTGGGGCTGGAGAGGGCTCTCACAGCAGCTGCCCTTTCAAGGACAACCTCTGCCAGAGCTCTGGCTGACCCAAGGCCATTCCAGCAGGTGCAAGTGGAGGAGTAGGGAATCAAACCCGGTTCTCCCAGATAAGACAGCTATGGCTGACCCAAGGCCATCCCAGCAGGTGCAAGTGGAGGAGTGGGGAATCAAACCCGGTTCTCCCAGATAAGAGGCCGCACACTTAACCACTACACCAAACTTGCTCTCCGATCCGATCTGTGCTAGCTGTAGGTCAGTTGTAAACGCGGGAGATCCCCAGGCCCCACCTGGAAGCTGGCAACCCTAAATACAACATAAATTTTAGTTGTATGACAGTAATAATACTGGAAGTTCTATTATATTTTCAAACTACTAAAGGGTCATTAACACTTTTAACTTTTTGCCTAACGTTTAAAGGGACCTACTTGCCATTGGGCAAGCTGACGCCCTGGCCAGTCCGCCACTGCCCATGGATCAATTTTCCATTATAGCTGATGGGAATCGTTCTCCATAGGGAATAGTGGAGTGCCCAGCAGACATTTCCCTCCCCCCTCCCCCACTTTCTGATGACCCTGAAGTGGGGGGAGGGTCTCCAAACTGGGGATTGGCAACCCTATGGGAAGAAGAAGAAGAAGAATTGCAGATTTATACTCAGCCCTTCTCTCTGACTCAGAGCGGTTTACAATCTCCTATATCTTCTCCCCCCACAACAGACACCCTGTGAGGTGGGTGGGGCTGAGAGAGCTCTCTCAGAAGCTGCCCTTTCAAGGACAACTCTGCGAGAGCTATGGCTGACCCAAGGCCATTCCAGCAGGTGCAAGTGGAGGAGTGGGGAATCAAACCCAGTTCTCCCAGTTAAGAGTCTGCACACTTAACCACTACACCAAACTGACTCTCACAAGGACAACCTCTGCGAGAGCTATGGCTGACCCAAGGCCATTCCAGCAGGTGCAAGTGGAGGAGTGGGGAATCAAACCCGGTTCTCCCAGATAAGAGAGCTATGGCTGACCCAAGGCCATTCCAGCAGGTGCAAGTGGAGGAGTGGGGAATCAAACCCGGTTCTCCCAGATAAGAGTCCGCACACTTCACCACTACACCAAACTGACTTTGGTGGGCAAGAAGCAAACAATTGGTCAGGCAAGGTGGGCGTGGGGGGGTCGGAGAAATGTGAGCATTCCTTCAAAGTATGTAGATTCACTGCAAAAAAGCCGGACAGTTGGTCAAGAGCCTCTCCCTCCTTCCCCCTCCCCAGTGAGACTGAAGCTGTAACAAAGATGTTAGTTTATGTTGGCATGGAACTCTTTTATTCCTAGTGGAAATTAATCAGAGATGATTACCTATGGCATTGGGGACAGGTTTCGCCTTTCCTTTTATCTATTAGCTTCTGTGGGGTCTGGAGACCAAGTCCTATGAGGAAAGGTTGAAGGAGCTGGGGATGTTTAGCCTGGAGAGGAGGTGGCTGAGAGGTGATATGATCACCATCTTCAAGTACTTGAAGGGCTGTCATATAGAGGATGGTGTAGAATTGTTTTCGGTGGCCCTGGAAGGTAGGACCAGAACCAGTGGGTTGAAATTAAATCAAAAGAGTTTCCGGCTCAACATTAGGAAGAACTTCCTGACCGTTAGAGCAGTTCCTCAGTGGAACAGGCTTTCTTGGGAGATGGTGGGCTCGCCTTCCTTGGAGGTTTTTAAACAGAGGCTAGATCGCCATCTGACAGCAATGAAGATCCTGTGAATTTAGGGGAAAATGTTTGTGAGTTTCCTGCATTGTGCACTGGATTGGACTAGATGACCCTGGAGATCCCTTCCAACTCTATGATTCTATAATTTGACTCATGGTCTTAAGCTCAAGGTAAAACAAGACAAGGAATACAAAACAAATTACAAACAATTTAAAACCAAAATGGATTAACAGCAAAGGAAGAAAACCAATAATCATGATCACAAGACATAATTAAATAACCTGAAAGAATAGCTAATATTAATATAAAAGTCTGAGAACCAGTTTGGTGTAGTGGTGAAATGTACGGACTCTGGGAGAACCGGATTTGATTCCCCACTCCTCCACCTGCATCTGCTGGAACGGCCTTGGATCAGTCATAGCTCTGGCAGAGGTTGTCCTTGAAAGAGCAGCTGCTGTGAGAGCCCTCTCAGCTCCACCCACCTCACAGGGTGTCTGTTGTGGGGAAGGAAGGTAAAGGAGATTGTGTGCTACTCTGAGACTCTGAGATTCAGAGCAGAGGGTGGAACATAAATCCAATATCATCATAAAACTCCTTATCATATCATTATAAAATTAGATTTTAAAATCTTCGTACATAATAATGGCACAAATTTCAGAGATGGTTTAGAGAAAACACTATCGACAGATATATTGCCATTGAATACTTTGGGGTCCACCTCTGCCAGCTGCAGCATTGTGACCCAAGATTCCATGGGACAGAAGAAGAAGATAGAAGATATTGGATTTATATCCCACCCTCCACTCCGAAGAGTCTCAGAGCGGCTCACAATCTCCTTTCCCTTCCTCCCCCACAACAGACACCCTGTGAGGTGGGTGGGGCTGGAGAGGGCTCTCACAGCAGCTGCCCTTTCAAGGACAACTCCTACCCGAGCTATGGCTGACCCAAGGCCATTCCAGCAGCTGCAAGTGAAGGAGTGGGGGAATCAAACCCAGCTCTCCCAGATAAGAGTCCGCACACTTAACCATTACACCAAACTGGCTCTGGGAAGTCGATGTTTGCAGTACTGCAGCGTAAAAACATATCCCAAAAGGGACAGGTTTCAGAATCTGACGCACTCCCAGAGCACGTCGAAGCAACTCTGCCTATGTTTAGTGAAGGCCTTCAGAAAAACTGGATGAGTCCGCTGAGGTTTTGGCCGTGTCCTCTACTCTGTCTTGTAATCCTATGGTTTGGCTTTGGCAATGATTGACCGCTAATCTCAAACTAAGTCTGATAAAATCTATGGCCAGTTCTGTGAACTCTCCAGCAAGGCACAATATTTTTTTTCTCTCTCTCTTTTTATGGATGCAAGCAAACCGACTGAAGTGTTTGCATAGTTCAGAGGCGCCGCCGCTTTGGAAATGGAGTGGGCCCTGCAGGTTCGTACAAGCTCTGCAAACACACAAGAAAACATTTCCTCTTCAGAGCGGCTCGTTCTACAGGAAACCGAATCACATTGTCGCTCCTGAAGAATTCGTAGGGTTGCCAAATCCAATTCAAGAAATAGCTGGGGACTTTGGGGGTGGAGCCAGGAGAATTTGGGGGCGGAACGAGGAGACTTTGGGGGTGGAGCCTGGGGGCTTTCGGGGTGGAGCCAGGAGCAAGGGTGTGACAAGCATCATGGAACTCCAAAGGGAGTTCTGGCCATCCCATTGAAGGGGACCGCACACTTTTTAAATGCCTTCCTTCCATAGGAAATAATGAAGGATAGGGGCACCTTCTTTTGGGGCTCATAAAATTGGACCCCCTGGTCCAATCTTTTTGAAATCTGGGAGATATTTTGAGGAGAGGTTCTGGATGCTATACCGAAATTTTGGTGCCTCTACCCCATAAAACAGCCCCCCTAGAGCCCCAGATACCTGAGGATCAATTCTCCATTATTTTCTATGGGAATAAGCCTCCATAGGGACTAATAGGGTTCCCAGCCGACATTTCCCTCCCCTCCCCCCGCTTTCTGATGACCCTGAAGCAGGGGGAGGGTCTCCAGACTGGGGGATCCCCCGCCCCTATCTGGGGATTGGCAATCCTATGTAAGACCCTGCATTAAAATGAGGTGCGGGAAGTTCTACAACAGAGGCAGATTTTTTTTTTCTCCCTGCCAGAGAAGACGGGCACTGTAGAATTCCCACTGAGGCTCGCTTAGTCATGAAACTCGGGGTTGAATTTCCAGGAGGTCTCCAGCGCCACCCTCCCCCCGGAGGTTGGCAACCCAATCCTAGGTGAGTTCATACACCTACAAACAATGAGGTGTTTAGTTAAGTGAAATGTTGTCCATTCGACACCCCAGAAATGCTCTCCTCCTTTTATTTGTCTTTCTTTTAATCTTCTTGCCTTCAAAGAAGGTATGCAGCTCTCTTGTGAAGAAAAAAAAAAATAAAGCCATTAAAATGAGCCGTTAAAATGAGCCGGTATTTACTGGGGGCGGGCGTTAGACAGATTATGCGAGGATGCTCGTTTCAGAAATTTCTCCAGAAGGGTAACTGAATCGATGCCCATTTCTTCTCCTGAAGGCCTCAGCCAAGCGGCCTGTGGTAATCCAGGGGAGTTTCCTGGCAGGTTCCCACGCTGGGAACCAAACCTAAAATGAGCAGAAACAAATGCTTTGGGTATCCGACCCCTATAATTAAGTGAAAAGGGCAACGTGACCCATTTCTACCTCTTCACGTTCGAGATGCGATTGTGCTTTTTGGAGTGGAAAACAGATACACACGACTGAGGGCATGTTGCCAGCTAGGCCCAAAGACCAGCCAGTAGAGTTGCCAACCTCCAGGCGATATAAACAATGAAAACATGACCAGGAATGAATTAACTAATCAATATCTTCCACATTGATACAAAACGCAGGGGGTTTTTTACACCGCATAAGGCTGCATAAAGGTAAAGGTGCAAGCACCAGTCGTTTCCAACTCTGGGGTGACGTCGCATCATGATGTTTTCATGGCAGACTTTTTATGGGGTGGTTTGCCATGACCTGCCCTCAAAGAGCCCCGTCATGGCGCAACGTGCTCTGCATGATGATGTCACCCAGAAGTGACATCATCTTGCTGGGAAGGCTCTAGGATTCACAATAAAACTCTATGATATTGTAGGGTTTTTACTGTGAATCTTAGAATGTTGCTCTAGGACAGGAGTGGCCAAACTGTGGCTTGGGAGCCACATGTGGCTCTTTCGCTCATATTGTGCGGCTCTTGAAGCCCCCACTGTCCTTTCAGCCCCCTTAGAGAAGGCGTTTCTCTCTTTAAATCATTTCTCCAAGCCAAGCCAGCTAGTGGCTTGGAGAAGGCATTGAAAGTTAAAGTTGATTTCTTTCCACTTCCCTCCCTCTTCCCCCATCTATTTGATTGCCTGCCTGCCTTTCTTCCTGCCTGCCAACATCTGATGTTCGTGTCTTGAGGCTCTCCAATATCTGACGTTTATTTTATGTGGCTCTTAAGTTAAGCAAGTTTGGCCACCTCTGCTCTAGGATTTGCGATAAAACTGTGGGAACATAGAGAAGTCCCCTGCCACAGTGGTGGAGGGACTTGGCAACCCGACCATCCCCTCCCCTCCCCTGAGCAGTCCCTTGCCCCAGTTGTAGGGTTGCCAATCCCCAGGTGGGGGCAGGGGATCCCCCGGCTTGGAGGTCCTCCCCCACTTTAGGTTCATCAGAAAGCAGGGGGAGGGGAGGGAAATAACTACTGGGAACTCTATTATTCCCTATGGAGACTTATTCCCAAAGGAAATAATGGAAAATTGATCTGTGGGTATCTGGGGCTCTGGGGGGGGGGCTGTTTTTTTGAAGTAGAGGCACCAAATTTGCAGCATAGCATCCAGTGCCTCTCCCCAAAACACCCTCCAAATTTCAAAAAGATTGGACCAGGGGGTCCAATTCTATAAGCCCCAAAAGAAGGTGCCGTTATCCATTATTTCCTATGGAAGGAAGGAATTGAAAAGGTGTGCCGTCCCTTTAAATGTGATGGCCAGAACTCCCTTGGAGTTCAATTATGTTTGTCACACCCTTGCTCCTGGCTCCACCCCCAAAGTCCCCAGATATTTCTTGAATTGGACTTGGCAACCCTACCCAGTTGCTCACAGGCAGCAGAAGAGCCTTGGACAGGCTGGTTTTGGCCCCTGGGCCTTATGTTTGACACCTCTGTTTTCAAAGCAAGAGACCCCTCTTTTTTCAAGGCACCTCTCTTTTCCAAGTTGGGTTGCCATTACTTGCTGTTTGCTTCCATTTCAATGTATCTGAAGCAGTGTGCATGCGCAGAAACACTTATATCCTGACTAAGACTTCGTTGCCGTGGTCTTCAAGGTGCCAATGGACCGGTGTTCCTTCTTAGCTGCAGAGTCTTGCGAACAAGAATTGTTGTTGTTGTTGTTGTTGTTATTTAAATTTATGAATCACCCTATCCCGGCCAATGCCAGGCTCTAGGCAATGTACAACAAAGGAGAGAAAAAGGAAAGGTCCCCTGTGCAAGCACCAGTCGTTTCCGACTCTGGGGTGATGTTGCTTTCACAACGTTTTCACGGCAGACTTTTTATGGGGTGGTTTGCCATTGCCTTCCCCGGTCATCTACTCCCCCCCCGCCCCAGCAAGCTGGGTACTCATTTGACCGACCTTGGAAGGATGGAAGGCTGAGTCAACCTCCAGCCAGCTACCTGAAAACCCAGCTTCCGCCAGGGATCGAACTCAGGTCGTCAGCAGAGAGTTCAGACTGCAGGACTGCAGCTTTAGCACTCTGTGCCACAGGGCTCTTTGTATAACAAAAGGTACACATAAAACCAACAAAACCAGTCATTTAAAAACCAGTTGCAACCCAATGAACCTATTTTACAGCGTGCCGTAATTCTGCTTTCCAGGCATTGGGAGCTTAAGTAGAGGGGGGGGGGGGGGAGGTGCCAGCCCAGCTTAAATTCTACTTAGCGAGCTACTGGTATTAAAGTTGTGAGCTCCTGCATCAATGAGTGTGCTCTGGGACCATTTTTCCTGAGCTAAGACAAAAACGTGTGAGCTGGAGGCTAAATATCTGTGAGCTCGCTCACGCTAACTCAGCTTAGAGGGAACCCTGCAATGGACTCCAACTTTGTTCATCCAGCCCCCAGAAGCCCTGCCAGGAGGAAAACGGGCAATCTGCAGAAACCAAACATTGTTTTCCAAGGAAGACGCACTTTGGAGGAGGATGTTGGTTCTCAGGAATAACTTAACTGCCTGTGTTAAACGCTCTGGGCTCAGGCTTAATGAAGCCGGCAGTAAGAGCGAGCCAAACGTTTTCCCAACGCCTCTCTTTGTCTCCCGCTATGAAAGGGCCCCGCCCCACGCCTGGAAAGCCATCTGCATACAATTTCGTGGGAAAGCGCCAAGTCCTTTGTTTGTTTAAGGCTGCGCTACAGTCATCCCCAATAATTGTGACATCTGCTATTTATCTAAAAAAATAAGGTAGTTACAGCCCTAAATAATCGGCAAGGCTGGGCCCCCGATGTATCCAGCTGCCCTTTTTATTCTTTTATGGCTGAAGAAAGCACTTCCCAAAGCTTCGGCGTATGCAAAGCAAAGGGACTGAAGTAGCAAAATATTGACACCCGCACCCATCCATTCATGAGCGCGGCATCTCGGTTTACAGGCATGTGGCTGGGGCATACGGAATGTGTGGAGGAGCAGCAGCGAAGACAGAAAGGAGGCAGGAGAATCTGGAAAAAAGAGATGGGCAGGTGAGATGGCCACGCCCTCTTCTTTTTCTGGTAGTATTTTTCTACTCTTAAGAGCTCCATTTGCTCTGACCTAGATGGCCTAGTCTAGCCTGATCCCAGCAGATCTCGGAAGCTAAACACGGTCGGGTCCGGTTAGTCCTCGGATGGGAGATCACTAAGGAAGTCCAGGGTTGCTACGCAGAGACGTGCAAATCCCCTCTGAATGTCTTTTGCCTTGAGAACCTTACAGGGCTATCCTAAGTTGGCTACATGACTAGTTAGCTGCAAGCTGATTGCACTTTCCACCTCCACTAAAAAACTGGCTCAGCGGCAGAACATCTGCCTGGCTAGCAGAACGTCCCAGGTTCAACCCTGGGCACTTCCAGATGAAAAGAAGCAGGTGAATGACTTTTGCCTGAGACCCTGGAGAGCCACTACCAGTCGGAGTGGACAGTACTGACCTCGATGGACCAATGGTCAAGTTCCTGTGTTCATCTGAAGCACAGCCTCCAGAGATTACCAGAGCGGCTAGGTAGGTTCCTCTAGTGAGATAAGGACATAAGAGAAGCCATATTGGCTCAGGCCAATGGCCCATCCAGTCCTACGCTCTGTGTCACATAAGGACATAAGAGAAGCCATGTTGGATCAGGCCAATGGCCCATCCAGTCCAACGCTCTGTGTCACATAAGAACATAAGAGCAGCCATGTTGGATCAGGCCAATGGCCCATCCAGTCCAACACTCTGTGTCACATAGGAACAGAAGAGAAGCCCTGTTGGATCAGGCCAATGGCCCATCCAGTCCAACACTCTGTGTCACATAAGAACAGAAGAGAAGCCATGTTGGATCAGGCCAATGGCCCACCCAGTCCAACACCTTGTGTCACATAAGAACAGAAGAGAAGCCCTGTTGGATCAGGCCAATGGCCCATCCAGTCCAACACTCTGTGTCACATAAGAACAGAAGAGAAGCCATGTTGGCTCAGGCCAATGGCCCATCCAGTCCAACACTCTGTGTCACATAAGAACAGAAGAGAAGCCCTGTTGGATCAGGCCAATGGCCCATCCAGTCCAACACTCTGGGTCACATAAGAACAGAAGAGAAGCCCTGTTGGATCAGGCCAATGGCCCATCCAGTCCAACACTCTGTGTCACATAAGAACAGAAGAGAAGCCCTGTTGGATCAGACCAATGGCCCCTCCAGTCCAACACTCTGTGTCACATAAGAACATAAGAGAAGCCCTGTTGAATCAGGCCAATGGCCCATCCAGTCCAAGACTCTGTGTCACATAAGAACAGAAGAGAAGCCCTGTTGGATCAGGCCAATGGCCCATCCAGTCCAAGACTCTGTGTCACATAAGAACATAAGAGAAGCCCTGTTGGATCAGGCCAATGGCCCCTCCAGTCCAACACTCTGTCACACAACGGCCAAAAACCAAGTGCCATCAGGAGGTCCACCAGTGGGGCTAGAAGCCCTTCCACTGTGCCCCCCCCCAAGCACAAAGAATACAGAGCATCACTGCCCCAGACAGAGAGTTCAAACAAAAGGCTGTGGCTAATAGCCATTGATGGACTTCTGCTCCATATTTTTATCCAATCTCCTCTTGAAGTAGTCTGTGCTTGCAGCCACCAACTCCTCCTGTGGCAGTGAATTCCATGTGTTAATCACCCTTTGGGTGAAGTACTTCCTTTTTATCAGCTCTAACAGGACTGTTCAGCAATTTCATTGAATGCCCACAAATTCTCGTATTGTGAGAAAGGGAGAAAAGTACTTCTTTCTCCACCTTCTCTATACCATGCATCATCTTGTAAACCTCGATTATGTCACCCCACAGTCAATATTTCTGGTATGAATGCTCTGTCTGGTGTATAGTTTGTTCTGAGAAGAAGAAGAATTTCAGATTTATACCCCGCCCTTCTCTCTGAATCAGAGACTCAGGGCGTTTTCCCACAGAGCTTACCGCGGAGCGACGTCCCTCTTCACCGCGCAGCGTCTGCGCGGATTTCCCACCAACTGCTCCGCAGAAACAGGAAGAGCCGCGGCTTTTGCATCGCTAACGTAAACTGGTTTTTAGCGGTTTACATTTGCGACACAAAAGGCCCGGCACTTCCTGGTTCTGCAGAGCAGTTGGTGGGAAATCCGCGCAGACGCTGCACGGTGAAGAGGGACGTCGCTCCGCGGTAAGCTCTGTGGGAAAACGCCCTCAGAGCGGCTTACAATCTCCTATATCTTTTTCCCCCACAACAGACACCCTGTGAGGTGGGTGGGGCTAAGAGGGCTCTCACAGCAGCTGCCCTTTCAAGGACAACCTCTGCCAGAGCTCTGGCTGACCCAAGGCCATTCCAGCAGCTGCAAGTGGAGGAGTGGGGAATCAAACCCGGTTCTCCCAGATAAGAGAGCTATGGCTGACCCAAGGCCATTCCAGCAGGTGCAAGTGGAAGAGTGAGGAATCAAACCTGGTTCTCCCAGATAAGAGAGCTCTGGCTGACCCAAGGCCATTCCAGCAGGTGCAAGTGGAGGAGTGGGGAATCAAAGCCAGTTCTCCCAGATACGAGTCCGCACACAACTACTACACCAAACTGGCTCTCACTTAACACACACACAAGCCATCACTTAATGCTGCAGTCAATAAGGGGTGGAGACAGATGTGAGGGCTAGCCCCATGCCTTTGGGCTGCATCTTCATATTGTGAATTTGATGGATTTGGCTGGTGGAAGCCATGGCTCGGTGGTGAATACGCTTGGAATGCAAACTCCCAGACTCAGGATGGGCTTGAGGGTCCCAGACTCAGGATGGGCTTGAGGAAGGGCTGTGGCTCAGTGGAAGAGTATCTGCTTTGTAGGCAGTAGCAGGGCTTCTTTTGTAGCAGGGACTCCTTTGCATATTAGGCCACACATCCCTCATGTAGCCAGTCCTCCAAGAGCTTACAGTAGGCCTTGTACTAAGAGCCCTGGGCTCTTAGTACAATGCCTGCTGTAAGCTCTTAGAGGATTGGCTGCATCAGGGGTGTGTGGCCTAATATGCAAAGGACTTCCTGCTACAAAAAAAGCCCTGGAGAAGGTCCCCGGTTCAATCCCCAACATCTCCAGTTGAAAGGACCAGGTAGGAGGTGATGGGAAAGACCTCAGCCTGAGACCCTGGAGAGCAGCTGCCGGTCTGAGTAGACGATACTGACCTTGAGGGACCAAGAGTCTGATTCGGTCTTCATGTGTTCTTGCATGTATATGTGTGCTCAGCCAGTTTGGTGCCGTGGTTAAGTGTGCGGACTCTTCATCTGGGAGAACCGGGTTTGATTCCCCACTCCTCCCCTTGCACCTGCTGGAATGGCCTTGGGTCAGCCATAGCTCTGGCAGAGCTTTCCTTGTGAGAGCCAGTTTGGTGTAGTGGTTAAGTGTGCGGACTCTTTATCTGGGAGAACCGGGTTTGATTCCCCACTCCTCCCCTTGCGCCTGCTGGAATGGCCTCGGGTCAGCCATAGTTCTCCCAGAGCTGTCCTAGAAAGGGCAGCTTCTGGGAGAGCTCTCTCAGCCCCACCTACCTCACAGGGTGTCTGTTGTAGGGAAAGGAGATAAAAGAGATTGTAAGCTGGTCTGAGACTCTGATTCAGAGTATAGGGTGGGATATAAATATCAACATCAATCATCATCAGTCTTCTTCTTCTTCTGAAAAGGCTCCTTGGTAGGCAAGGCTTAGAAATGCAGAATAGACTATACTGGGCAACATGGACCAATCAGCTCCAATTTACACCCCAGGAAGATGACCCTCGTGCCCTTTCCTTCCCCTGGCCCTTGTGTACCCTCCCTTCCTGGAGAGCCAGTTTGGTGTAGTGGTTAAGTGTGCGGACTCTTATCTGGGAGAACCGGGTTTGATTCCCCACTCCTCCACCTGCACCTGCTGGAATGGCCTTGGGTCTGCCATAGCTCTGGCAGAGGTTGTCCTTTGAGAGGGCAGCTGCTGTGAGAGCCCTCTCAGCCCCACCCACCTCACAGGGTGTCTGTTGTGGGGGAGGAAGGTAAAGGAGATTGTGAGCCGCTCTGAGACTCTTCGGAGTGGAGGGCGGGATATAAATCCAATATCTTCATCTACCTCACAGGGTGTCTGTTGTGGGGGAGGAAGGTAAAGGAGATTGTGAGCCACTCTGAGACTCTTCGGAGTGGAGGGCGGGATCTAAATCCAATATCTTCATCTACCTCACAGGGTGTCTGTTGTGGGGGAGGAAGGTAAAGGAGATTGTGAGCCGCTCTGAGACTCTTCGGAGTGGAGGGTGGGATCTAAATCCAATATCTTCATCTACCTCACAGGGTGTCTGTTGTGGGGGAGGAAGGTAAAGGAGATTGTGAGCCACTCTGAGACTCTTCGGAGTGGAGGGCGGGATATAAATCCAATATCTTCATCTACCTCACAGGGTGTCTGTTGTGGGGGAGGAAGGTAAAGGAGATTGTTAGCCGCTCTGAGACTCTTCGGAGTGGAAGGCGGGATATAAATCCAATATCTTCTTCATCTTCAATATAGCCCTTTCCCCCTTGGCACCGCATCAACACCTGCTGAACAGTGCAGATCCACCTGCTGTCTAGAACTGCAGCAACAAGGGCTGCTAAAAACCTCTGGGGACCATAACTGGGAAGCCGTCAGTTCTGCAGGTCCAACACGGAAGTCGTTTCTCTTCCCTTGCCAAGGGATAAGTCAGTCTCCGGCTGCATTGAGAATTTCGACGCCTGGATTTTCTCCCTCTTTCTCTGCTTCACATCAACAGCTCGATTCCTAGATAAGAAACTGACGTATCAGTTTGGAAGCATAGATGGATGAGTTTCTCCGGGTAATTATTCAAATTGGTTGGCTGCCATGTTATTTTTCTCGTGAACAATGCACTTGCCTGCAAGCTCTCCACATCGCCCCTGTGCTTGAGGACATAAATCATTCTGCATTTTTTTTCTGTCAGAAACAAACTAGCCTGCAACTGAGCGTTGGGTATTTGCAGAGGGTTAAATAAGCCCCATGGGAGGGAAGGCAGCATGGTATAGCCGCAGCTCCTCAGATCTCAGAAGTAGGGTTGGTGTTTGGATGAGAGACTACCAAGGAAGACTCTGCAGAGGAAGGCGATGGCAAACCACCTCTGCTTCTTCTCCTTGCCTTGAAAACCCCTTGCTGGGGTCACCATGTTAGACGCTAAGAAGGGTCAGTACTTGGAAGGGAGACCACCAAGGAAGACTCTGCAGAGGAAGGCGATGGCAGACCACCTCTGCTTCTTCTCCCTTGCCTTGGAAGCCCCTTGCTGCGGTCACCAGAAGTTGGAATCTAAGCAGGGATGGTACTTGGAAGGGAGACCACCAAGAGAGGCTCTGCAGAGGAAGGCAAGGGCAGACCACCTCTGCTTCTCCCTTCCTGGCCTTGAAGACCCATTATAGACCCTGCTCTTAAAAAAAAAAAACCCTCCAGGAATTTCCCAATCCAGAGTTGGCCACCCGAAGGCAACTGGGAGCTTTGGCAGTGATGGGTGGGCAAGGCTGGTCCTGCCACTAGGCAAACTAGGTGACCGCCTAGGGTGCCAGCCTTCTGGGTGCACCAAATTGGGCACCCCACCCATGTGGCTCAGTGAAGGAGGTCTCCCATCCAAATTCTTGCCAGAGTTGGCCCTATTTAGCTTCCAAGATCTGACAAGATCAGGCTTGCCTGGGCTATCCAGGTAAGGCAGCAGGGTCGGTGCTAGGCTTCCCAATCCCCAGGTCCCAGCGGGGGATCCCCTGGTTTTACAGGCTTCCCCCCTCCCCCAGCCAGCTGGCCGGCGGGGGAAGCCCCGCCCCCACAGCCATTATGCACCTCCAGGAACTATTCCCATAGGGAATGATGCGGAATTGATCCACGGGTGTCAGAGGCTCTGGGGGGGCTGTTTTTTTAGGTAGAGGTGCAAAATTTTCCATATAGCATCTAGTGCCTCTCCCCAAAATACCTCCCAAGTTTCAAAAGGATTGGACCAGGGGGTCCAATTCTATGAGCCCCAAAAGAAGGTGCCCCTATCCTTCATTATTTTCTATGGAAGGAAGGCATTCTAAAAGGTGTGCTGTCCCTTTAAATGTGATGGCCAGAACTCCCTTGGAGTTCAATGATGCTTGTCACACCCTTGCTCCTGGCTCCACCCCCAAAGTCCCCAGATATTTCTTGAATTGGACTTGGCAACCCTAGTCGGTGCGTGGGAGCAGGCAGGGTAGGCGACTGCCTAGAGCGCTACCCCACCTGGGGGCGCCTCCTTACTCCCCTACACTCTTGGGAGGCTTTGAAGCCTCTGAAGAGTGTGCCGTTTTAATGGCGCCCCACCGTTCTCAACCCGAAAGCGGCAGGGTGCTGCTAAAGCACCGGGCCCTCCAAAGACCGCAGCGTTTTTGTGGCACCCGGCCGTGGCGCCCTCATGGAAAGAGGCATGGTGTTTCAGTTGGAGAGCACGGCGTTTTAGCACCGCCGTGCCGCTTTCGGGTTGAAAGCAACCGGGCGGAGCCTTTCCACGAAGGCGCCGCTCGGCTGCTTTCATCCCCAAAGCGGTGGGGCGCTGCTAAAATGCCTTGCTCTTCAGAGGCTTCGAAGGAAGAGCCAGGCCGCCTGCATGATGACGTTGCCGGAGTGGGGGGGAGGGGCAGCGCAGGGGTCTGCCGGGAGTGGCAGAAGCCCTAGTGCCAGGCCTGGAAGTGAACAATTTCAAGTGTTGTGCTTTTAGGCTTCCCAGTCTCCAGGTCCCAGAAGGGGATCCCCTGGTTTTACAGGCTCCCCCCTCCCCCAGTCAGCTGGCTGGTGGGGGAAGCCCCTCCCCCACAGCCATCATGCACCTCCATGAACGATTCCTATAGGGAATGATGGGGAATTGATCCATGGGCATTGGGGGCTCTGGGGGGGGGCTGTTTTTTGAGGTAGAGGTGCCAATTTTTCAGTATAGCATCTAGTGCCTCTCCCCAAAATACCTTCGAAGTTTCAAAAGGATTGGACCAGGGTGTCCAATTCTATGAGCCCCAAAAGGAGGTGCCCCTATCCTTCATTATTTCCTATGGAAGGAAGGCATTTAAAAGGGTGTGCTGTCCCTTTAAATGCGACGGCCAGAACTCCCTTTGGAGTTCAATTATGCTTGTCACAGCCTTGTTCTTGGCTCCTCCCCCAACGTCTCCTGATTCCACCCCCCAAAGTCTCCTGGCTCCACCCCCAAAGTCTCCTGGCTCCACCCCCAAAGTCCCCAGATATTTCTTGATTTGGACTTGGCAACCCTATGTGCTTTTCATTTCCCCCACAATTCCTCTGTTTTTGAAAACTGGTTATCAGTGCCGGGGGGGGGGGAGGGAGGGGGAAGCGCCAAAAGTTACCCTTGCCTAAGGTGCCTGATAGTCTAGGGCGGGCTCTCAGGCTGGTAGGGGAAAGACACGCAGGCCAGTGGGTGGGAAAGGAGGAGGATGTGAGATAGGCTTGCCAATCCCCAGGTCCCAGCAGGGATTCTCCCGCTTTCCCAGGCTGCTTCCCGCCCCCAGTCAGCTGGACGACGGGGGAAAGCCCCGCCCTCACAGCCACCGTGTGACTTTCCCCCTCCGAAGGCTTCAGTCTCCGATTGGAAAGGCTTTTTCTTGGGATGGGGTGTCTGTGTTACTTGGAAGAAGTTGGTAGCAACTTGTGTGTAGAGAGGCCAATCCCTCGCTTCAGAGTCGCCAGGGAGGGAAATGTCTGCTGGGCACTTCATTATTCCCTAAGTGGAGATCAATTCTCATAGGATATAATGGAGAATTGATCTGGAGGTATCAGGGGCTCCGGGGGGGCTGTGTTTTGAGGTAGAGGCACCAGATTTTCAGTATAGCATCTAGTGCCTCTCCCCAAAGTACCCCCCCCCCCCCCATGTTTCAAAACAATTGGACCAGGGGGTCCGATTCTATGAGCCCCCAAAGAAGGTGCCCCTATCCTTCATGATTTCCTATGGAAGGAAGCATTTAAAAAGGTGTGTGGTCCCTTTACATGTGATGGCCAGAACTCCCTTGGAGTTCAGTGATGCTTATCACACCCTTTATCTTCCTCCCCCACAACAGACACCCTGTGAGGTGGGTGGGGTTGAGAGAGCTCTCCCAGAAGCTGCCCTTGCAAGGACAGAGTCTCAGAGCGGCTCACAATCTCCTTTATCTTCCTCCTCCACAACAGACACCCTGTGAGGTGGGTGGGGTTGAGAGAGCTCTCCCAGAAGCTGCCCTTGCAAGGACAGAGTCACAGAGCGGCTCACAATCTCCTTTATCTTCCTCCCCCACAACAGACACCCTGTGAGGTGGGTGGGGCTGAGAGAGCTCTCCCAGCAGCTGCCCTTGCAAGGACAGAGTCTCAGAGCAGCTCACAATCTCCTTTATCTTCCTCCTCCACAACAGACACCATGTGAGGTGGGTGGGGCTGAAAGAGCTCTCCCAGCAGTTGCCCTTGCAAGGACAGAATAATAATAATAATAATACTTTTTATTTATATCCCGCCCTCCCCGCCGAAGCAGGCTCAGAGCGGCTCACAACACGTAAATACAATGTACAGTAAAACCATATGTGATAGTTACAATTACAATTTTAAAATCATTCTTAAAACAATAAAACAACTTGTATTAAAATTAACATTATGGTGCTATGGCTAAGGTCTTCTAAAGAATTCAGTGACTAGAATATAAAACATCCAGCGAGACTTTCTTGGCGCGGTGTTAAGTGAAGGCTATTTTAAAGAGGTAGGTCTTGCAGAGTCTCAAAGCGGCTCACAATCTCCTTTATCTTCCTCCCCCACAACAGACACCCTTGAAGTGGATGGGGATGAGAGGGCTCTCACAGCAGCTGCCCTTTCAAGGACAACTCTTGCTGACCCAAGGCCATTCCAGCAGCTGCGAGTGAAGGAGTGGGGAATCAAACCTGGTTCTCCCCCATAAGAGTCCGCACACTTCACCACTACGCCAAACTTTCCCGACCTGGAGCTGGCAACGTTAGCCTCCCCATCCCCTGCTGGTGGCCAGAGGGGACCAGACAACCCTACTTCCTGGGGCACCCTAAAACCTGGAACCGACCCCCCCCGCCACCCCATTGCTCACAGCTGTCCCCAGAGATCATCAGACTGAAAGGTCCCCGTGCCCCCCCAGTGAGTGGAAGCTGTATAATTCCCAAGGGCAAGGTTGCATAAGGAAATAAACCCAGGCTCCAATATACAAGTGTCCCTTGGAATCAGCTCTTCTTTAGGCAGAGGCAAAGAGACCTGTTTGGAGCAAAGCCCTAGGAGGTGTGTGTGTGCGTGGAGAAACAACCCCTCCCCGCCCGCCCCCCCCCCATCAAATATTTACTCGGCCAAAGAAATGCGGGACTCCAGAGTCAATATGCTCTTTCTTTCCCCTCCCGTATCTTTCCAGCCATTCATAACAAGCACAGCCGGCAGGAGGACCAAGAATCTGTCTGTGGCCTCACACCTGTGCACACACCTGAGGGGGTGTGGCTTCCCCTGAAACCTGCAAGACGGTGGCCTATAAAATCCTATTACACCCACATATGGAGATGGAGCTTTACCAAAGCCGAGTGCAGTGAAACAACTGGCTCCTTAGAGAAGCCTAAGATATTTGGGGTGGTTTTCTGGGCTTGCTTCGGAGTAGTCCTGTCCTGTCATGGAGAGAGGCGGAGGCCACACCTGTTGAATTGATGCCTGAGTGCACCCTTCTCAAATCAGAAGTGGGGACAGGCTGATGGAGGAAATACTTCTTTACTTGACAAGTGACTAGAACGTGGAGTTGGCTCCCAGAGGATGCCGTGATGGTCGCAGGCTTTAAAAGATGGCTTTAAAGAGGGATTTAGAAGAAGAAGACTTCAGATTTATACCCTGCCCTTCTCTCTGAATCAGAGTCTCAGAGAGGCTTACAATCTCCTATATCCTCTCCCCCCACAACAGACACCCTTTGAGGTGGGTGGGGCTGAGAGGGCCTTTCAAGGACAACCTCTGCCAGAGCTATGGCTGACCCAAGGCCATGCCAGCAGGTGCAAGCGGAGGAGGGGGGAATCAAACCCGGTTCTCCCAGATAAGAGTCCGCACACTTAACCACTACACCAAACTGGCTCTCACAAGGACAGCTCTGCCAGAGCTATGGCTGACCCAAGGCCATTCCAGCAGGTGCAAGTGGAGGAGCGGGGAATCAAACCCAGTTCTCCCAGATAAGAGTCCATGCACTTAACCACTACACCAAACTGGATCTCTAGATTCACATAGGAGAGGTCTATCAGTGGCTACTAGCTATGGTGACTAAAGTGAACAACCATGTTCAGAGGCAGTGAGCCTCTGAATTCCGGTGCAAAGATGTGACATCCAGGGAAGGCCTCGGCCTCTGTGCCCAGTTGTTGGCCCTACAGGACAACTGGTTGGCCATTAAGCTAGACAGGATGCTGGCTAGATGGACCACTGGTCTGATCCAGCAGGACTCTGCTGATGTTCTTGTCAGCTGAAGGCCTCGTCCTTTATGCCCTGTTGTTGGCCATTCAAAACAACTGGTTGGCCACTGTGCGAGACAGGATGCTGGACTAGATGGGCCATTGGTTGGATCCAGCAGGTCTCTTCTTCTGATGTTTCTATGAAGGCCTCAACCTCTATGCTCTGTTGTTGACCCTCCAGAGGAACTGGTTGGCCATGTGTGAGACAGGATGCTGGACTAGATTGGCCACTGGTCTGATCCAGCAGGGCTCTTCTTCTGATGTTCTTAAGATGGCCTCAACCTCTATGCTCTGTTGTTGACCCTCCAGAGGAACTGGTTGGCCATGTTTGAGACAGGATGCTGGACTAGATGGGCCATTGGTCGGATCCAGCAGGTCTCTTCTTCTGATGTTTCTATGAAGGCCTCAACCTCTATGCTCTGTTGTTGACCCTCCAGAGGAACTGGTTGGCCATGTGTGAGACAGGATGCTGGACTAGATTGGCCACTGGTCTGATCCAGCAGGGCTCTTCTTCTGATGTTCTTAAGATGGCCTCAACCTCTATGCTCTGTTGTTGACCCTCCAGAGGAACTGGTTGGCCACGTTTGAGACAGGATGCTGGACTAGATTGGCCACTGGTCTGATCCAGCAGGGATCTTCTTCTGATGTTCTTATGAAGGCCTCAACCTCTATGCTCTGTTGTTGACCCTCCAGAGGAACTGGTTGGTCACTTGTGAGACAGGATGCTGGACTAGATTGGCTACTGGTATGATCCAGCAGGGCTCTTCTTCTAATGTTCTTATGAAGGCCTCAACCTCTATGCTCTGCTGTTGACCCTCCAGAGGAACTGGTTGGCCACGTGTGAGACAGGTGGACTGTGCCACTGGTCTGACCCTGCAGAGTCCTCCAGTTAGGTGAAAGAAGTTTTCTGTTCTAAGGGCCATGGGCTGGATTATACCATACTGAGGTCCCTCCCCCAAATCCTACTTTTCTCAGGTCCTACCCCCCAAATCTCCAGGAATTCCCTAACCCAGATCTAGCAACCCTGTTGACTTTTAAATAAATGGAAGACAGGATCTTTCAAAGTTCAGCAGTGGTACAAAAACTTCAGCAGGTGGGCTTGCAAAGTATGAGAGCTGGCACGCTACGCTAAGTGCCCTCCACGAATGGGAGAGTTGCTAGCTCTAGATTGGTTAATACCTGGAGATTTTGGAGGTGAAGACAGAGGAGGGCAGATTTGGAGAGAGTGGGATTTCAATGGGGTGCAACGCCATAGGCTCCACCTACCAAAGCGGCCATCTCCTCCAGGAAAGCTGATGGTGGCAAGTCACCTGGGGATCTGTGGTAGTCCCAAGGCAGGCCTCATTTTGGGCAGGATGTCAAGTGCCTTGCCATGAAAGGGTTCCTGTCTTACAACCTGTCTGGGAGAGCCAGTTTGGTGTAGTGGTTAAGTGTGCGGACTCTTATCTGGGCGAACCGGCTTTGATTCCCCACTCCTCCACTTGCACCTGCTGGAATGGCCTTGGGTCAGCCATAGCTCTGGCAGAGGTTGTCCTTGAAAGGGCAGCTGCTGTGAGAGCCCTCTCCAGCCCCACCCACCTCACAGGGTGTTTGTTGTGGGGGAGGAAGGTAAAGGAGATTGTGAGCCGCTCTGAGACTCTTCGGAGTGGAGGGTGGGATATAAATCCAATATCATCTTCTTCTTCTGCATATTGTGCTAGAAAATGCTGCTTGCTGTGTTATCTCTTCCCTACCCTTCTTCCCATGCTTTGCGCCTGTGCTATGTTATGGCTACAGGCTGGCTTAGTAACAAAATGTATCAAGTACTGCATCCTTGGATTGTGGGAATGAGCGGTCTACCAGTCCAACAAATGCTTGGGAAAATAACTAAATGGGGGGGGGGGGGGGACGCTTATCACTACTTGCTATGTGTTTGCTATACCTGTACTACCAATGAATTTCCTGTATTGAACTAGATTTGACTCAGCCAGTTTGTCTGAGAGTTACTCGCTTGATATTCTGAATGGAACCTTTCTAATTAATAAAGGACTGTTTATTGAGTAATCAAGGGAGAACCTGACACAGGAGCTCACAGGAGCGGAACTCCGGAACCTCTAAATTTTATTGTGCTTTCTCCCCCCCCCCCCCCCATGCTCACTTCTGGGCTCCATTGTTCAAACCCCCTGTGAGAACTCTAAGATTTGACAAACTTTCTAATATTTCCCCACACACACACAAAAATAAGGAGGAAATAACCAAAATGGTATCAAGCAGACAGATGGAAATCTTCCTCATGCCACTTCCTGTGGCCACGTAGGAGAAAGTCATTTAAAAAGTACGATGGGAGTAAGGTTTTATGATGAGAATTCTAATTCAAGAAGCATTTTAAGGTAGATGCTGAGCTGATATCATTTAGTACACCTTCCGGTGACATCAGGGCATGTGTGGCGTGCGCAAATGAGTTGTGTTACTGAGCTCTGGCACCTCTTTCTCTACAACATGACCCCTGGTCCCAGGAGATCTCCAGCCACAACCTGGAAGTTTGAAACGAAGCAAAAACTGTGAAATAATTAATGAAAAAAAACTCAGTACACAACTTAATAATCTTATTACAAAATTTTAAAGACAAAAGCTTATCAACTAAATGACACTTACTTAAAGGTATATAACACAAGAAATCATAATATCAAAAGTTCATCCTAATTACAATCAAGTGACAACTAACCATTCTATCAGAATTTCATTTATTTCATTAATTCAAGTCCTTTTAATGACGTCAACTTCCAACTTCTTAAAAACTCACGACGATTCACCCGTCCCAACTAAGTTTTTGCTTCGTTTCAGTCTTTCGCTGTGATACTCTAGGCGTTCTGACCACCTGGAAATTGGCACAGGTAATTTGAAAGGTCGGTGCTGACACTCTGCTAAGAAGATATGAAGATATTGGCTTTATATCCTGCCCTCCACTCCGAAGAGTCTCAGAGCGGCTCACAATCTCCTTTACCTTCCTCCCCCACAACAGACACCCTGTGAGGTGGGTGGGGCTGGAGAGGGCTCTCACAGCAGCTGCCCTTTCAAGGACAACCTCTGCCAGAGCTATGGCTGACCCAAGGCCATGCTAGCAGGTGCAAGTGGAGGAGTGGGGAATCAAACCCGGTTCTCCCAGATAAGAGTCCGCACACTTAACCACTACACCAAACTGGCTCTCCTGCTAAGCCTGTTGTGGAACTCTGAATACAACTCGAATGGGCCCGGAGGGTGGAACAAGCCGAGATTAAATGCTCATGGCCGTTTCTAAAGGAATCGGCTGACGGGTAAAGAGACTGTCAGAGGGGGCTGTGCATTGGATCCGTGCCTTGTGATCGTATCGCAAGCGGCTGTTGTTTTTTAATTTGTAAATTGAGAGCGGGTGAGATTTTCTTCTGCAGCAACACAATGCGGCCTAGTTTGCCCCCTGGAAGCGAGCCCTGCCCTCCCTGGGAAGAACAAATACGGCAACCGACGGAGGCTGTGGAGTTATCTCTGCGGGCCGAAGCGATTGTGTCAGCTGCCTGGCAGTCACCTGGCTCAGATAAAAGCCATATTGTCCCAGGAAGGACTCCGGTGTGTTACCTGGCGAGCACACGACACACGTCAACTGTAAAGGACCGAGACCGAGGGGGGGGGGGGCTGCGTTAGTCTCTCTGTAGCGGCAGAAAAGAGCAAGTGTCCAGAAGCACCTGAAAGACTTAACAAAATTTGGGGCAGAGAATGAGCTTTCGTGAGTCACCGCTACGGTTGCCAAGTCCAATTCAAGAAATATCTGGGGACTTTGGGGGTGGAGCCAGGAGCCAGGGTGTGACAAGCATAATTGAACTCCAAGGGAGTTCTGGCCCTCACATTTAAAGGGACGGCACACCTTTTAAATGCCTTCCCTCCATTGGGAATAATGAAGGATAGGGGCACCTTCTTCGAGGGCTCATAGAAGTGGACTCCCTAGTCCAATCTTTTTGAAATTTGGAAGGTATTTTGGGGAGAGGCACTGGATGCTATGCTGAGAATTGGGTTCCTCTAGCTCAAAAAACAGCTCCCCCCCAGAGCCCCAAGAACAATTCTCCATTATATCCTAGGGGAATCGGTCTCCATAGGGAACAATGGAGTGCCCAGCAGACATTTCCCTCCCCTGGCTTTCTGATGACCCTGAAGCGGGGGGGAGGGCCCCCAAACCGGGGGGATCCCCTGCCCCCACCTGGGGATTGGCAACCCTAGTCACTGCTCACATGAAGTCCCGCCTCCTCAAGATGCAAACCTTTCCTATAGGCTTCCCAATTCCCAGGTCCCAGCGGGGGATCTCCTGGTTTTACAAGTTTTCCCCCGCCCCCCCCCCCCCAGCCAGCTAGCCGGCGGGGGAAGCCCCACCCCCCACAGCTCTAGATTTTAGGGAATAATGGGGAATTGATCCGCGGATATCAGGGGCTCTAGGGGGGCTGCGTTTTGAGGTAGAGGCACCAAATTTTCAGTATAGCATCTAGTGCCTCTTCTCAAAATACCCAAGTTTCAAAACGTTTGGACCAGGGGGTCCAATTCTATGAGCCCCCAAAGAAGGTGCCCCTATCCTTCATTATTTCCTATGGAAGGAAGGCATCTAAAAAGGTGTGCTGTCCCTTTCAATGTGATGGCCAGAACTCCCTTGGAGTTCAATTATGCTTGTCACACCCTTGCTCCTAGCTCTGCCCCCAATGTCTCCTGGCTCCACCTCCAAAGTCTCCTGGCTCCATCCCCAAAGTGCCCAGATATTTCTGGAATTGGACTTGGCAATCCTACTTTCCTACTATTCTCAGGTGAGCAGAGAGGGCTGTTATTCCCCAGCAGTCAGGAGGAAACACTCTGTGCATGCTCAGTGGAACTCTGTTTCCATTCCCTTTTTATTCTCCAGAGGGCTTCTTTTGTAGAAAAAGCCCAGCAGGAACTCATTTGTGCATTACGCCACACCCCAGACCACCACTGTTTTTCACAGGGCTTCTTTTGTACAAAAAGCTCAGCAGGAACTCATTTGCCTATTAGGCCACATCCCCTGGTGCCAAGCCAGCTGGAACTGTGCATTTCTGCGCAAAAAGAAAAGAAAAGAAAAGCCCCGTGTGTAATGCACCTGCTTTGGGTAAATTTTGGCAACTTTGCAAAGAGATTTTGCTTAGGGTTGCTAATCTCCAGGTGAGGCCTGGACATCCCCCACTCTTACAATTAATCTCCAGATGACAGAGATCAGTTCCCCCTTTCTGGCGCCCTAGACGAATCACCCACTAGCGCCCCCCCCCCATTATTAAAAAAATAGGGAAATTGAAGAGCGCCAAAGTTGAAACGTTTCACATTTTTAATTTACTGATTTTTAATTTTCTTTTTTAAATGGTGATTTTATAAAAAAAATTGTGAGAAGAAGTGCTTGCAGGCCATGTTAGGAAGGAGGGTGGCAGGATAGGATGAGGAGGGAGGCCAAGTCGCACATCGGGGAGAGGGGGGTGGCTTGGCTTTGTCGAGGGCAGCTTGGCGATGGGAAAGGACAAGGGGACAGCGGTCAGGAGCCAGAGTCATGCGTCGGGGAGGGGGCGCCCAGTGGTGCCCCCTAGGCCAGGTGGCGCCCTAGACGACTGCCTACTTTGCCTACTCCCACGCATCGGCCCTGCCCCTGCTGAGGTCCGTCCCCCAAAACTCCTCCATTCCTGGGCTCCACCCCCTCAGTTTCTTGAGAGCTGGTTTGGTGTAGTGGTTAAGTGCGTGGACTCTTATCTGGGAGAACCGGGTTTGATTCCCCACTCCTCCACTTGCAGCTGCTGGAATGGCCTTGAGTTAGCCATAGCTCTCTTATCTGGGAGAACCGGGTTTGATTCCCCACTCCTTCACTTGCACCTGCTGGAATGGCCTTGGGTCAGCCATAGCTCTGGCAGAGGTTGTCCTTGAAAGGGCAGCTGCTGTAAAAGCACTCTCAACCCCACCCACCTCACAGGGTGTTTTTTGTGGGGAGGGGAAGGTAAAGGAGATTGTGACCGCTCTGAGACTCTGAGATTCAGAGTATAGGGTGGGATATAAATCCAAAATCTTCTTCTTTTCATCTCCAGGCATTTCCTCACCCAAAGCGGGCAGCCCTGGCATTGCCTCCATGAGCAAACTTGGTTTTGTTTTCTAGCTGCTCTGATATTTGTGTGGTTTTGTAATGACTTTGGAATGCACCGGGCGCTTTATGGGAAGAGATGTGATCTGATTTTCTTGTTCAAATTGAACAAACGTTGTGCTTTGTCCCCGAGTTCCACTTTGAACAGGGGTGTGTGTGGGGGGGGAGGGGATTTATTTATTTGTGATGGGCAAGTGGTTGCACCCATTTCTGACGTCCCGCACCGCAGATCCCCTGTCCCTTTTGCAGCTGAGTTTGAAGTTCAGCAAAAAAAAAAAAGGCAGGTCTCTTCCATTTGATTAATGAGCTGGTCTGGCTATCAATGCTAAATAAACATCTGCCTTTTTAATCCCCAGCTGAAAAGCCACCGAAATGTCACTTGCTGCAAGCGACTGGCATGGCTTTTGTCTCTTGTGCGGGCCTCTCTCTGTTGAGGGTTGCAGGGAGTTGCGTAACACCTGCAGTTTGCACAACAATCGCTTGGGCCTCCAGCTGAACTGCTTGAAGGGGGGGTGGGGGTGGGAATGAAAGCATGAAGTATGCACCAGGAGCGCATTCCCCTATGCATATGTGTTAGCATCGAGGCATTGCTGTTGAAGACGCAGCTGCGCTGGGCAGGGCATATCTCCAGGATGGAAAACCACCGCCTTCCCAAGATTGCCCTGTATGGCGAACTTTCCACCGGCCATCGAAATAGAGGGGCACCAAAGAAGAGGTACAAGGACTCCTTGAAGAAATCCCTTGGCACCTGTCGCATCAACCATCACCAGTGGTCTGACCTAGCCTCAGATCGCAAAGCATGGAGGCACACCATCTACCAGGCTGTCTCTTCCTTTGAGAACGCACGCATAGCTGGTCTTGAGGACAAAAGGAGATTGAGGAAGAATCGCACTGCTACAGCACCAACCCTAAATCAGACTTCTCCCTGCAGCCACTGTGGCCGGACCTGCCTGTCCCGCATTGGTCTTGTCAGCCACCAGCGAGCCTGCAGCAGACGTGGACTACTGCACCTTTCTTAAATCTTTGTTCGCGAAGTCAAGCTGAGAGAGAGAGCTAGGTCCTTCCAGTCAAGGCCACTAGCAGGGGGTGGGGAATTAGAGTTGTCTGACCTAGGCTGGGAAATGGCTAGAGCAGGGGTGTCGAACTCATTTGTTATGAGGGCTGGATCTGACATAAATGAGATCTTGTTGGGCTGAGCCATGATGGGCCGGGCCGTGTGTGTACCTATTTAAGATTAGGTAGCAGAGATATAAACTTTATAAACGACACAGACAAACACAATTAAATATATATTTTTAAAAACTTAAATAAAACGTGCTGAAAACATTAGTACTCGTCGGTCTTTAAGATGCTTTCTGTGTATCTCTCCCATGGGATCCAGGGAACTGGGCAAAGGAAGCTCTGGCTCTTTCCTTCCTTCCCCAGGGGAACCAGGAGGGGGAGGAGCTGCAGCCAATAGAAGGAAGAGAGGCTTGGCTCAGTAGCTCTGCTGTGCAATTGAGAGAGTCTCGCAAAGCAAGCTCTCTCCCCCCTTTCTCTCCAAGGGAGGAGCCTCAGCCAATGGAGAAAACAGAGACTTTGCTCTGTAGCTCTTATGCTATTAAGCAAGCCTTGCAAAGCAAGCTGTGATGCAGAAGGAAGCAAGAGAGAGGGAGAAGGAGGCAGATGACAGCCATTTGCTTGGGGGCCTGTTAGCAGCTCTCCAAGGGCCTGATTTGGCCCCCGGGCCGCATGTTTGACACCCCTGCTCTAGAGATTTAGGGCTGAAGCTTGGGGGGGGGGTGTAACAGGGACCTCAGTGGGATTCAAAGCCATAGAATCTACCCTCCAAAGCAGACATGGTCAGACTGTAGCTCAGGAGCCACATCTGGCCTTTTCACACATACTGTGCGGCTCTTGAAGCCTCCATCACCCTCCGGCCAGCTTAGAGAAGGCATTTGTCTCTTTAAATCACTTCTCCAAGTCAAGCCAGTAGGTGGCTTGGAGAATGCATTTTAAGTTAAAATTGCCCTCCCTCCCTCACCCGAGCTATTTGTTTTCCTTCCTTCCTTCCTTCCGATTTAAATGAATACTGCTTGATGTAGTGGTTAAGTGTGTAGACTCTTATCTGGGAGAACTGGGTTTGATTCCCCGTAATCAAGTGATCTGCTCTGAGTCTCTGATTCAGAGAGAAGGGTGGGGTATAAATCTGCAATTCTTCTTCTTCTTCTTCTCCTCCTCCCTCCCTCCCTTTTTCCTTCCTTCCTTCCTTCCTTCCTTCCTTCCTTCCTTCCTTCCTTCCTTCCTTCCTTCCTTCCTTCCTTCCTTCCTTCCTTCCTTCCTTCCTTCCTTCCTTCCTTCCTTCCTTCCTTCCCTCCCTCCCTGTCTTGCAGCTCTCAAACATCTGATGTTTGTTCTATGTGGCTCTTCTGTGAAGCCAGTTAGCCCAGCCCTGTTCCAAAGTGTCCATTTCCTCCAGGGAAACTGCAGTCTGGAGATGAATTGTAATTCTGGAAGATCCCCAGCTCGCACCCGGAGGCTGGCATCCCTTGCCTGCTGTGGAGATAAAGCAGGGGTCAGAGATCAAGAATCGTATCGACAGCTAATAAAAGACCGATAAATTGTCATTTTTTAAAAGTATGAAAAGATTGAGCTAAAGGAGAAAAGAGAAGCCATGTTGGATCAGGCCAATGACCCATCCAGTCCAACACTCTGTGTCACATAAGAACATCAGAGAAGCCATGTTGGATCAGGCCAATAGCCCATCCAGTCCAACACTCTGTGTCACATAAGAATATCAGAGAAGCCATGTTGGATCAGGCCAATGACCCATCCAGTCCAGCACTCTGTGTCACATAAGAACATCAGAGAAGCCATGTTGGATCAGGCCAATGGCCTATCCAGTCCAACACTCTGTGTCACATAAGAACATAAGAGAAGCCATGTTGGATCAGGCCAATGACCCATCCAGTCCAACACTCTGTGTCACACAGTGGCCAAAGAAACCCAGGAGCTTATTTCCAAACTGGTAGATTAAAAAAGAGAGTTTCACTGGAGGCTTAGTCAGAGCAGCAGGCCAGTCAGAATGGCTCGTTTGGAGCATTTGGACCCACAGCCCGTTTGGAGCATTTGGACCCACAGCCAGTCAGAATGGCTCGTTTGGAGCATTTGGACCCACAGTGAAGTCCACTCAGCCACCAAATACTGACCCCTTTGAGCCAGCCATGCCCATTCAGCCTAACCTCAGCCTAACCAATTGTCTGAAAGGACTGCTTTGGAGAAGGAAACGTCTTATTTCTTCCTCCTCCCGGGATTTTCAGAGTTCCGAGGAAGCATACCTGACCTCCATGGGAACCCGGGGGCTTAAAGAATTGTTAAGGTGTGAGCAGCTAGGAACACTATTTAATGTGTAATCCAAACTGTGCTAGGCACGACCCAGTATGGAAATCCTACCCTTTTGTAAACAGTACAGCAACTTACAAAAAATCTTCCTTTGAAAATCACCTGCTTGAGCCTAATGTCGGCCGAGCAAAACAGGGAGCCGAGCACTCACAAACCGACTCTTTTTTAGGAGTCAAGTGGCACCTTTGAAACCAACCAAGTTTTATTCAGAACGCAAGTTTTCATGTGCTCCAAGCACACTTCGTCAGACGAGGCATCGGGTACAGTGAGCAGAGCTATATATAGCTGGTAGGCACTGGTTTAGAATGCAACATGGTACAAATGTGAGATCCAATGGCAGATTGGGAAAACGAACAAATTGAGCAAACCTTTGATCTAAGTAGCATGAGCCTACGAAAGCAATAAAACGGTAATATATCAAAATGTGAGAAGGTCTGTCAATCACTCTATTCTATAAGCCTGGGCCAAAAAGAGGGCATTGCTTTCTCAGAAGTTTTCCCCATCGAACTAATTTCCCTTTTAACATGTAACATATATATAGTTTGCCATTAGTTTGCCTTATAGTTTGCCTTATCACTACCCTTCCAGGAAGCCCCACCAAACAATGGGCACATCCACAAACCTATTGCCCTTTCACCACACCCCCTCCAGCCTAGAAATAGCAGCTCTCCAGCAGCCCTGGCCTCACTCAATGCGCAGCAGCCAAGAAGGTCAGAGCGCCTGCTCCGGCTGCAATGCCACTGAGGATGTTCTCCGTAGCCGAGAACGAAACGTCTGGAAGAAAAACTTTCTCCAGTAGAACACGGCACTTGAGCCCGAAAGATTCTACAAACCCTAAAGAAGAAAAATACATTAAAATATCGCGGAAGATGGGTTTAGTATATGAGATAAACAGCCAGTATCCCTATTTGAGTAAATTTTTTTGCATTCTAAACCACTGCCTACCAGCTATATGCAGCTCTGCTCACTGTACCTGATTCCTCGTCTGATGAAGTGTGCTTAAGAGAGCACACGAAAGCTTACGTTCTGAATAAAACTTTGTTGGTCTTAAAGGCGCACTTAACTCCTACTTTGTTCTACTGCTTCAGACCAACACGGCTGCCCGCTTGGATCGGACTCTTTTTTGCTGCAGATGAGGGGCGATATAAACTGAATAAACCTAACCTAATCTGGGACCTACTCCATGCCTAGGGTTGCCAGGTGACTGGTGGGTGATGGGGGGTAGAGTGGCCAGATACAGGTTGGGAAACTCCTGGATATTTGGGGGTGGAGTCTGGGGTGGACACTGGACAAGGACCTCAGTGGGGTACAATCAGGCCCTTGGACAGCTCCTAAGGCCCCCAAACTACTGGCTGTTATCTTCCTTCTCTCTCTCTCTCTCACTTCCTTCTGCATCACAGCTTGCTTTGCAAGGCATGCTCAATCACAAAGGAACTACAGAGCAAAACCTTTATTTTCTCCATTGGCTGAGGTTCCTCCCTTTGGGAGGAAGCAGAGCTTGCTTTGCCCGGCTCTTTCAATTGCACAGCAGAGCTACTGAGCCAAGGCTCTCTTCCTTCTATTGGCTGAGGCTCCTCCCCCTCCTTGTCCCCCCGGGGAAGGAAGGAAAGAGCCAGAGCTTCCTTGGCCCAGTTCCCTGGATCCCATGGGAGAAATACAAAGAAAGCCCCTTTAAGACCAATGAGTGCTAATATTTTAAGCATGTTTTAAGGTTTTTTTTTTAATTAAAAAATCATTAGTTATGTTATCCTTGAAAGGGCAGCTTCTGGGAGAGCTCTCTCAGCCCCACTCACCTCACAGGGTGTCTGTTGTGGGGGAAGAAGATAAAGGAGATAGTGAGCAGCTCCGAGACTCTGATACAGAGAGAAGGGCGGGGTATAAATCTATTGTCTTTTTCTACATGTAGGGTTGCCAATCCCCAGGTGGGGGCAGGGAATCCCCCGGTTTGGAGGCCCTCTCCCTGCTTCAGGGTCATCAGAAAGCGAGGGGGGGAACTGTCTGCTGAGCACTCCATTATTCCCTATGAAGATCGATTCCTAGAGGGTAGAATGGAGAATTGATCCATGGGTGTGTGGGGCTCTGGGGAGGCTGTTTTTTGAGGTAGAGGCACCAAATTTTCAGCTTAGCATCCAGCGCCTCTTCCCAAAATACCCACCAAGTTTCAGAAAACTTGGACGAGGGGTTCCAATTCTATGGGCTCCCAAAGAAGGTGCTCCTATCCTTCATTATTTCCAAAGGGGGGAAGACATTTAAAAGGTGTGCGGTCCCTTTAAATGTGATGGCCAGAACTTGCTTTGGAGTTCAATTATGCTTGTCACACTCTTGCTCCTGGCTCTGCCCCCAAGTGTCTCCTGGCTCCGCCCCCAAAGTCTCCTGGCCCCACCCCCAAAGTCCCCAGATATTTCTTGAATTGGACTTGGCAACCCTATCTGCATGTCAGGTAAGCTCAGATTTTCCAACTTGCAAACTGGTAGCCCTGCTTCCCCCTGAGCACTTTTTCCAACCCCTAAGTAGGTCCTTGGCTTGGCGACGTTTGGAACTGGCAGGCCTTTAGGGGGCTGTGTTTTCAGTGACAACATTCCATTAGGGTGTTTCCTGAGAACCTTCTCCAGGGACCCTGAAGGCACCGAAGCTTCAACAGATCCCCTGTCTTGTCCGTGGGAGCCTGGAAAACGAAAGAGGTCGAAATGCTGCGGCCTTCCAGCAATCTTGGCATGGGAGGGAAGTCGTGAAGAATTATTGTTCCCTCCTGAAGGATTATTAGCAGCCCTAGCTAAGCTGGAGAAAGTAGAGAAAGAAGTCCTTTTCTCCCTTTCTCACAATACAAGAACTCGTGGGCATTCAATGAAATTGCTCAGCAGTCAGGTTAAAATGGATAAAAGGAAGTACTTCTTCAACCAAAGGGTGATTAACATGTGGAATTCACTGCCACAGGAGGTGGCGGCGGCTACAAGCATAGCCAGCTTTAAGAGGGAATTGGATAAAAATATAGAGCAGAGGTCCATCAGTGGCTATTAGCCACAGTGTATATATATATATATATATATGTGTGTGTGTGTGTGTATACATACGCACACATATATTGGCCACTGTGTGACACAGAATGTTGGAATGAATGGGCATTGGCCTGATCCAACATGGCGTCTCTTATGTCCTTATGTGACACAGAGTGTTGAACTGAATGGGCCATTGGCCTGATCCAACATGGTTTCTCTTCTGTTCTTATGTGACACAGAGTGTTGGACTGGATGGGCCATTGGCCTGATCCATCATGGCTTCTCTTATGTTCTTATGTAGCAAATTTCTTGAGAGTCCTCAGTGCTGGGAGGCGCCTAGTGTATGCTCTTCTACAGTAGCATACGCCAAAACGAAACACAGTGATAAGTAGGGTTGCCATTGCCAAGTCCAATTCAAGAAATATCTGGGGACTTTAGGGATGGAGCAAGGAGACTTTGGGGGTGGAGCCAGGAGACACTGGGGGTGGAGCCAGGAGCAAGAGTGTGACAAGCACAATTGAACTCCAAAGGGAGTTTTGGCCATCACAATTAAAGGGACCACACACCTTTTTAAATGCCTTCCTTCCATAGGAACTCATGAAGGATAGGGGCACTTTCTTTTGGGGCTCATAGAATTGGACCCCTTGGTCCAATCTTTTTGAAACTTGGGGGTTATTTTGGGGAGAGTCACTGGATGCTATGCTGCAAATTTGGTGCCTCTACCTTTAAAAAACAGCACCGCCCCCCCCCCAGAGCCCCAGATACCTGCGGATCAATTCTTCATTATTTCCTATGAGAAGTCTCCCATAGGGAATAATGGAGTGCCCTGCAGACATTCCCCTCCCCTCCCCCCCGCTTTCTGATGACCCTGAAGGGGGGGGAGGGCCTCCAAACCGGGGGATCCCCTGCCCCCTCCTGGGGATTGGCAACCCTAGTGATAAGTAATAAACAAAAATACAAAACCGTGTGGCCCAAAGATCGCTTATACCCCAATAAATTGTATTCAAACATATCTCACAAACCACAATCAAAAGTGCAGGAGGATGAATGGAGCCCAGCTCCGGCAAGAATATCTCAGTTCAATGAGTCCCGTTCTGACAGAAGGTGAAATAAAGTCCAAACCCTTACAAGAAGGGGAAAGGTTCAAAAGAGCACTGGTGAAGTGAAAGTCCATTCAAAGGGGGAGGTGGGGCAACAGCCATGACTCTTCACCTCACTCCTCTTCACTCCCTGGAGAAATCCAACCTCAATCTCTTCACACATCTGTTGACTGTACTTGCTGCAGGTTTTGAAGAACCGCCCTAAGAACTGCCACTTTATCAAGAGCCTAAATAAATACAATTATTAAACAACATAGTAGTAGTAGTAGAAGAAGATATTGGATTTATATCCCGCCCTCCACTCCGAAGTCTCAGAGCAGCTCACAATCTCCTTTCCCTTCCTCCCCCACAATAGACACCCTGTGAGGTAGATGAAGATATTGGATTTATATCCCGCCCTCCACTCTGAAGAGTCTCAGAGCGGCTCACAATCTCCTTTCCCTTCCTCCCCCACAACAGACACCCTGTGAGGTAGATGAAGATATTGGATTTATATCCCGCCCTCCACTCCGAAGAGTCTCAGAGTGGCTCACAATCTCCTTTAACTTCCTCCCCCACAACAGACACCCTGTGAGGTGGGTGAGCTGCCTTTTCAAGGACAACCTCTGCCAGAGCTATGGCTGACCCAAGGCCATTCCAGCAGCTGTAAGTGGAGGAGTGGGGAATCAAACCCGGTTCTCCCAGATAAGAGTCTGCACACTTAACCACTACACCAAACTGGCTCTTCCTAGTGTGTAAAAGCACATGTATGATAGTACATAGAAGTATATTTACAAAATGGTGCATAACTTTCTCTCAACTGCACTTTGCAAATTTCATTCCAGGCAAATGCTTCAACCAACAGGGTGCAATCTCCAGGTGCAATCAATGAACTCTCAAAACCCTTAAAGCAATATTGTCCCTCAAATTTATTGTGATATAAGCCATTTTTGGGCCACACAGTTTTGGATTCTTCGACAGTAGCGTGCCTGGTTCTTTCACAGCCACAAATCCCCTCTCTGCACACTCCACAAAGCTCTCTTGAGGTTTTCGCATCATACAGGGAATGGGCAAATTTGTTTTATCGCTTGGTCTGCTGCAAAAAGAAAATTATGTCTAGATTGCCCAGTGCTCTGAAGCAGAGGTGGCTGAATCAGGTCCCCGGAGGGCTGCTATCAGACCCCCAAGCAACTGGCTGTCATCTGCTTCCTTCTCCCTGTATCTTGCTTCCTTCTGCATAACAGCTTGCTTTGCAAAGTCTGCTCAATTGCTCAGGAGCTACAGAGCAAAACCTCTATTTTCTCCATTGGCTGAGGCTCCTTCCCCCAGTCCCCTGGGGAAGGAAGAAAAGAGCCAGAGCTTCCTTTGGCTAGTTCCCTGGATCCCATGGGAGAAATATGAAGAAAGGATCCTTAAGACCAATGAGTGCTAACGTTTTAAGCATGTTTTAAGTTTTTTAAAAAATATATATTTGTGTTTGTGTTCTTTATAAAATTTATATCTCTGCTACCTAAACTTAAATAGGTAAACACATGGCCCGACATGACATGGCTCGGCCCAACCCAACATGCGGGGTGACATGATAGAGGTTTACAAGATAATGCATGGGATGGAGAAAGCAGAGAAAGAAGTCCTTTTCTCCCTTTCTCACAATACAAGAACTCGTGGGCATTCGATTAAATTGATGAGCAGGTTAAAACAGATAAAAGGAAGTCCTTCTTCACCCAAAGGGTGATTAACATGTGGAATTCACTGCCACAGGAGGTGGTGGCGGCTACAAGCACAGACAGCTTCAAGAGGGTGTTAGATAAAAATATGGAGCAGTGGTCCATCAGTGGCTATTAGCCACAGTGTGTGTATATATGTGTGTGTGTGTGTGTGTGTATATATATATATATAATTTTTTTGGCCACTGTGTGACACAGAGTATTGGACTGGATGGGCCATTGGCCTGATCCAACATGGCTTCTCTTATGTTCTTATGTGACACAGAGTGTTGGACTGGATGGACCACTGGCCTGATCCAATAGGGCTTCTCTTATGTTCTTATGTGACACAGAGTATTGGACTGGATGGGCCATTGGCCTGATCCAACATGGCTTCTCTTATGTTCTTATGTTCTTAACATGGCCCGGCTCCTCAAGGTCTCATTTATGTCAGATCCGGCCCCCATAACAAATGAGTTAGACACCCCTGCTCTAAAGGCCGCAACACTATTCTCTTCCACCTCGTTTAAAAGGAGTGATCGACGAGGTGCGTTTTTGCATCCTTGTATCAAATTCTGCTGTTGCTGAGATTCAATAAAAAATTGGGCTGTTACCTGAGCAAAGAAGAAGATTGCAGATTTATACCCTGCCTTCTCTCTGAATCAGAGACTCAGAGTGGCGTACAATCTCCTTTATCTTCTCCCGTACAACAGACACCCTGGGACACAACAGACATCCCCCACAACAGACATAACAGACATTGCAGCCAACTTAATCAGTTAATAATTTATATTGTCGTACCATAATATTTTTCTTTTCTTCTGCATAAAGCTCACATGGCAAAACAGGCCTCTGGAAAAATTCCTTCTTGTGTGCAAGAAGAGCCGCTTCTAAGATGACGGGTTGTATTCAGAAGTAGGAGAGCCAGTTTGGCATAGTTGTAAAGTGTTTGGGCTCTAATCTGGGAGAACTGGGTTTGATTCCCCACTCCTTCACCTGCACCTGATGGTATGACCTTGGGCCAGTCCCAGTTATCTCAAGAGCAGTTCTGGGAAAGCTTTCTCAGCCCCATCTGCCTCGCAGGGTGTCTGTTGTGGGGAGGGGAAGGGAAAGGAGATTGTAAGTCATTCTGAGACTCTCAATAAAGGGCGGGTATAAATCCAATTTCTTTTTTTCCTTCTCCTTCTTATGCAGGGGATCCTGGGGCCCAAATAGACAAGAGACAAATGAGACCAAATGCAACCATTTCAGTGATTTCAAAAGTGAAACCAGTGCTCTTCTTTAGCGGTTGTCAGTAGAGGCAAAGGGAAAGGAAAGGAAAGGTCCCCTGTGAAAGCACCAATCATTTCCGACTCTGGGGTGATGTTGCTTTCACAACATTTTCACGGAAGACTTTTTACGGAGTGGGTTGCCATTGCCGTCCCCAGTCATCTACACTTTCCTCCCAGCAAACTGGGTACTCGTTTTACCGACCTCGGAAGGATGGAAGGCTGAGTCAACCTCGAGCCGGCTACCTGAAAACCCAGCTTCCACCAGGGATCGAACTCAGGTCTTGAGCAGAACTTAGGACTGCAGTACTGCAGCTTTAATACTCTGCACCACAGGGCTCTTTGAGGCAAAGGCTGTACCCCAAAAATCGAAGCTAATCAGAGGGCCACAGGCTGGAACCGGCCCACTAAAGAAGAGCACTGGTTTTGCTTTTAAAATCACTGAAATGGTTGCAGTGAAGTTTAAATAGGTTTTGAATGACTGTTCTACATTCTTCCGTTCACAGCCGGAGCTTGTCGGGTCAAAGCGAAGAAAGAAAGAAAGAAAGAAAAAACACATATTGAGCTGTTCATGCTTATTTGTACATTTTGAATGCTGTATTTTGATATTTAGAATATTTCATTTATAATTTTGTGCAAACTGTTGTATGCCAATAATGTATAGTCGTGAGCTTTGGGGCTTTTTTGGCTGCATTTTCCCACGGCTTCCTCTTTTCATGTTTGCTACCTGAAACACAGACGTTAGCCTGCCTCCACACCATGGAAAGGTTGCCTGCTGCTGCAACAATGCTTGTTAGAAGTACAGAATTTGTTTCTGTGCTTGGCCAGTTGGCAGCTGTAGTTCTGGTCCCCTGGGCTGGGCTGGGTGGCCAGTTCTGTGTAGTGTTTAAGTGCACAGACTCTTGTCATTGTCTTCTTCTTCCTTTTCTCCTTTGTGGCTCTTTCATTCCTGCATGGCAAAGGATTCTGGGCCCTGGGGCCCTCCTCTTGAATCACATGACACTGAGACTTCAAATGGCCATGTGTCTTTTCGGCTGGTCCATAGTACAGTCAGAACTGGACGCAAATCTCATTCCTGACATGGAACATCTCTCCCCTCCCCCCCCCATCAACTTCACTGAGCGTTTGACAGCCAGGAAGTGGAAGTAACCAGCAGGGGGCAGATTCACCCCAGAAAACATCCCTTCATTATATACCTGATCCCCTCGTCTGATGAAGTGGGCTTAGAGAGCACACAAAAGCTTACGTTCTGAATAAAACTTGGTTGGTCTTAAAGGTGCAACTTGACTCCTGCTTTTTTCAACTGCTTCAGACCAACACGGCTGCCCTCTTGGATCTATCTACATTTGCAGAACGTAACTGAGAAACTGAGAATGGGATTAGAAAGTAGGCAAGGAAGCTGGAATTCATTGGCTACAGTCCAAAGACCCATGCAATTTAACATGCCTTTAGGGGGCGGTAGGTTCAGGGTAGACAAAAGGAAATACTACTTTTTTTGAAGAAAAAGCCCGGCAGGAAAATTAGGCCACACCTCCTGACATCACCATTGTTTCACACAGGGGTTTATTGTAGCAAAAGCCCAGCATGAACTCATTTGCATATTAGGCCACACCCCCTGACATCTTTGTTTCATACGGGACTTTTTCGGCAAAAAAGTCCAGCGAGAACTCATTTGTATATTAGGCCACACCCCCTGACATCATCATTATTTTGCACAGGGTTTTTGGCAGCAAAAACCCAGCTGGAACTCATTTGCCTATCAGGCCACACCCCCTTATGCCAAGCCAGCTGGAACTGCGTTCCTGTGTGTTCCTGCTAAAACATAAAAAAAAGCCCTGAAGGTCAGTATTGTCTACTCAGACTGGCAGCAGCTCTCCAACATCTCCGGCAGAGGTCTTTCACATCACCTACAGCCTGATCCTCCTGAACTGGATGGCAGGAATTGAACTCAGGACCTTCTACCTGCAAAGCACAGGGCTGGCCTTAGACTAGTGGTCGCTAACCTTTTTGGCACCAGGGACCGGTTTTGTGGAAGACAATTTTCCCATGGACTGGGGGGGGGGCATGGTTTCTGAATGATACAACTATGCACTTTATTTCTATTAGTTTGGTGTGGTGGTTAAGTGTGCGGACTCTTATCTGGGAGAACCAGGTGTGATTCCCCACTCCTCCACTTGCACCTGCTGGAAGGGCCTTGGGTCAGCCATAGCTCTGGCAGAGCTGTCCTTGTGAGAGCCAGTTTGGTGTAGTGGTGAAGTGTGTGGACTCTTATCTGGGAGAACTGGGTTTGATTCCCCACTCCTCCACTTGCACCTGCTGGAATGGCCTTGGGTCAGCCATAGCTCTCACAGAGCTTTCCTTGAAAGTGCAGCTTCTGGGGAGAGCTCTCTCAGCCCCACCTACCTCACAGGGTGTCTGTTGTGGGGGAGGAAGGGACAGGAGATTACGAGCTACTCTTAGACTCTGCAATTCAAAATGGAAGGCAGGATATAAAGCCAACATTTCCTTCTCATTATTATTTCATTGTAATATCTCTCTCTCTCGGCTTGACTTCGCGAACGAAGATTTAAGAAGGGTGCAGTAGTCCACGTCTGCTGCAGGCTCGCTGGTGGCTGACAAGACCAATGCGGGACAGGCAGATCTGGCCACAGTGGCTGCAGGGAAAAGTCTGATTTGGGGTTGGGGCTGTAGCAGTGCGATTCTTCCTCAGTCTCCTTTTGTCCTCAAGACCAGCTATGCGTGCGTTCTCAAAGGAAGAGACAGCCTGGTGGATGGTGTGCCTCCATGCTTTGCGATCTGAGGCTAGGTCAGACCACTGGTGATGGTTGATGCGACAGGTGCCAAGGGATTTCTTCAAGGAGTCCTTGTACCTCTTCTTTGGTGCCCCTCTATTTCGATGGCCGGTGGAAAGTTCGCCATACAGAGCAATCTTGGGAAGGCGGTGGTTTTCCATCCTAGAAATATGCCCTGCCCAGCGCAGCTGCGTCTTCAACAGCAGTGCTTCGATGCTTGTAACCTCCGCCCTCTTGAGGACTTCAGTGTTGGTCACAAAGTCACTCCAGTGGATGTTGAGGATGGTGCGAAGGCAGCGCTGATGAAAGCGCTCAAGGAGTCGCAGGTGATGACGGTATAAAACCCACGATTCGGAGCCATAGATGAGGGTTGTTAACACAACCGCTTTGTAAACATTGATCTTTGTGCCTTTTTTCAGATGCTTGTTGCTCCATACTCTTTTGTGCAGTCGGCCAAATGCATGGTTTGTAATATATAATGAAATAATGAAATAATGTAACGGTTTGTAATATATAATGAAATAATGAAATAATTATACAACTCACAGCCCGGTTGGGGGTTGGGGAGCCCTGCCCTAGACTATCTGGCACCCTGGCACCTCACTTCTGGCACCCCCTCCCACTGCTGGCCTATTTCACCTAGCGGTAGGGTCGGCTCTGGCAAAGCAGATCTTCTATGGCTGAGCCACAGCCCCTCCCTTCCCTCCCAAGCCAGTGGGCCCTCAGTAGCTGCCCAACGAAACCTACACCCGACGCCAGCCCCTGTTTCTGGGCGGTGACAGCCTCCACCTTTTATTCAGAAAATAAAAGTCCTGATTAATTTTCATCCAAACCTGCCACTTATATTACAAAGCGGCGTTCCCAGGTGTTTGCAGGTGTGAGATGGGCGCTTGTATTCCCCCCCCCCACCCCCCACCCCCCGCCACCCTCTCCATCTCAGCATGACATGTACACACACCAGAATCCCTCCGATAATTCATCTGGCTTCTGTAATTCGCTGCAGTACACGGAAAGGTTGCATAGTTCCAAAGAGGAGAAACAAACAGATAACTTCTTGTCGGATAGTTTCAGTTTGGGTAACTTTAAAAAAAATTGCCCATGTCTTGGAAACAAAGCCAGTGCCTTATTCCTGTAGGAACATGCTTGGGAGAATGTCTTTTGTAATAAAGTAGGAGACCAGGCTGGAAAGAAACATATATTTCTCTTGCTTTCCTTAAGTGGCAACTTTAACCGCATTCCTTGAAGTGCTTAATGATTAACAGCGGGGGGGGGGGGGGGGGATGTATTTCTGTAGAAAGCCAAAACAAACCACAGAACAAAATGAATGGCTCTTTGCTTTCTTGTTTAAATGATGATATAATGAGCAAATCCAGTGTGGTGCAGCGCTTCGATGAGGACTGGAGGCGAGGCCTGGCTTCGGATCTCTGCTCTGCCATGCAGCTCACTTAGGCTTCCCAATCCCCAGGTCCCACAGGGGGATCCCCCGGTTTTACAGGCTTCCCCCCTCCCCCAGCCAGTTGGCCGGCGGGGAAGCCCCACCCCCACATGCACCTCCATGAACGATTCCCATAGGGAATGATGGGGAATTGATCTGCGGGTATCGGAGGCTCGGGGGGGGGCTGTTTTTTGAGATAGAGGCACCAAATTTCCAGTATAGCATCTAGTGCCTCTCCCCAAAATACTCCCCAAGTTTCAAAAAGATTGGACCAGGGGGTCCAATTCTATGAGCCCCAAAAGAAGGTGCCCCTAACCTTCATTATTTCCTATGGAAGGAAGGCATTTAAAAAGATGTGCAGTCCCTTTAAATGCGATGGCCAGCACTCCCTTTGGAGTTCAATGATGCTTGTCACACCCTTGCTCTTGGCTCTGCCCCAATGTCTCCTGCCTCCACCCCCAAAGTCTCCTGGCTCCACCCACAAAGTCCCCAGATATTTCTTGAACGGGACTTGGCAACCCTAAGCTCATTGGTTGCTCTTGGGCCTACCCTCCCTCAAAGGCAGATCAAGATGGGTCGCCGTTAGAGTTGCCAAGTCCCCTGCATTCTGGAGCTATTACACCATAGAGTTTTCCCTCCCAAATGGCCAGAGTGTCTGGGTAGGGTTGCCAAGTCCCCAGCTTCCTGCAGCGGAAGACTCTCTCTCATGCGCGGATCGCCCGCGCGATGCGATGATATCACCTGGAAGTGACATCATCAAAATGGCAACACCCATGCGGGGTTGCTCTAGGCGTTTCTAGGAAAACTCTATGGTTTTCCCAGACGCTCTAGCCATTTGGGAGGTTAAAACTCTATGTTACCTATGCACCATAGAGTTTTCCTGGAAACGCCTAGAGTGGCCCCACATGGGCACCACCATTTTTATGACATCACTTCCGGGTGATGTCATCATGCCAGCGACATTGGGCGAGGTTCCCCCCGCTGGCCCAATGTGGGCCGGCGGGTTGGGAACCTCCCAGGTGGGAGAACCCCCGCCTGGACCTGGGGATCGGCAGCCCTATGTCCGAGAAAACCATAGAATTTTCTCGGAAATGCCTAGAGTGGCCTCTGTGCAATGTCACCGGCACAATGACATCACTTCCGGGTGATGTCATCACGGCAGCAATGTAGGGGGAGGTTCACCCCGCCGGCCCAATATGGGCTGGCGGGTTGGGAACCTCCTGGGTGGGGGAACCCCTGCCCAGACCGGGGACTTGGCAGCCCTAGTCGCCGTGTTTGTATGTAGCTGTAGAAAAGAGCAAGGAAAGTAGCACCTGAAAGACAAACCAGATTTGCCCTCACTTGGATAGCCCAGGCAAGCCCGATCTCGTCAGATTTCAGAAGCTAAGCAGGGTCGACTCTGGCAAGTACTTGGATGGGAGACCTCCTTGGAATACCAGAGCTGGGAGGCAGAGGCAGGCTTTATTCAGCCACCTCCCTGAATATCCTCCAGGCCTCCAGTAGGGGTCAGTCACCAGAGGTCACCATGACTTCCAGGTGCGTGCACAAGATATTAAAACACACACACGCAAACAAACCAACAAAATTTGTGGCAGGGTGGGAGCTTTCATTAATCAGCCTCTCAAGAAGTGAGCAGTAACTTACAAACAGGGTTGCCAGGTCTGTGTTGGAAAATACTTGGAGACTTTGGGGGTGGATCAGGGAGATGGTGGGACTTGGGGATGGATGGAGCCTCAGCATGATACAATGGCATAGAATCCACCCTTCAAAGCAGGCATTTTCTTCAAGGGAGCTGATCTCTGCCAGCTGGAGACCAGTTCTAAAATCTGGAGCACTCCAGGCCCCACTTGGAGCCCTATCTATACTACTGTTTATAGCAGGGTTGTCAAATGTGCAGCCTGGGGGCCAAATTAGGCCCATGAGAAAGTCTGCTTTCTTCTTCCTCTCTCTTCTGAGTCACAGCTTGCTTTGCCAGGCTTGCTCAATCACACAAGAGCCAAAGCCTCTATTTTCTCCATTGGCTGAGGCAGAGCAAGGGGAGGAGGGATAGCTTACTTTGGCAGGCTCTCTCAATCGCACAGCAGGGCTACTGAGCCAACCCTCTCTTCCTTCTATTGGCTGAGGCTCCGCCCCCTCCTCATCCCTGAGGGAGGGAGGGAAAGAGCCAGAGCTACCTTTGCCGAGTTCCCTCAATCACACAGGAGAGATACAAAACCCTTAGTTGTGTTTGTCTGTGTCCTTTATAAAGTTTACATCTACGCTACCTGGCATTACATTTTATGACACACATGGCCTGGCCTGACGAGGTCGCATTTATGTCAGATCCGGCCCTCGTAACAAATGAGTTCAACACCCCTGGGTAGAGCTTACTATAAGGAGGATTCTGTGAGGAAATTTTTGCATCATTTAATGCAGGGGCGGGGAACCTCTGTCCCGAGGGCAGTATGTGGCCCCCGAGGTCACTTGGTGTGGCCCTCGGGGATTGCTGGACCAAACCGAGCCATGTGGCAGCCTTCCTGGGGCCTGGCTGGCCAGCGAGGATCGTGGGGCCCAGCCGCGCTGTGCAGCAGCCTCCCCAGGGCCAGGCAGGGATCACAGGGCCCAGATGTAAAGTAAAGTAAGTAAAGTAAAATTTTATTTGTATCCCGCCCTCCCCGCCTAGGCAGGCTCAGGGCAGCTAACAACATTTCATAAACATACAATAATAAATATAAAAACTTATTTATTTATTTATTTATTTATTTATTTATTTATTTGATGACTTTTATCCCGCCCTTCCCAACAAGTGGCTCAGGGCGGCTTACAACACAAAAATATAACATAAATAGAAGTTAAAGATAACACATTTAAATTTAAATATTAAACCATTAAAAACATTAAAACATTTAAAACATTTGGCATTTAAACATTTAAAACATTGAGGCAGTGGACATCCAGTATAGCTACATTCAGTTTCTTGTACCAGCTAGTCATAGGCCAGCCAGAAGAGGGTTGTCTGGGCTAAGTCCCGCAGGGCCCTCACCTCTTCCGGCAGCTGGTTCCACCAGGAGGGGGCCATAATAGAAAAGGCCCAGTCCCTTGTTGATTTTAAGCGGGCTTCCTTTGGCCCGGGGATAACCAGGAGATTTTGTGTTCCTGATCTCAGTACTCTCTGGGGAACATGCGGGGAGAGACGGTCTTTCAGGTAGGCAGGTCCTAGGCCATATAGGGCTTTAAAGGTGATAACCAGCACCTTGTACCGGACTCGGTAAGCTATCGGCACTTTAAATTTAACTTTAAATTTAAACTTTAAATTTAACCGTAATAAACTTTAAATTTAACATCCTTTAAAAACCAGTCAATGTAGTTAAAATTATATAATTTGCATGATTTTCATGATGACATAGGTCCTTAGACAGGACCGTGTCGGCGGATCCTTGATTAACAGCATTATTCAGCAGTCCGTGTATGCTAGCTTGAAGAGGGTGGTCTTGCAGGCCCTGCGGAACTGATCAAGGTTCCGCAGGGCCCGCATCTCCTCAGGAAGCTGATTCCACAGGGCAGGGGCCGCGATTGAAAAGGCCCTTGCTCGGGTGTTCTGAAGCTTGATCTCTTTCGGCCCAGGGATAGTACTGTGCGGCAGCCTCCCCGGGGCCTGGCTGGCCGGCCAGAATTGCTGCAGGCCTGGAAAAGTTACTGTCACCGTTCAGTTTGCACTTGATTATCCCAGAGGGTGTGGCCTAATATGCTAATGAGCGTGTGACCTAATATGCTAATATTAGGGGATGTGGTCTAATATGCTGCTGAGTTCCTGCTGGGTGTTTCTACAAAAAAGCCCTGGACCTCTGCATTTGCCTAGGGCGGAGGGCAGTGTGTGTGTGTGTGAGCGCGCACGCCAGATTAGGCTCTCCCCACATGACTTCAAATAGAAAAACAATTATTAGCATTAATTTTGCTGGCCTGAATCGTTGTCCCTCGGCGGAGCACTGTTTTTTAAGTTGATAATTTTTTATGGCCCGCAAAAGATGTTATAAATATCCATAAGGCCCTTGGCAGAAAAAGGGTTCCCCACCCCTGATTTAATATGTCATGTTAATACTTACGTGATGCTTCAGTTTCTTTCAGGTGGTTCCAGACTGGGTACAGATGAGCAGCTTCGGGTGGCAGCTTCCTGTTGCAGAAGAAAGCCAGCAGAGTGGAAAGAGCCCCGCGGGCGGTCAGACAGCATGCAGCCCACTGCTGGAACAGGGACGGGCTATGCACGCCCTGGAGGAGTGGTTTAGGGCTGCCAAACCCCCAGTCCGGGTGGGCTTTCTCCCACCCAGGAGGTTCCCAGCCCACCGGCCCACACTGTGCCGGTGGGGGGAACCTCCCCCGATGTTGCTGGTGTGATGACATCACCCACAAGTGACGTCATCGCTCTGGCAATCTTGTGCTCCGGCCGCTCTAGGCATTTCCAGGAAAATGCTCTTTGGGAGTGAAAACTCTATGCTACAATAGGTACCATAGAGTTTTTCCCTCCCCAAATGCTAGAGCATCCGGGAAAACCATAGAGTTTTCCCGGAAACGCCTAGAGCGGCCGGCGCATGAGCGAAACAAGTCCCCCTCCAGAGGACTTTTGCCTTCTGCCTTTCCCAGCATCAGGATCTTCTCCAGGGAGTGCTCCCTTCTCATTTGGTGGCCAAAGTATTTGAGCTTCAGCTTCAGCATCTGACCTTCCAGGGAACTGTCTGGGTTGATTTCCCTTAGGACTGACTGACTGGATCTTGCAGTCCAAGGGACTCTCAAGATTGTCTCAGTTATGTCACCTTTGCAGTCATGATTTCCCAGTTCTTATGGCAAGCAGCCTGCCATCTTGCAATGTTGGACCAGCCTGCCAACCCAGCTCTCTCTGCCAAGCTCTGGACCAAACACTTGACGTGCTAGAAGAGCCGTCGGCGTCTGAGAGAGTCCCAAATCTGTAGCGATTTTTTGGCTCCCTTGGTGCAACCCTCTTTCCCTCCAAATCTGGGGGAAAGGGTTGGTCTGGCAACATCCCTCTGGGGCTTATCTTCTGGCTGTATACACAACAGGGAAAGGGCTCTGTTCCATTTTGAAAATCTGTGGATAACGTGCCCTTTACAACTTCCTCGCTTCTGAAATGTGCTGGGCAGGGGGAGAGAATCGTTTCAACGCTGCTGGTAATATGTGCAGGAAGGAATAAGCACAAGGCTTGCAGAAATGAGGCTGCACAACGAATGTTTAACACGATTCAACATAAATAAACCAAAACTCTTTCAAATTCTATAAGGGAACAATTTCACTTTTATACAAAATCCCAAAAATGCAGACTCGACTGGAAAGCATACAAAGTCCATACAAAAGTTCAATTTTTTTGAAATGGAACTCCCGTTCCTTAGCAGAGATGCTTATGATGTTGTCAAGTTCTCATTGGGTCCAGGCACAAAGTGATGAAACGCTAGCCCAATTTTCATTTCCCACAAAGGCTTCCTCAGGCTTTCGTGCTCCTAGGACTCATTTCACAACAATACAGGCTCTCCGAGTCACTGGCATCAATGCTTCTTCAAGAGGGTGCTTTTGTTTTTCTTTCCTAGCATGGATGACTCTTCCCCCCCCCCACCCCCCACAGCACAGAGGGCGAGATTGCAGGCTGCTTTCGAAAGTCTGTTTTGAATTTCGAAAGTAGTTTTGCAGGCAGAAGCTAGTTCTTGAGCCAGTCTGGTGTAGTGGTTAAATGTACCGACTCTTATCTGGGGGACCCAGGTTTGATTCCTCACTCCTCCACTTGCAGCTGCTGGAATGGCCTTGGGTCAGCCATCGCTCTCGTAGGAGTTGTCCTTGAAAGGGCAGCTGCTGGGAGAGCTCCCTCAGGCCCACCCACCTCACAGGGTGTCTGTTGTGGGGGGAGAAGATATAGGAGAGTGTGAGTATTAGGCATACAATAGGCAGTGATAGATAAGTATGGGCAACAAGGGTGACGGGTCACAGGGTGCTGGATGAGTGGATAATTGTGAACTACGTAATTTTTGTTTGTTTAATTGTTAAATACTTATTATTACTATGGATCTGTTACATATACTAAACTCAATAAATGATGAATATATATATTAAAAAAAAAAGATATAGGAGAGTGTGAGCCGCTCTGAGTCTCTGATTCAGAGAGAAGGGCGGGGTATAAATCTGCAGTCTTCTTCTTCTTCTTCCAAGTTTGGCCTTTGGGAGGAAGACCTGTCCCAAGCTCTTCTTCTTCTTCTTGAGCAGCCTGAATTGGTGGATGCCTGGGATGTGCCCTGCTGGTCTCCATCATTCAGTTATAGTTTGTATAGGGTCAGGGCTTCCTTTTTTTTTTTTGTAGAAAAAGCCCAGCAGGAACTCATTTGGCTGCCTAGTGCCTTCCCTCTGCTGGAGACCCTTTTTGAGCTGAAGCCCTGGCCAAGCCAGCCAGAACTGTGTTCCTGTGCGTTCCTGCTCAAAAGAAGAAGCCCTGAGGGTTAAGATTGATTACAGCTGCACCTTAGGAACCAACTAGAGCAGGGCTGGCCAACGGTAGATCTCCAGTTGTTTTTTGCCTACAACTCCCATCAGCCCCAGCCATTGGTCATGCTGGCTGGGACTGATGGGAGTTGTAGGCAAAAAAAATCTGGAGAGCTAATGTTGACCACCCCTGAACTAGAGTTTCAGGATATGAGCTTTCCAGAGTCAACGTTCCTTCGTTGTCATCGCTTTTCCAGGCTGTATGGCTTTGGTCTTGGCATCGTAGAACCTGATGTTTCACCAGCAGCTGTGACTGGCATCCTCAGAGGGAAGCCTCAATTCAATCACTACCTGGTTCCAGCTAAATCATCGTCCAGCCAATGTTACTTCCTTAATTTTGAAGGATAGGCACACTTCCTGCTGCATTAAAGCTGTTTATCAGAGGCTATCCATACTCGGTTTCTCTCCTGAGTCTTTGCAGGTAATGGCCTTCAATCAAGCCAGGAGAGAATATTAGATGTAGAGAGGCAGAATGGCATCGCTAGGGTCTCTAATTATTTAGCTTCACCTCAAACAAAATATATTGTCTCCCCAGCCTCATACTTGTCAAATTTAGACATTCCATCTCATAGAAGGGCCTTTTCTATGGCCCGTTGTAATATCTTTCCCTCTTAGATGGTAGCGGGCCGCTACAGAAAGACACCGACGGCTGAGCGCATCTGCCAGTGCGGTACTGGAGAAATGGATACAATCACACATATTCTATTTAGATGTAGGCATTACAACCAAATATGTGCTAGATTCATACAACCTATCCAGGAAAGATGTTCAGGTTTCTCGAATACTATCATAAGCAACATGCTTCTTTCAGATTCTAATCCAGAGGTTACGTTGGCATGTGCCAAATATCTAGCAGCAGCCTACAGAATCCGTAAACAGTGCATAAAGGTGTGATATGAGTTCTAAGATATTTAATTTGTTTGTAAATGCTTCATTATTGTTCCACTTTTTACACTGACTTCTAAATCTTAGAAAGTCTGCTTGACATACGAAAGCTTACATTCTAAATAAAACTTCGTTGGCCCTAAAGGTGGACTTGTCTACTGTTTGTTCTGTTGCTTCAAACCAGCACGGCTGCCCACTGGGATCTTTCTAAATCTTACATTATTATGGTTATATTTTGATATTGGTTTTCAAGATGTCTGGACTGTTTTGTGCTGGTTACGTAGTGTAATAAAGCAATGATGATGATGATCCTCAGAGGGCTAACACAGAAGGCTAGAGTAAATTTGAAAGTTCACTTAAAGGTAAATATAATATAAACACAGGAAAAAAAAGAAAAAGAAATCAGATCACACCAGAGAATCTTAAGCGAACTTTCAAATTTACTTTGGAAAAACTGGCAAACTACTAGAATATAACTAAAGAGCTATATTATACAACTTTAAAATGGAATATATATATATATAATTTTATTATTTTAATCATATATATATATATATATATATATATATATATATATATATATATATATATATATATATATATAATTAAAATAAGAACAAGAGAGAACTTATGTTAAGAAAATATGGTAGAACTATCCTTTTGATTTTGGAAAGTATTTCATAAAAACAAGACCAGAATGTATTATGCTTTTACCCCTTCCTTCTTTTCTGTTCCCTATTTTCTAAACTTTTCTGAAACTAATAAAAACTTTTGAAAACTGAACACAGAAGGCTAGAGCAGATGCAGAATGCAGTGGCTCGTCTGCTGACTGCATCTAGGCTTCCCAACCCTCCTGCCCTGGCTGCAGGATTTCCAGCCTCTTCCCCCGCTCCCCAAAAAAACGGAAGCAGGGGGGGGGGGGAAACGGCGCCAAAGAGCGTGGCAAGCCGCCCCATCTCGGAGCCGGCGACGCCGCTGCGCAGCTGCCGCCTCTTCTCCGCTTCACCGTAGCTGCTCCTCCAAGATGAGCTCAGGCTGAGGAGGAGCAGCTGAGGTGAACCGGAGAAGAGGCGGCAGCAGCGCAGCGGCATCGCCAGCTCTGCCTCTGAGGTGAAATCAGAGAAGGGGAGGGTGGAGGGAAGGAAGACATTTAAAAAGGTGTGCCATCCCTTGAAATGCGATGGCCAAAACTCCCGTTGGGGTTCAGTGATGCTTGTCACACCCTTGCTCCTAGCTCCACCCCAGTGTCTCCTGGCTCCACCCCCAAAGTCCCCAGATATTTCTTGAATTGGACTTGGCAACCCTAACTGCATCACCTGTACAGGTGAGCATATGGCCAGTGCTCCACGGTCTGCACTGGCTGCCGATAGAGTAACGGGTCCAATTCAAGGTGCTAGTTTTGACTTTCAAAACCTTGCGTGGTCTGGGACCAACATACCTGCGGGACCGTCTCTTCTCATACATGCCCCAGAGGTCACTTCGTTCGGCCTCCCAGGATCTTCTGACAATCCCATGCCCAAGAGATCCCCGCCTTGCCTCTACCGGGGCCAGGACCTTCTCAGCCCTGGCCCCGACCTGGTGGAATCAGCTCCCTATGGAAATCTGGGCCCTACCTGGCTTGTTAGCCTTTCGTAAGGCCTGTAAAATGGAGCTGTTCCGCCAGGTTTTCGGATGAGGCGGCGGGCATCTATCGATCAGATCGATTGGCCTCCCTTACTGTACTGTACTCTCGTACGGCTGTACTATTCTTCCGTGCTATTCTGTAGTACCGTTCTGCTACACTATTCTGTTATGTCATCCTGCCGGACCATCCTGTTATACTTTACCAGTTGTAACCAGTTTTTATTATGATTGTAATTTTATTATGGTTTTATTACTATTTACGTTGTACTCCGCTCCGAGCCCCCAAATGGGGTAATGGGTGGAATAGAAATAAAATAATAATAACAATAATAACAATAATAATAATATTCTCTCTGTGACTGATTCCCCACAAGCCTCACCCCACTCACTGTCCTCTTCTCCGCAGGGCTTCCGTCAGATTCCGCACAAGCTGCCCCGGGGGCTGCAGCTCGCTTTGCCTCTTTTGCACGGCAAATAGAAACTGGTTTTTAGAGGATCTTGCTTGTTGTGCAAAAGAGGCGGTGTAAGTTGCAGCCGCGGGGCACCTTGTACGAAATCCGACCAAAGCCCCGCAGAGAAGAAGAGAGTGAGAGTGGGTAAGGCTAGTGGGGAACCAGTCTATGTCAACGTTCCCTTCATCAGGCATAGTGGAGTACAAATGGAGATCTGTGCCCTTTTATTCCAGTCACAGGGTGAGAGGGTGTTGCAAAGAAGGCATGGAAAGCATGGAAAGGTACAGTTATACTGTAATCGGATTGATCAGAGTGAGGGGTGGGGATTGGCAGCAGAAAATTAGCATCTGTAGTGAGATAAGAATCCCATGTCCCTATTCAGTCCTGGAGGCGGGGGGCAGGGTCAGTTCCATTGTTCTGAACTTGTGGATTGAGTGACAGGATTTTTTTTTTTACCCTGCAGCTCTCAATCTAAACAGCTCCTGAGGCGACTTGGAAGGTCAACTTTAAAACAATCTGAATACCACTGCAAATAACACCACCACCAATGAACACCAGGATGAATGAAAACATCGTTAATGATAAGCAGCACTGATAAAAGCCAAAAATATAAAACATGGAGATCCAAAAAAAAGATGAACAATATCCAGCAAACGTTGACACATGGTCGTACCCATTTTTTTTAAATTGTATTTCTAACCATGTGCAGAGTGACTTTTTCTAATCATGAAGAAGCCAGAGCAGAAGATTTAATGCTGAAATCCTATGTGTGTAATAGGGTTGCCAACCTCCAGGTGGGGCCTAGGGATCTCCCACTTCTACAACTGATCTCCAGCTGGCAGAGATCAGCTCCCCAGGAGAAAATGGCTGCTTTGAAGGGTTTGTACCCTGCTGAGGCCCCTCCTCAAACCCCACCCTCTCCCAGATCCACTCCCAAAGTCTCCAGGTATGGGCAACCCTACACAAACTACATACCAGCAAACAGAAACAAAGCCCCAAAGAATCATGGAAATTGTAATATGATACAACAGGAAGGGTAGGCAGACCTGTGCTTCAGGGGGAGGGACGGTGGCTCAGTGGTAGAGCATCTGCTTGGGAAGCAGACGGTCCCAGGTTCAATCCTTGGCATCTCCAAAAAAGGGTCCAGGCAAATAGGTGTGAAAAACCTCAGCTTGAGACTCTGGAGAGCCGCTGGCAGTCTGAGAAGACAATACTGACTTTGATGGACCAAGAGTCTGATTCTGTAGAAGGCAGCTTCATATGTTCATATGTTCACTGGTTGCCCCGTAGGGGTTCAAGCCCCCGAGCCCCCCAAAGTTTACACCTATGACATGCAATATTCCCTCTAAGCTGTGGAGTCTTGTGAGCAAAATTTTTACTTTGTGAGCGACTTGGCATGAAAGTGGCGAGCTCCTGCATAAAATGAGTTTGCTCTGGGGCCATTTCTCCTGAGCTAAGACAAACATGCGTGAGCTGGAGGCGAAAAGAAATGTGAGCCATCTCACACTCACTCAGCTTAGAGGGGACACCAGTGACATGCACAGAAAACAATGGGAATAATGCATCAGCATGGTTCTGTCAGTTAGCTTGCTGTTGGCGGTGCAGGAGCCGGGGGGGGGGGGGGGCAGTAAAAAGAAAACAGCAACTCAAGTTGAACAATCTGGGACCCGGTCTTGGCTGAAACTGCTGTGGCTGTTTCATCTCTGTACATTTCTGCCTTTTCAAGTGCCATGTTGACTAAGGGCTGCCGATCCCTGCCGTACGTTCCCCTGACCACTGTCTTTTCTCATAGGAAACATTATCTTTCAACATGTACGCACGCAGTCCTTTTCGTCCAACGATGCGTGACGTTCTCGCAGGTGCTTCCTCCCCGAGTCTTGACTGAGCCACCCCCGAGGGACTCCAGATTCTTGTAAAGAGTCCAAAAACAAAACAAAACCTAACCAAACTTGTTCTTTCTTTTCAAAATGGTCGAACATCACTGGGGCCAGTCTTCCATCTGGGGTAAATCAAAAGAGCCTCGTCAACTGCCTTTAGCGAAGAGTTTGAGCCGTAGACTCTTCCATCGAGCCAAATCCTTCCGAGTTAGGCGTTTCAGACGTACAGCCCTGCCTGGAACACAAGGCTAAACATATTCCCACGGGCGGCTGTTCTTTTTTGTGGGCCTTCCACGCCGGTTTGCAAAACGCTTCTCTGATTAAAAAGGTGTCACTTATGCACAACATTTTCTCTGTTTCTGTCGCCCTGGAAGAAGCATCTGTTGTGGTAAAAAGCAACACACAGCAAAGGAGTGTGTTGTGTGTTGGGGAGGGGGGGTTGAGACTCAAGCACTTGTGGGTAAGAGGATGTGACAACGTCACATCATTCAGCGGGAACCTGGGCTTTAAAAAAAAAAGACGAAAGGAACATCTGGACAGCCGATCACCGCACAGAGGAGCAAACGGCGACCCAAAAATCAGACAGAGAGAGAGGGGAAAAGGGGAGCCCCTGTTGGCACAGAATATGCACTGGCAAAAATGTGAGTTTTCACCTCTTTTTTTAAAGGAAAAAAAAATTAACTAACAGAGATGAATACATAGCGCTGGAATACCGTTAGGGCAGTAATAACCACATATGCTTATAATTTGCATTGCTATTTAATTTTCCAAAGTGCTTTTGACTGTATTGGGCCCACTTGTTGGTAGGTGATTGTTATTCAAATTTTACAAGCCAGGAACTGTGGCTGAAAGGTTATAAGCTTGCTAAAGGCCACGCACCGGCTTTTGCCGAAGGTGGAGGCAGGATTCTTGAGTTTTTCAAATCTAAATACCCGCCACAACTACCCGCCACACGAAAGGGGAGATTCGGGGACTGAAATATGCCAGAGATGACTACTTGTGATCCAAATATTTTGCATCCTAATCCCTGATGTCCATGGTTCCCGAGTAATAAAGCATGGGTGCTTTTGCACATGCTCAGACAAACACTCTTCTTTTTAGTTTTATTCTTCTGGAGGTATTTTTGTCACTAAACCCTGGCAGGAAGGTAATGTGAAGTCGAAATCATCTGCATTCTTTGTTGTTCTTTGGCTGTCGAGTGGCAGCTGATTTATGGTGACCTTGTAGGATTTTCAAGGCAAGAGACAGCCAGAGGTGGTTTCCTATTGCCTGCCTCTGCGTAGCAACCCTGGACTTCCTTGGTGGTCTCCCGTCCAGGTACTAACCAGGGCTGACCCTGCTTAGCTTCTGAGATCTGACGAGATCAGGCCAGCCTGGGCGATCCAAGTCAGGGCGGAAATGAAAAGAGGTGGTCTGCCCTTGGCTGCCTCTGCGTAGCAACCCTGGACTTTACTCTGCTCTGGTAAGACCTCACCTGGAGTATTGTGTTCAGTTTTGGGCACCACATTTTAAGAAGGATATAGACAAGCTGGAACGGGTCCAGAGGAAGGTGATGAAGATGGTGAGGGGTCCTATGAGGAAAGGTTGAAGGAGCTGGGCATGTTTAGCCTGGAGAGGAGACGGCTGAGAGGTGATAGGATCACCATCTTCAAGTACTTGAAGGGTTGTCCTGTAGAGGATGGTGTGGAATTGTTTTCTGTGGCCCTGGAAGGTAGGACCAGAACCAATGGGTTGAAATTAAATCAAGAGAGTTTCCAGCTCAACATTAGGAAGAACTTCCTGACCGTTAGAGCGATTCCTCAGTGGAACAGGCTTTCTCAGGAGGTGGTGGGCTCTCCTTCCTTGGAGGTTTTTAAACAGAGGCTAGCTGGCCATCTGACAGCAATGAAGATCCTGTGAATTTAGGGGGAGGTGTTTGTGAGTTTAGAGGAATTCCTCAGTGGAACAGGCTTCCTCGGGAGGTGGTGGGCTCTCCTTCCTTGGAGGTTTTTAAACAAAGGCTAGATGGCCATCTGACAGCAATGAAGATCCTGTGAATTTAGGGGGAGGTGTTTGTGAGTTTAGAGGAATTCCTCAGTGGAACAGGCTTCCTCGGGAGGTGGTGGGCTCTCCTTCCTTTGAGGTTTGTAAACAGAGGCTAGATGGCCATCTGACAGCAATGAAGATCCTGTGAATTTAGGGGGAGGTGTTTCTGAGTTTAGAGCAGTTCCTCAGTGGAACAGGCTTCCTCGGGAGGTGGTGGGCTCTCCTTCCTTGGAGGTTTTTAAGCAGAGGCTAGATGGCCATCTGACAGCGATGAAGATCCTGTGAATTTAGGGGGAGGCGTTTGTGAGTTTCCTGCATTGTGCAGGGGGTTGGACTAGATAACCCTGGAGGTCCCTTCCAACTCTATGTTCTATAATTCTGTGATTCTAATAAATGGCCTTGCGGCAATGGCTTTAAAGAGAACGGTTGGCTTTTTGCAAACTGAAAGAATAACTGCTTATATTTTTCTGCCCATCTTTCCGATGGGCAGTTCCATTTTATTCTCCAGACCTTAAGATGTGCAAATTGCAGTAAGCACCTTAAACGCGCCTGCTGCGTAACTTGGCAAAGCAGCTGTTAGAAAAGAGAGAACCCCCATTTTGCACATGGAAAATCAAAGCTAAGAAATGATAGACTGCCATGTGATGCCATAGCAGACAGTCAGGGTGTTGTAAGAGTTACAGGGTAGGTCTAGAACGGGCGGCCAAACTGTGGCTCGGGAGCCACATGTGGCGCTTTCACACCTATTGTGTGGCTCTCCAAGTCCCCACTGCCCCATCAGCTGGCTTGGAGAAGGCATCTCTCTCTTTAAATTACTTCTCCAAGCCAAGCCATCTGGTGACCTGGTGAATGCATTTAAAGTTATAGTTGCTTTCTTTCTACCTCTTCCTCCCCCATCTATTTGCCTCCCTCCCTCCCTTCCTTCATGTCATGCGGCTCTGAGATATCTGATGTTTATTCTATGTGGCTCTTAAGTTAAGCATGTTTGGCTACCCCTAGTCTAGAACTTGGGGAGACAGACTTACGGCAAGTCTGTAGGGTTACCAAGGCAAGAGAAGTTCAGAAGAAGAAGAAGAACAAGAATTGCGGATTTATACCCCATCCTTATGAACATAACATATGAAGCTCCCTTCTACTGAATCAGACCCTTGGTCCATCAAAGTCAATATTGTCTTCTCAGACTGGCAGCGGCTCTCCAGGGTCTCAAGCTGAGGTTTTTCACACCTATTTGCCTGGACCCTTTTTTGGAGATGCCAGGGATTGAACCTGGGACCTTCTGCTTCCCAAGCAGATGCTCTACCACTGAGCCACCGTCCCACCCTTCTCTCTGAATCAGAGCAGCTTACAATCTCCCCCCCACCCCACGGCACAACAAACACCTTGTGAGGTGGGTGGGGCTGAGAGAGCTCTCCTAGAAGCTGCCCTTTCAAGGACAACTCTGCGAGAGCTATGGCTGACCCAAGGCCATTCCAGCAGCTGTAGTGGAGGAGTGGGAAATCAAACCTGATTCTTCCAGATAAGAGTCCGCACACTTGACCACTACACCAAACTGGCTCTCTGGTCACAGAGATGGTTTGCCCTTGCGGCCTTTGCGTAGCAATCCTGGACTCCTCTGGTGGTCTCCTATTCAAATACTAACCAGGTCAGGGTCCTGGCCTCAGATTCCATCTCACAGATGAAGCTCACTGGGTGACTTTGGACCGACTGCTCCCTCATCCAACTTAACTTGCAGGGATGTCGTGAAGACAACAGGGAAAGGGAGAACCAGATATGCTACCTTGAGCTAGGTGAGGGAAGGGCAGATTAAAAATAGCTGTATCTAGGATGGCAGTGAAATCAGAGCCTCATTCTAAAGAGAATGCAGAGCTCAAGAAACTTGGCCGGTAATTGCACCGGGCTAGTAAATTTCCAGCATCTATAATTAGGCAGAGAAGATTTCCAGTGCCTCTGTCAGTATTAGTCACTATGAATTAAATGTCAATTAATGATTCATAAAAGCTGCAATATTGCAAAGATGGTCACAGAAAACCAAACAATTTCCACTTGAAAGAAAATGCATCCTCTCTTTTTTGGGGCATTTGCGCTCTCTCTCTCTCTCTCTGCAAAATGCCGTCGAATCACAGCCAACTTACAGTGACCCTAGCAAGAGGCATCCAAAGCAACTGAGAAGCAGAGGTGGTTTGCCATTGATTTCCTCTGCAGAACCTGCCTTGGTGGTCTCCCTTCCAAGTATCCACCCTGCTGCTATGGCAACCCCAGCAAGGAGCTTTCAAGGCAAAGGAGAAGCAGAGGTGGTTTGCCATGGCCTTCCTCTGCGGAGCCTTCCTTGGTGCTCTGCCTTCCAAGTACTGACCCCTGCTTAGCGTCCCAGATCTGACAAGACTGGGCTACATCATGCCGCCTTCCCTCCTTCATTTGTCCTTTATAAATGTGAAATAGTAACCAGAGAGTGAAGTCTTTGGGAGGACTGTGGAAGCTACTATAGCAGGGGTGGCCAACGGTAGCTCTCCAGGTGTTTTTTACCTACAACTCCCATCAGCCCCAGCCATTGGCCATGCTGGCTGGGGCTTATGGGAGCTGTAGACAGAAAAACATCTGGAGAGCTACCGTTGGCCACCCCTGTGCTATAGGGATAAGGGGGCTACTCCTAAAGGCAATAATCCTCCATGTTACAGAGGTATCCGCAATGGCAATACGGGGTCCTTGTGACCAGGGTTCCCTCTAAGCTGAGTTAGTGTTTTTTAGCCTCCGGTTCATACAGTTTTGTCTTAGCTCAGGAAGGATGTCTCAGAGCAAATTCATTTATACGGTAGCTCACAACTTCAGTGCCAGTAGCTCACAATAGGGTTGCCAATCCCCAGGTGGGGGCAGGGGATCCCCCGGTTTGGAAGCCCTCCCCCCGCTTCAGGGTCATCAGAATGCAGGGGGGGGGGGAGAGGAAGGAAATACCTGCTGGGAACTCGATTATTCCCTATGGAGACTTATTCCCATAGGAAATAATTGAGAATTGATCCACGGGTATCTGGGGCTCTGGGGGGCCGTTTTTGAGGTAGAGGCACCACATTTGCAGCATAGCATCCAGTGCCTCTTCCCAAAATACCCTCCAAGTTTCAAAAAGATTGGAGCAGAGAAGAAGAATTTTACGAGCCCCAGAAGAAGGTGCCTCTATCCTTCATTATTTCCTACGGAAGGAAGGCATTTGAAAAGGTGTGTGGTCCCTTTAAAAGTGATGGCCAAAACTCCCTTGGAGTTCAATTATGCTTGTCACACCCTTGCTCCTGGCTCCACCCCCAAAGTCCCCAGATATTTCTTGAACTGGACTTGGCAACCCTAGCTCACAAAGTAGAATTTTTGCTCACAAGACTCCACAGCTTAAAGAGAGTATTGCTTGTGACAGATTCCTGTGCGCTTTCCCTGCCTCACAACGCCCCCCCCTCCTCACATTAGCTGCTGTTTCCTCCCTCTCACTGTGGCCAACCAGATGCTCTGAAGGTCCAAGAACATGGCTGAGAAGCCAAGGCCATCCCCTGACAAGAACATCAGAAGAGCCCTGTTGAATCAGACCGGTGTTCCATCTAGTCCAGCATCCTGCCTCACACAGTGGCCAACCAGTTCCTCCAGAGGTCCAGCAACAGGGCACAGAGGCCAGGACCTTCATAAGAACATCAGAGGAGCCCTGCTGGATCAGACCAGTGGTCCATCTAGTAGTTCATCTAGTAGCTCATCTAGTCCAGCATCCTGTCTCACACAGTGGCCAATCAGTTCCTCTGGAGGGCTAACAACAGGGCACAGAGGCCGAGGCCTTTCTAAGAACATTCCCATTGAAAAATTCCCCTTGAAAATTCCCATTGAAAAAAACCCAGATTTGAATACGCTTAACTTTGACTGGACCATGCCCACTGTTATCGGCTTTCTCCTTGTTATGCGGGGTATTGCATATTGCACATTCTGGCGGTCAGGGCAGGAACTCCATTGCCTATTAGGCCACACCCCCGTGATGTAGCCAATCCTCCAAGACCTTACAGGGCTCTCAGTACAGGGCCTACTGTAAGCTCCAGGAGGATTGGCTACATCAAGGGGCGTGGGGTGTAATAGGCAAAGGAGTTCCTGATCCAAAAAATGCCCTGCTAACTATGATCCAATGGTAGAGTGTCCAGCTCTGGTTGGGAAATACCTGGAGATTTGAAGAAGAAGAAGAAGAAGATATTGGATTTATATCCCGCCCTCCACTCCGAAGAGTCTCAGAGCGGCTCACAATCTCCTTTCCCTTCCTCCCCCACAACAGACACCCTGTGAGGTAGATGAAGATATTGGATTTATATCCCGCCCTCCACTCCAAAGAGTCTCCGAGCGGCTCACAATCTCCTTTCCCTTCCTCCCCCACAACAAACACCCTGTGAGGTAGATGAAGATATTGGATTTATATTCCGCCCTCCACTCCCAAGAGTCTCAGAGCGGCTCACAATCTCCTTTACCTTCCTCTCGCACAACAGACACCCTGTGAGGTAGATGAAGATATTGGATTTATATCCCACCCTCCACTCCAAAGAGTCTCAGAGCGGCTCATAATCTCCTTTACCGTCCTCCCCCACAACAGACACCTTGTGAGGTAGATGAAGATATTGGATTTATATCCCACCCTCGACTCCGAAGAGTCTCAGAGCGGCTCACAATCTCCTTTGCCTTCCTCCCCAACAGACACCCTGTGAGGTAGATGAAGACATTGGATTTTTATCCCGCCCTCCACTCCGAAGAGTCTCAGAGCGGCTCACAATCTCCTTTACCTTCCTCCCCCACAACAGACACCCTGTGAGGTAGATGAAGATATTGGATTTATATCCCGCCCTCCACTCCGAAGAGTCTCAGAGCGGCTCACAATCTCCTTTACCTTCCTTCCCCACAACAGTCACCCTGTGAGGTGGGTGGGGCTGGAGAGGGCTCTCACAGCAGCTGCCCTTTCAAGGACAACCTCTGCTAGGGCTATGGCTGACCCAAGGCCATGCCAGCAGGTGCAAGTGGAGGAGTGGGGAATCAAACCAGGTTCTCCCAGATAAGAGTCCGCACGCTTAACCACTACACCAAACTGGCTCTGGGGGAGTGGAGCCTGGGGAGGGTGGAGGGTGGGGTGGAAAGAGCAGAGGAGAGGAGTGGAAGGGTCTCAGCAAGGTACAAAGCCATGCAGTCCACCCTCCAAAACAGCCATTTTCTCCAGGGTTACTGATTTCTGTAGCCTGCAGATCAACTGTAATAGTGGGAGATATCTAGGTGCCAGCACTATCCAATGCACATTCACGCCACAGATCTTTGAGAGGCTTCCGTGAATCCCTTTGCAGTGCATGAAATCCATGCACCCATGCAGGGGTCGCTTTGTAGAAAAATAGGTGGTGGAGCTTATCCAGGGATTGTTATGCAGCTGCACCTACTATTCCAGGGGTGGCCAACAGTAGCTCTCCAGATTTTTTTTTCCTACAACTCCCATCAGCCCCAGCCAGCATGGCCAATGGCTGGGGTGATGGGAGTTGTAGGCAAAAAAAAAAACCATCTAGAGAGCTACTGTTGGCCACCCCTGTACTATTCAATGGACAAGGTGGGGAGGAGGAGGGGGAACCCCTCAGAAAGGTTCAGGAGCTGCAGCTCCTGTGAGCTCCTGCTGAATCCGAGGCCTGCACCCATGTGTGTTGCACAAATTACTTCTCCGAGGACAATTAGGGCATAACTCAGTGGTAAAATTTCCTACCCGGGGGTTAAGGAAAACGAACAGGAGTGTTTTGGTGGATCGGGCCCTTCACTGGATGTCTAGTGCTTATCCTGTGATGATTTTTCAGCTAACGAAGGACAACTTTAGAGCCCACTTCTGAAAATCTTGAGCAGTGATACTGAAAGGCGAAACCGTCATGGGTTTCTTCATGCGCATCTCCGTTCAGGCGAAGTCACCTTCCAACTCTCGGTGGGGTGAACAATGCTCACTCAGACTTGGTCAACCAGCTGCTTGACTGAGAACAGGGTTTTCTAAATTAAAATGAAAGCTGTATCCTGTATTGGGGATAGCAAAGAAAACTTGACAAGCAGGAAGATAATGGAATGTTTCCAAGCTTGTGTGTATCCTAGGCAACATTAGGATTGCAGAGTGATCGAAGAGTCTGATGAGTGGGGGTTAGTTTCCTTAGATCATAGTTTTAAAAAATATTTTTAAGCCAAAACAACAACCCCCAATTCAAGCCAGGCTACAAATCAAGGCCACAGACCAGAATCCTTCCAGTTCTGGGTGTCATGTCAAATGACTCTAGATAGAGTTTGACTCATTACTCAAATGACTCTAGATAGGGGTGTCAAACTCTAGATAGGGGTGTCAAAAGGGCTCTTAAAAATATGGAGCAGAAGTCCATCAGTGGCTATTAGCCACAGTGTGTGTGTATGTATAAAATTTTTTGCCACTGTGTGACCCAGAGTGTTGGACTGGATGGGCCATTGGCCTGATCCAACATGGCTTCTCTTATGTTCTTATTTGTTATGAGGGCCGGATCTGGCATAAATGAGACTTTGCTGGGCCAGGCCATGTTGAGCCAGGTCATGTGTAAGGGCTTTTTTTGTAGAAAAAGCCCAGCAGGAACTCATTTGCATATTAGGCCACACCCTCTGACACCAGGCCAGCCAGAACTGCATTCCTGCTCAAAAAAAGTCCTGAAGATTAGGTAGCAGAGATATAAACTTATAAAGGAAATAAACAAAAACAATGATTTCTTTTTAAACTTAAAACATGCTTAAAACATTAGCACTCAGCCTTAAAAGTGCTTTCTTTGTATTTCTCCCATGGGATCCAGGGAACTGGGCAAAGGAAGCTCTGGCTCTTTCCTTCCTTCCTCAGAAGACTGGTGGGGGAGGAGCCTCAGCCAATAGAAGTAAGAGAGGCTTGGCTCAGTAGCTCTGCTATGTGATTGAGAGAGCTTGGCAAAGGAAGCTCTGCCTCCCCTTCACCCCTTCTTCCTCAGCCAATGGAGAAAATAGAGGTTTTGCTCTGTAGCTCCTGTGCGATTGAGCAAGCCTTGCAAAGCAAGCTGTGATGCAGAAGGAAGCAAGAGAGAGGGAGAAGGAAGCAGATGACAGCCAGTTGCTTGGGGGCCTGATAGGAGCCCTCTGGGGGCCTGATTTGGCCGCTGGGCCACATGTTTGACACCCCTGCTCTAGAGAGCCAATCATTGCCCTCAGGAGGGGCTGTGTGACTCCTTGGCATGCAGAAGATCCCCGGTTCCATCCCCAGCATCTCCAACTAGATGTGAAAGACCTCTGCTTGACACCTTGGAGAACCTCTGCCAGTCAGAGACAAATACTAACCTGCATGATCTAATTCAGTAAAAAGCAATTTCCCATGAACCCATGAAGCTGCCTTATCCTGAATCAGAACCTTGGTCCATCAAAGTCAGGGTCTCAGGCTGAGGTCTTTCACATCCCCTTAACTGAAGATGCTGGGATTGAATATGGGACCCTCTACATGCCAGCTTCATGTGTGTTCCTGCATGTGTTTACATGCTAACGTTCCATGTCATTTAAAAACCTTCTACCTATGGTTCAGAGGCCTCTCCTCCAGGCCTCTGAACCAATCCGATCCTCATGATTTTGGCCTCATGCAAATCCAAGTGAGTGGCAGCTAATCAGAGCCCATGGAACTCCTCTTGGATGGGAGGGGGGTGAGTAAGCCTCAGTATAAGGGAGAGGAAATCCTTCTAATTATGAATTTGGCATGAATGCAGAAGAGAGTTATATTCAGGATGCATACAAGAGGCACTGTGAACCCTGACAAGACTTGCATTGGAATGAGGGATATAAAAATCTGAGAATGACTTGGGGGGGAGACACCGCCCCCCCCCCAAGAAGTTTCATGTAGCTTCCTCCCACCCTGACGTCTTTGTTAAAAATGTTTGAAATTTTCTGGTATCCTCAGTGCCCTCATCAGGTATAGTTGCCAATCTCTAGTTGGGGGCGGGGGATCCCCAGGTTTGGATCCCCTGCTTTAGGGAATGTCTGCTGGGCACTCCATTATAGCCTATGGAGTTTGATCCCCCAAAGGATATAATGGAGAATTGATCCATGGGTATCTGGGGCTCCAGAGGGGCTGTTTTTTGAGGTAGAGGCACCAACATTTCAGCATAGCATCCAGTGCCTCTCCTCAAAACATTCCCCAAGTTTCAAAAAGACTGGACCAATTATATGAGCCCCCAAAGAAGGTGCCCCTATTCATTATTTCCTATGGAAGGAAGGCATTTAAAAGGAGCATGGTCTCTTTAAATGTGATTGCCAGAACTCCTTTTGGAGTTCAATCATGCTTGTTATGCCATTGTTCCTTGCTCCTCCCCCCAAAGTCTCCTGGCTCCACCCCCAAAGTTCCCAGATATTTCTTGAGTTGGACTTGGCAACCCTATCATCAGGACATTACAAAGCTTTCACAGGAAAAGGGCCTGTGGCTATCATCCCCCAAAGGTCCACCTCTCCTCCAGGCCTCTGAACCAATCCGATCCTCATGATTTTGGCCTCATGCAAATCCAAGTGAGTGGCAGCCAATCAGAGCCCATGGAACTCCTCTTGGATGGGAGAGGGGGGTGAGTAAGCCTCAGTATAAAAAGGGAGAGGAAAAACTCTCTTCTGACAGATCATTCATGGCTCTGTTTAACAGGGTCAGTTTAGTCAGGATTTTTATTTAGGTAGGGCTTGGGTAGTCTTGGGGAGAAAGCAAAAATTTTTTAAGTGACAAATAAGCCCTCTGGTAAAAACCAGAAGCACTCAATCTACCTGGGTGGTTTCTAAGAACCAGAAAACCATGAGGCAAAACATACACAATTGAGGGAAGGGAACCTGTGTTTGGGTAACCAGGTCTAGTAAACTTCCTAACCTGAGGTAAATGTTACAGAGAAAAGAAGCAAGAATCTCATCACGATGTTTATTTACTGTAGTCTGGCCAGTTGCAAAGTGTTAGTCCCTTGGGGAAAAGGTTGCAACCGATGGGTTGCAGCTGAGAGTCATTTTTACCCAGTTAAGCTGAAATATCCCACACCTAACGCTTACTCAGCTGAAGATCTGTTTCCCCCCTGGTTAAATAAAACCTGTTGTTTTGCCTTCACCCAGTCTGGTCTGCCTGGCTGAATATTTAGTAAAAGGGGGCCTCAGTTTACCTCATTAGTACAATATTGTTATAGTGTCTGAAGATGAGACCTGCGGCGACGTGCAGTTTACATGCTACCAAAACTTCATCTGAAATTTATGTCACCTGTTCTCAAGAAAGTGGGCAGTTGATGATTCCAAATTAAAGAGAGGCTAGGGCTATTTCAGAGAGGTTCCAGGCAATTCCAAAGGCTCCTGAAGTACTTCTGTATAGCGTAATCCTAAACATAATAAAGTTTTGAGCCTCGGGTATAGTTGCCTCAGAGCTTCACCCTACTCAGCCTCCTCTTGTAACTGCCACAGGTCCCCACGTTCTACAGCAGGGGTGGGTAACTTTTTTTTCTGCCAAGGGCCATATAGCTATTTATAACATCATTCACGGGCCATACAAAATTATCAACTTAAAAAACAGTGCTCCGCCAAGGAAGAATGATTCAGGCCAGCAAAATTAATGCAAATAATTGTTTTTCTATTTGAAGTCATGTGGAGAGAGCCTAATCTGGCACACACACACCCGGCCTGCTGCCCTAGGCAAATGCATAGGTCCAGGGCTTTTTCGTAGAAAAAGCCCAGCAGCAACTCAGTAGCATATTAGACCACATCCCCTAATATTAGCATATTAGGTCACACACTCATTAGCATATTAGGCTGCACCATCTGGGATAATCAATACATAAAGAAATGAGAATAAAGGGGAACAAAGAAATGAGGGGAAGAAATGGAAAGAAAGGGAAAGAAAGAAATGAGGGGGAAACTTACCTGAACTGTGACAGTAACTTTTCCAGACCCTGCAGCAATCCTGGGGTGCGTTCAGACGTACCATTAGTGGCGACACAGCTCCGTCTCGCTGATGGATTAAATATGTTCATCCAGACATCCATATCTGGCAATCGAGCGTCATCCGGGGTCATCTCGGCTTGCTGCAGATCAATGCCGCGTTAATTTGATAGCGCAGAAAGTCCGAGATGGAGGTTCCCCACCCCTGCGCTACAGTGACATCCTTCATTGTTGGAATGTTGGTGAAACCCCTGGGGAGAATCTGGAGTCTTCAGGGCATTTCTTTGGTTGAGAGAGGAGAAATGGGTACAGGATCTGGCAAAACTTATGGGCCTCCTCTCATGGTTTTCAGTCTCTGTGTACATCAGTTAACGGTAGAGTTCCCCGTATTCTGAAGAGCAAAAGAAGATGACATATTTCCTGACTACTTCAAACAGAGGGTCACTATGACAAACCTCCTTTTAAATACCCCTAATATTTCAGCAACGATAATAGATACTAACTAAGAATATACGAAACCTGCCAGAAAGAGGTCCCGTTCATCGGTTTTTCAAAAAGATCCCAAAAAGAAGATGGGCACACACCAAAAAAGAGAGGACATGTCCTCTACAAAGAGGACCGTCTGGTAACCCTAGTTAACAGAGTACAACTTTTTGCATGATTGATATTTTTGAACTGCTCAAATGTTCTTTTGGAGCACTACCTGTCTTGGAGCTGCCTGTTTTGTGTCCAGTTGCATTTTAACATTACTTCCAATATCCCCTTGGACTGTGAAGGATACAAGCTCCATCCCATCAGTGTTGTTTTGATTTCTGTCCCCACCTGTTGGAGCCTAACTCTGGCAATACTCAGCTGACCCTTGACAGCTGGGCTGGATTGACTAACCAGTCCAGATACATGCAAAGGCCTCTAATTTCTAGCAGGATCCACTTTTCAGAGACTTTAACTGGCTCTTCTTAACACGTTGTATCGTTCTGAAACCCTTAAGCGATGTTTATTTTCTTATGCGTCGGACTGCTTTTTCCTTGATTAATTGCATTTATCCTTCATTATTGTATCTGTATCCTAAAAGAAACTGGAATCTCTGACCATTGCATGTATACAGGGCTTTTTATTGTAGAAAAAGCCTAACAGGAACTCACCTGCATATTAGGCCATACCCCCTTATGTCACCATTGCTCCACACAGGGCTTTTTCTATAGAAAAAGCCCGGCAGGAACTCATTTGCATATAGGCCACACCTCCTGATGCCAAGCCAGCTGAAACTGTGTTCCTGTGAGTCCGGCAGGAACTCATTTGCATATAGGCCACACTTCCTGATGCCAAGCCAGCAGAAACTGTGTTCCTGTGTATTCCTGCTCAAAAAAGCCCTGCATGTATAACAACCAAATTGGTTCTAGCCCTTTGCACAAGGAATCACAGTTTCAGGTGGATAGCTGAGTTGATCTGCAGCAGAAGAACAAGATGTGAGTTCAGTTGCATCTTAGAGTCCCACAAGATTTTGGGGCATGAGCTTTTGAGTGTCAAAGCTCCTTTTGTTAGACACAAGGAATCCCAGAGGAAAAAGGATTCACGCCAGGCTTCTTTTGCCCCAACCTCCTTTTCCTTTCTCCCATTTTGCAATTTTTCTTATAAAAAACCTCCAAAATGATTTCCTTCTGATAGCATCTGAGGACATGAGCTCTACCTCATGAAGGTTCGATCTGGAATAAAATATTGTAAGTCTTAAAGATGACACTGGACTTCTGTTAGGATTGCGGGATGGGAGTAGGGTTGCCAGATTAGGGTTGCCAAGTCCCCCCCGCCAGCCTCCGGTGTACCTGTTGTACCATAGAGTTGTCCCTCCCAAATTGCTAGAGTGGCTGGGGAAATCATAGGGTTCTTCCGGAAACGCCTAGAGGGGCTGGCATGTGACATCACCAACGTGATGGCATCACTCGTGGGTGATGTCATTGCACGGGCAACATCAGTGGGTTGGGAAACTCCTGGGAGGAAGAACCCCTACCTGGACTGGGGCCTTAGCAGCCCTATGCCAGATACAGGTTGGAAAGGTCCTGGATATTTGGGGACAGAGCCAGGGGAGGAAAGGTACCATCTCAGTGGGGTACAATACCATAAAGTCCGCCTTCCAAAGCTCCCATTTTTTCCAGGGGAATTGATCTGTATAGTCTGGAGATGAGCTATAATTCCCAGGGGATCCCCAGGTCCCCCCTGGAGGTTGGCATCTCTATAATGCCTCCGGTTGTCTTGCATCCAGTTCTCCAGAATCCTCCACTCTGCTTTGCTTTTGCTGAAATGATTTTTTTTGTTTGTTTCTTTCAAAGCAAACACTCCCGCCTGTTTGCTCAGCATCTGCACACTGGGCGAAATGTTTTTTTGAAACGCTCTGCCCCAATCTATCCAAAAAAAGGAAGTCGTACTTGGAACTGTTCCTTTTCAGCTCTGATTGTCAACTTTGCTCAAAGGGAGGGGAAAAAAAATCATTGTAAGATTCCTTGGGAAAGTAGAAATGTGTCAATCGCCCCAGAGGACTTGCAGACAAGCCTCGACACGCACCAGGTGTGCAGCGTTGACACCACAAGAGGGGATCACACCGTTCCAAGAGATGCAAACAGCATCAAATTCAGGCCGCAAGCTTTACAGACAAGGCGATGGAGCAAGTGACAACCAACGAAAGAAGGTTTATCTTTTGCCTGTTGACATAGCATTAAGTTGATACCAGAGGACGACGTAGAAGGTATTCCCACAGATGTTACCTGATACCCTCCAGTGTGCCAGCCAAATCAGGAACAGGCACTTGGGAGGTCAGGGAGGGATACAGCTCCAGGACACCCTCCAAGACCACTTGCAGGTTGGAATCTGAAAATCCAGAAAAGGGGCAGGGGGTATCATTCTACTCTTTAGACCAGGCATAAGCAGAAGGCTGAACTTGTCACATATATCTCTATCCTGTTCAACCCAGAAGCTTCAAAATGCATCAGGAACACAAAAACATAGGAACATAAGCCATCTATAAGAACATAAGAGAAGCCATGTTGGATTAGGCCAATGGCCCATCCAGTCCAACACTCTGTGTCACATAAGAGAAGCCATGTTGGATCAGGCCAATGGCCTATCCAGTCCAAAACTCTGTGTCACATAAGAACATAAGTGAAGCCATGTTGAATCAGGCCAATGGCCCATCCAGTCCAACACTCTGTGTCACATAAGAACATAAGTGAAGCCATGTTGAATCAGGCCAATGGCCCATCCAGTCCAACACTCTGTGTCACATAAGAACATAAGAGAAGCCATGTTGGATCAGGCCAATGGCCCATCCAATCCAACACTCTGTGTCACATAAGAACATAAGAGAAGTCATGTTGGATCAGGCCAATGGCCCATCCAGTCCAACACTCTGTGTCACATAAGAACATAAGAGAAGCCATGTTGGATCAGGCCAATGGCCCATCCAATCCAACACTCTGTGTCACATAAGAACATAAGTGAAGCCATGTTGGATCAGGCCAATGGCCCATCCAGTCCAACACTCTGTGTCACATAAGAACATAAGTGAAGCCATGTTGAATCAGGCCAATGGCCCATCCAGTCCAACACTCTGTGTCACATAAGAACATAAGAGAAGCCATGTTGGATCAGGCCAATGGCCCATCCAATCCAACACTCTGTGTCACATAAGAACATAAGAGAAGTCATGTTGGATCAGGCCAATGGCCCATCCAGTCCGACACTCTGTGTCACATAAGAACATAAGAGAAGCCATGTTGGATCAGGCCAATGGCCCATCCAGTCCAACACTCCGTGTCACATAAGAACATAAGAGAAGCCCTGTTGGATCAGGCCAGTGGCCCATCCAGTCCGACACTCTGTGTCCCACAGTGGCCAGAAAAACCAGGTGCCATCAGGAGGTCCACCAGTGGGACCAGGACACTAGAAGCCCTTCCATAAAGCCAAAGAATGACTTTATTTTCATCTATGCAGGTGTTCTGCCCTGACTTGGATGGCCCAGGCTGGCCCTCTTCCATCAGAACTCAAAAGCAAGGCAGGGTCAGCCCTTGTTAGTACTTAGACAGGAGACTAAAAGGAAACTCAGGGCTTGTCTTGAAAACCTCACCAGAAGTTGGCTGGAACTTGGCAGCCCTTTCCACCACCAACAGAAGACTCTGGGGTTACTCAGAATGAGTCATCTGTCGTCTCTTAGGCTTGAGTTCACAGCTGCAGAATGTAAAATTCCAAATATAAAGGATGAAGGGCAACTTGTATCATAGTAGGACTGCCAACCTCCAGGTAGCACCTGGAGATCTCCCACTATTACAATTGATTTCCAGACAACCAAGATTAATTCCCCTGGGGAAAATGGCTGCTTTGGAGGGTGGACTCTGTGGCATTATACCAGTTGAGGTTCCTTCCCAGGATCCCCAAACCCCTCCCTCCCCAGGACCCACCTCAAATTTTTAGGGATTTCCCAACCCAGACCTGGAATTCTCATCTGAACGGCAAAATCTTGCCTCCCAAGGCTAGGCTAAATCCCTATCTAGACCACACATGTTCTGTGATTTTGTACCACCTTTGCTAAGATGACAACAGATACAGACTATTTATTTATTTACTTTATTTATACACCACCGACAGGGGCCCAAGATGGCTTACATCCTTCTCCTACCTTCCATTTTATCTTTACAACAACCCTGTGAGGTAGATTAGGCTTACCGTGTATGACTGGCCCTAAGTAACCCAGCCAGGATGCATGGCAGAGTGGGGATTTGAACTTGGTTCTCCCAGATCCTATTTTATCTCTCAAACCTAGGGTTGCCAGCCTCCAGGGAGGGCCTGGAGATCTCCTGCTTTTCCAACTGATCTCCAGCTGGCAGAGCTCAGCTCCCCTGCAGAAAAGGGATGCTTTGGAGGGTGAACTCTAGGGCATTGGACCCCACTGAGGCCCCTCGCCAAACCCCACCCTCTCTTGGATCCACCCCTCCAAAGTCTCCAGGTATTTTCCAACTCAGACCTGGCAATCCTATTCCAGCTGTTACACCATGCCGGCTCTTCAGAGTAAAATGGCAGTTTACCAAGGTGCTGGGAATTCTGTTAATCCCTACCCCACATTCCACCAACTACAATAGCCGTAGTTCCATGGGAAGAGGAAATGACTAAATTTTTTTTTAAATAAAATTTTATAAGTGCCATAAACATTACAAAGCAAAGAGAGATATTTTTATCATTGCCAGTCTTCAGGTAGAACCTGGAGTTCTCCTGGAATTACAATGTAGTCAGGTTGGGCTGAAGCAACGGTACAAAAGCTGGGTCCAGTGGAATCTTTAATAGCAACAAAGTTAAATTTGGAGTATTCAGAATTAAACTTTGTTTGTCTTAAAGATGCCGCTGGATTCACACTTACTTCCAAACTACAAAGATCAGTTACCCTGGAAGAAAATGCTTTGTTAGGGATGGTGGCTCAGTGGTAGAGCATCTGCTTGGTAAGCAGAAGGTCCCAGGTTCAATCCCCGGCATCTCCAACTAAAAAGGGTCCAGGCAAATAGTTGTGAAAAACCCCAGCTTGAGACCTGGAGAGCCGCTGCCAGTCTGAGTAGACAATACTGATTTTGATGGACCAAGGGTCTGATTAAGTACAAGGCAGCTTCATATGTTCATATGTAAGCAGAAAGTCCCAGGTTCAGTCCCTGGCATTTCCAACTAAAAAGGTTGCAAGCAAGTAGATATGAGAAACCTCAGCTTGAGACCCTGGAGAGCCGCTGCCAGTCTGAGTAGACAATACTGACTTTGATGGGCCAAGGTCTGATTCAGTAGAAGGCAGCTTCATATGTCCAAAAAAGACAGCTTTGGCAGACAGACTCCTGAGGAATACATTGATAGGGTTGCCAGATGTGGGAGATTTTGGAGGTGGAGCTTGGGGAGCGGGGGAGGAAGCTTAGAAGAACAGAAGCTGCCTTCTACTGAATCAGACCCTTGGCCCATCAAAGTCAGTATTGCCCACTCAGACTGGCAGCGGCTCTCCAGGGTCCCAAACTGAGCTTTTTCATGACTATTTGCCTGGACCCTTTTTAATTGGAGATGCCAGGGATTGAACCTGGGACCTTCTGCTTACCAAGCAGATGCTCTGCCACTGAGCCACCATCCCTCCCCTAAGGGTATAATGCCATAGAGCCTGCCCCCCAAAACAGCAGGTTTTTTTCCATGTGAACTGATCTCTGTAGTCTAGAAATCAGTTGTAATTCTGGAAGATCTCTTGGCCTCACCTGGAGGTTGGCAACTCGATCTAGTGTGGACCCACCCAAAGTGTGTGTTGTGGATGTGTTCCCACTGCTCCTTTAGAGAGCTCCAGAGTTCACACGTGTGCACATGGCTGTTGCGTTCAGGGGATCACATCTCTCTATACAAAGTCAAGTGCAGTTTCTTTTCTTTAAACAGACATGAAGGTGTGAGAAAGTATTTTCGCAAGACGCTGGTTTGGTTTGTCCCCCTTCTCAAAGCTCTGCGCCAAGCTGCCCTGTTGCTTTGTTGTTATCAAAGACTTTTTTTTAAAAAAAAAAAATCCTTTTGCCCCCACCTCTTTTTTCTTGCTGACTTTGAATGTTTGCTTGTCAATTCTTCTGCAAAATAGGAAAAGGTTTCTATTGTATCTTCGAAACGTTTAGTTTTGAATTCAATGGTTTGTGTGCCATCGAATCAGAGATGCAAGGAGAGGGCAAAAAGGAAATGTTTGCTCCGATTTGCCCTGCACCGCTGAGAGATTTGTCACCTGCCAAGGGCTGACAAGGAAAGGGGAGGGGAAGGCGTATCAGCTCTCCCCAAAGACAAGGTGCTGTCAGGGGCAGTTGCTGTGACTCATCTGGAAATTTAAGAAGCCAGACTAACTGGAAAAGAAGCAACAGAACAAAGTTGGAGTCCACGGGCACCTTTAAGACCGCTCCCAGCAAGTTTAATTCCAAGCACAAGCTTTTGTGTGCATGCACTTCTTGAGAAGTGTGCCTGTACGTAAAAGCTTATACCCGGAATGAAACATGTTGGTCTTAAAGGTGCCGCTGGAGCCAAACTTTGTCCTGTTGCTTCAGACCAACAGGGGCTTTTTTTGCAGCAAGAACTCTTTTGCATGTTAGGCCACACACCCCTGATGTAGCCAGTCCTCTTAGAGCTGACAGTAGGCCCTGGACTAAGAGCCATAAGAACAGAAGAGGATCAGGCCAATGGCCCATCCAGTCCAACACTCTGTGTCACAGAAGAACATAAGAGAAGCCATGTTGGATCAGGCCAGTGGCCCATCCAGTCCATCCACTCTGTGTCACAGAAGAACATAAGAGAAGCCATGCTGGATCAGGCCAGTGGCCCATCCAGTCGAACACTCTGTGTCACAGAAGAACATAAGAGAAGCCATGTTGGATCAGGCCAACACTCTGTGTCACATAAGAACATCAGAGAAGCCATGTTGGATCAGGCCAATAGCTCATCCAGTCCAACACTCTGTGTCACAGAAGAACATAAGAGAAGCCATGTTGGATCAGGCCAACACTCTGTGTCACATAAGAACATCAGAGAAGCCATGTTGGATCAGGCCAATAGCCCATCCAGTCCAACACTCTGTGTCACAGAAGAACATCAGAGAACCCATGTTGGGTCAGGCCAATAGCCCATCCAGTCCAACACTCTGTGTCACAGAAGAACATAAGAGAAGCCATGTTGGATCAGGCCAATGGCCCATCCAGTCCAACACTCTGTGTCACAGAAGAACATAAGAGAAGCCATGTTGGATCAGGCCAGTGGCCCATCCAGTCCAACACTCTGTGTCACAGAAGAACATAAGAGAAGTCATGTTGGATCAGGCCAATGGCCCATCCAGTCCAACACTCTGTGTCACATAAGAACATAAGAGAAGCCATGTTGGATCAGGCCAATGGCCCATCCAGTCCAACACTCTGTGTCACAGAAGAACATAAGAGAAGCCATGTTGGATCAGGTCAGTGGCCCATCCAGTCCAACACTCTGTGTCACAGAAGAACATAAGAGAAGCCATGTTGGATCAGGTCAGTGGCCCATCCAGTCCAACACTCTGTGTCACAGAAGAACATTAGAGAAGCCATGTTGGATCAGGCCAATAGCCCATCCAGTCTAACACTCTGTGTCACATAAGAACATAAGAGAAGTCATGTTGGATCAGGCCAGTGGCCCCTCCAGTCCAACACTCTGTGTCACACAGTGGCAATATATGTGTCTGTATACACACACACACACATATATACTGTGGCATAAGAACATGAAGCCCGCTAAACTCTCAGAGGATTGGCTAGAAGAAGTAGACTGCAGATTTATACTCCACCCTTCTCTCTGAATCAGAGTCTCAGAGCAGCTCACAATCTCCTATATCATCTCCCACCACAACAGACACCCTGCGAGGTGGGTGGGGCTGAGAGGGCTGTCACAGCAGCTGCCCTTTCAAGGACAACTCCTATGAGAGCTATGGCTGACCCAGGGCCATTCCAGCAGCTGCAAGTGGAGGAGTGGGGAATCAAAGCCAGTTCTCCCAGATAAGAATCCGCGCACTTCACCACTACACCAAACTGGCTTCATCAGGGGGCATGGCCTAATATGCAAAGGAGTTCCTGCTTAAAAGCCCTGCCTGAATCTATCTTCATGGAAAAGAAGCGGTTAAGGGAGCTGGGATGAGAGGCAGCAATTTTTCCAGAGGAGCTCATCTCCATGTCCAGCCCAACCCGTCTTCTGCCAAGGATCCTAGAGTTGTCAACTCTGGGTTGGGAAATTCTTGATGATTTCGGGGTGGAGACGGGGGAACGAGAGGTCTGGGGAGGGTCAGGCCCACATTAGAGTATAAATGCTGTAAAGTCCACCCTCCAAAGCAACCCTTTTCCCCAGGGGAATCGAACTCTTCGGTCTGGAGTTCAGGTGTAATTCTAGGAGATCTCCAGGCCTTGTCTCAAGGTTGGCCACCCATTACGGCCAGAGACCTACTTGAGCTTACTCAGTAGCCCAAAGGAACTTATGACAATCTCTCAGAACTGCTAGGGTTGCCAGCTCTGGTATGGGAAATACCTGGAGATTTGGGGGGTAGAACCTGGGGAGCGACCTTAGCAGGGCATAATGCAATAGAATCCATTCTGCAGAACAGCTGTTTTCTCGGGGGAAACTGATCTTGTCCATCTGGAGATCAACTGTACTTGCGGGAGATATCCAGGTGCCACATAGGGGCAGAAAACCCTGCAGACTCGGAAAGGAAATGGCTGCTTTGGAAGGTGGACTCTGTGGCCTCATGCCCTGTTGAGGCCGCCCCCTCTCAAACCCCACCTTCCTCTCCTTCCAAAATCTGCAATAGTAAGGATGGGCACGGAACGCGAAAATGGTGGTTTGTTGGTGTGCCCGAATCGGTGGTTCAGTTTTGTGGTTTTTTATTTGCTGAACGAATTGTGGTCCTTTGGTTCGGGAGGGCTAGAAGAAAAAGATAGAAGATACTGGATTTATATCCCACCCTCCACTCCGAAGAGTCTCAGAGTGGCTCACAATCTCCTTTACCTTCCTCCCCCACAACGGATACCCTGTGAGGTGGGTGGGGCTGGAGAGGGCTGTCACAGCAGCTGCCCTTTCAAGGACAGAGTCTCAGAGCGGCACACAATCTCCTTTACCTTCCTCCCCCACAACAGACACCCTGTGAGGTAGATGAAGATATTAGATTTATATCCCGCCCTCCATTTTGGAGAGTCTCAGAGCTGCACACAATCTCCTTTACCTTCCTCCCCCACAACAGACACCCTGTGAGGTAGATGAAGATATTAGATTTATATCCCGCCCTCCACTCCGGAGAGTCTCAGAGCTGCTCACAATCTCCTTTACCTTCCCCACCCCACAACAGACACCCTGTGAGATAGATGAAGATATTGGATTTATATCCTGCCCTCCACTCCGAAGAGTCTGAGAGCGGCTCACAATCTCCTTTACCTTCCTCCCCCACAACAGACACCCTGTGAGGTGGGTGGGGCTGGAGAGGGCTCTCAAAGCAGTTGCCCTTTCAAGGACAGAGTCTCAGAGCGGCTCACAATCTCCTTTACCTTCCTCCCCCACAACAGACACCCTGTGAGGTAGATGAAGATATTGGATTTATATCCTGCCCTCCACTCCGGAGAGTCTCAGAGCGGCTCACAATCTCCTTTCCCTTCCTTCCCCACAACAGACACCCTGTGAGGTAGATGAAGATATTGGATTTATATCCCGCCCTCCACTCTGAAGAGTCTCAGAGCTGCTCACAATCTCCTTTACCTTCCCCCCCACACAACAGACTCCCTGTGAGGTAGATGAAGATATTGGATTTATATCCCGCCCTCCACTCCGGAAAGTCTCAGAGCGGCTCACAATCTCCTTTACCTTCCTCCCCCACAACAGACACCCTGTGAGGTGGGTGGGGCTGGAGAGGGCTCTCACAGCAGCTGTCCTTCCAAAGACAGAGTCTCAGAGCGGCTCACAATCTCCTTTCCCTTCCTCCCCCACAACAGACACCCTGTGAGGTGGGTGGGGCTGAGAGGACTCTCACAGCAGCTGCCCTTTCTAGGACAACCTCTGCCCAAGCTATGGCTGACCCAAGGCCATTCCAGCAGGTGCAAGTGGAGGAGTGGGGAATCAAACCCAGTTCTCCCACATAAGAGTCCGCACACTTCACCACCGCACCAAACTGGCTCTCCAGAGCTAGAAAGCGCTGGTGTGCTGCAAACGTTCCTGGCACCCAGAAGTTACACTATCACACCAGTCAAGTTTGCCAGGGCAATGTGCCTGGCATGATCAAGTCACTTCTAGGTGATGCCATTACGCTGGGCACTTCATGGTGCGTGAGGAGGATCCCCTGCTGATAACGGCGCAGACGAACCGCCCCCAAAACAAGCTGCTTCATTTTGCGAGTTATGTAGAGCGCAAGTACCTGTTGAACTGATTTGAAACAAACCACAAATCAGCTATTTTAGGCGTGATTTGTGATTCGTACTTGGAGCTGTCCCCATCGCTATTCAGGAGGGTCCCAACCTGGATTTGGCAACCCTGGCCCAGAAGGACGTGGTAGAATGGGCTATCCCAGGGGTGGCCAACAGTAGCTCTCCAGATGTTTTTTGCCTACAACTCCCATCAGCCCCAGACAGCATGGCCAATGGCTGGGGATGGCGGGAGTTGTAGGCAAAAAAAACATCTGGAGAGCTACCGTTGGCCACCCCTGGGCTATTCCACTTCAGAGTCGGTGTGTGTGTGTGCATTTTTGAGCGCTTCCTCACTTCCAGGTTAAAAATCAAAACCCTGCAAATAAAACAACTAGCCCTTCAAGGGTGAAGGGAGAAGATGCGGACTCAGTCCATTCCTGCATTTCAAGCTGTGATCCTCCCCTATCTGAAGTAGCAGATTCTGTTCCTCCAGTGCAGGACTCTTTTCATCTTATTTTGGAATTGTGTGCACGGACCCCGCCGGAATGCTCACCTGGGTTTATCCTAGGGTTGCCAGGTCTAATTCAAGAAATATCTGGGGACTTTGGGGGTGGAGCCAGGAGACATTGGGGGTGGAGCCAGAAACAAGGTTGTGACAAGCATATTTGAACTCCAAAGGGAGTTCTGCCCATCACATTTAAAGGAACCGCACACTTTTTAAATGCCTTCCTTACGTTGGAAATAATGAAGGATAGGGGCACCTTCTTTGGGGGCTCATAGAACTGGATCCCCTGGTCCAAACTTTTTGAAACCTGGAGGGTGTTTTGAGGAGAGGCATCGGCTGCTATGCTGAAAATACAGTGCCTCTACCTCAAAAACAGCCTTTCCAGAGCCCCAGATACCCACGGATCAATTCTCCATTATACCCTATGGGAATCGGTCTCTAGAGGGTATAATGGACTGCCCAGCAGACATTTCCCCCCCCCCACTTTCTGATGACCCTGAAGTGGGGGGAGGGTTTCCAAACTGGGGGATCCCCTGCCCCCACCTGGGGATTGGCAGCCTAGTTTATCCCTGGGGTTAGATTTCAGAGGCAGAACATGAGAGGTGCACTCCCTAGAAGTATGTTTATAGACACTGTTGGTATTTTGGAAACTGGGATTCTTGGGGAGGCATACGAAAACATTCCCTTTCCTAGACAGCAATTAATTATGTTTACCTCTTGGCAAAAATAAGAAAGTGAATGCCTAGAGATCTGGGAGGGGGGTGGTGGTGGTAAAATGACTGCTTGAAAATAAAAATTGAAAACTCTCTCCGTCCGTTCTGAAAGATCTAACACAGAACAGTCGACATCACTGAGAGAAAGACCTCACACGGATGCGATGCTAGGTTCCCGAAGGCGGATCCCCTTAGCCTTCTCCCCCCCACCCCCACAGGCACTGCGGTGCTTGGTGCAAGGGGCAGAACTGAGATAAGCCTTGGAGGAAGCCAAGACAGCAGCAAAACTGCTCTCCCACTCCTTCAGGAGCTAATGTTTGCACAGCTGATGACAGAGCCATCCATCTGCTTAGTGTGGGCTTTGCCTTTGCCAAGCTGCCCAGGCTGTGAGGCATGCTCTTCTGGCTGAAGACCAACCAGCAATCTTTTCCTTGCAACCACAAAAGAGAGACTCTTGCCAGAGGGGGTCATTTGCCAGAATAGCTTTCTGCCACAGGATCTCAGGCCACAAACATGACCAGGGGTCGTTTTGTAGAAAAATAGGTGGTGGAGCTCATTAGCATATGCTGTCCTTCCCCAGCCAAAAGCAACCCGATGCAAGGAAGGAGAGCCCTGGGCGAGCGAGGCCTGCTTGGGTTGGCTAGAGATTCAACCACCCCAAGCAGGTCTCCCTCATGTGCAGCTCTCCTGGGCCACCCCGCCCCCCCCCCCAGTCAAAAGGCCAGTAAGCTACCTGCCACCCAGGCCAGTAAGCTACCTGCCACCCAAAATCACATAAGAAGTGGAGAAAGGGGTTAATGAGGGCTGCTGGGGGTGTGGCAAAGCCCCTGGTGGCTGGCTGGCTGCCCGCTCTCCTAATCCAGGGATTGTTATGCAGCTGCACCTCTTATTTAATGGACAGCTCTTCATCATCTCTGCAGTCTGGAGATCAGTTGCGATTCTCCAGATCCCTCTTGGAAGGGGGCAGCCCTAATATTGCCATTTTACACCGATAACTAAATGTGCCAGGCCTTTGCACAACATTCTCATCAAGAACTGGTCAGTGCCGACCAAAGCCCTTTCAGTTCTGGCCGCATCCCACTCTGTTTGGCGCCAGCACACACCCCCTGATGTAGCCAATCCTCCTGGAGCTTACAGTAGGCCCTGTACTAAGAGCCCTGTAAGGAATTCTAGCAGGACCTCCTTTGCATATTAGGCCACACCCCCTGATGCAGCCAATCCTCCTGGAGCTTCCAGTAGACCCTGTACTAAGAGCCCTGTAAGCTCCTGGAGGATTGGCTACATCAGGGGGGCATGGCCTAATATGCAAAGGAGGTCCTGCTAGAATTCCACCCCTGGGCCACACACCCCTGATGTAGCCAATCCCCCTGGAGCTTACAGTAGGCTCTGTACTAACAGCCCTGTAAGCTCCTGGAGGATTGGCTGCATCAGGGGTGTGTGGCCTAATATGCATAGGAGCTCATGTTAGAATTCCACCCCTGGGCCACACACCCCTGATGTAGCCAATCCCCCGGAGCTTACAGTAGACCCTGTACTAAGAGCCCTGTAAGCTCCTGGAGGATTGGCTACATCAGGGGGGCATGGCCTAATATGCAAAGGAGGTCCTGCTAGAATTCTTTACAGGGCTCTTCTTACAGGGCCTACTGTAAGCGCCAGGAGAATTGGCTACATCAGGGGTGAGTGGCCTAATATGCAAAGGAGCTCATGCTAGAATTCCACCCCTGGGACACACACCCCTGATGTAGCCAATCCCCCGGAGCTTACAGTAGACCCTGTACTAAGAGCCCTGTAGGCTCCTGGAGGATTGGCTGCATCAGGGGTGGGTGGCCTAATATGCATAGGAGCTCATGTTAGAATTCCACCCCTGGGCCACACACCCCTGATGTAGCCAATCCCCCGGAGCTTACAGTAGACCCTGTACTAAGAGCCCTGTAAGCTCCTGGAGGATTGGCTACATCAGGGGGGCATGGCCTAATATGCAAAGGAGGTCCTGCTAGAATTCTTTACAGGGCTCTTCTTACAGGGCCTACTGTAAGCGCCAGGAGGATTGGCTACATCAGGGGTGAGTGGCCTAATATGCAAAGGAGCTCATGCTAGAATTCCACCCCTGGGCCACACACCCCTGATGTAGCCAATCCCCCGGAGCTTACAGTAGACCCTGTACTAAGAGCCCTGTAGGCTCCTGGAGGATTGGCTGCATCAGGGGTGAGTGGCCTAATATGCAAAGGAGCTCATGCTAGAATTCTACCCCTGGGCCACACACCCCTGATGTAGCCAATCCCCCTGGAGCTTACAGTAGGCTCTGTACTAACAGCCCTGTAAGCTCCTGGAGGATCGGCTGCATCAGGGGTGAGTGGCCTAATATGCAAAGGAGCTCATGCTAGAATTCCACCCCTGGGCCACACACCCCTGATGTAGCCAATCCCCCTGGAGCTTACAGTAGGCTCTGTACTAACAGCCCTGTAAGCTCCTGGAGGATCGGCTGCATCAGGGGTGAGTGGCCTAATATGCAAAGGAGCTCATGCTAAAATTCCACCCCTGGGTCACACACCCCTGATGTAGCCAATCCCCCAGAGCTTACAGTAGACCCTGTACTAAGAGCCCTGTAAGCTCCTGGAGGATTGGCTATATCAGGGGGCATGGACTAATATGCAAAGGAGTTCCTGCTACAAAAAAAAGCCCTGCGCTCCATGTAGTTTACATTTCTGTTATGGATATAAAGAGACTTTGGACTCTTTGGACTTCGGATGTATTTGGACTCCTTTTGCATGTCAGCGTTGGCCTATTTGTCAAGCGGCTGGTGAGGAGAAAGAGTGAAAGGGGAGTTATCTCATTGGGCTATGCGGCATACTGATTTCAGTCACAGCGGGCAGCAGAAAGTTGGCTGGGAAGGGATTTATCTCTGTTTCGCGGATATCCTGAGCTTTGATGCCGCGGCAGTTCATTGCCACAAAAATGCTTCGCATGTGATAAAGCTTAACAGTTTCAGATAGGAAAAAAACAACAACCCTGAATTACGTTTCCTTGTGACTCATGCTCTCGCAAGGCTCCAGAGTGGCTTTTACATTAGCCACAGCCCAGGTAGCACGGAGGAAGTCTTACCAGTTCAGAAGCTTCAGCCCCATGACCTGTAACCATCCCGGTTAGCTAAAGAGCATGGAAACTGGAAGGCCTTTACCAGTCTCTTTATTCATCAGGGTTCCCAGACAACATCCCCTAGAGCAGGGGTAGCCAAACTCACTTAACGTAAGAGCCACATAGAAGAAACAGCCGATGTTTGAGAGCCACAAGACATGAACTTCAGATGTTTGAGAGCTGCAAGGGAGGGAGGAAGGAAGGCAGGAAATAGATGGGGAGAAAGGAGAGATGGAAGGGAAGCAACTTTGGAGAAGTGATTTAAAGAAGAAGAAGAAGAATATATTGGATTTATATCCCGCCCTCCACTCCGAAGAGTCTCAGAGCGGCTCACAATCTCCTTTCCCTTCCTCCCCCACAACAGACACCTTGTGAGGTGAGTGGGGCTGAAGAGGGCTCTCACAGCAGCTGCCCTTTCAAGGACAACCTCTGCCAGAGCTACGGCTGACCCAAGGCCATTCCAGCAGGTGCAAGTGGAGGAGTGGGGAATCAAACCCGGTTCTCCCAGATAAGAGTCCGCACACTTCACCACTACACCAAACTGGCTCTTCAATGCCTTCACCAAATGCCTTCCCCAAGCCAGCCAATGTGGCAGTGAAGGCTTCAAGAGCCACGCTATATGTGTGAAAGAACCATATGTGGTCCCAAGCCACAGTTTGGCCCCCCCCTGCCCCAGCAGCTATAAACTTGCCAGTCAATGTAATGTCATAGTTAAGAGTATCAGAACTAGTATCTGCGAGACCCAGGTTTGAATCGCCTCCTGTGCTATGAAAGCTCACTGGGTGACCTTGGGCCAGTCATGCTCTCAGCCTAACCTACTTCACAGGGCTGTTGTGACGATAAAGTGGAGGAGAGAGAAGAATGATGTCTGCCACCTTGGGTCTCCACTTGGGGGGTGGGGAAGGGCTTTTTGGAGAAATGTCAACTGAGGGGGTGACATGACAGAGGTTTACAAGATTATGCATGGGGCGGAGAAGGTAGAGAAAGAAGTCCTTTTCTCCCTTTCTCACAATACGAGAACTCGTGGGCACTCCATGAAATTGCTGAGCAGTCGGGTTGGAACTGATAAAAGGAAGTCCTTCTTCACCCAAAGGGTGATTAACATGTGGAATCCACTGCCACAGGAGGTGGCGGTGGCTACAAGCATAGACAGCATCAAGAGGGGACTGGATAAGCATATGGAGCAGAGGTCCATCAGTGGTTTTTAGCCACGGCTGATCGTTGGAACTCTCTGTCTGGGGCAGTGATGCTCTGTCTTCTTGTGCTGGGGGGTGGGCACAGTGGCAGGGCTTCTAGCCCCACTGGTGGACTTCTTGATGGCATTTGGGTTTTTTGACCACTGGGTGACACAGTGTTGGACTGGCTGGGCCACTGGCCTGATCCAACATGGCTTCTCTTATGTTCTTATGAAAGCAGGGTATCAATTAATTAAATACCAATAAATAGATACAGAGTGTCTATTGTTCTCAAGCAAAGCATCGACACACTCTCCCACGCTCTCCCAAGGTACAATTCCAAGGATCCTTTGGTTGAATCCAGAACAGCCAAACCAGATTCAACCCAGTTTAAACTGGTGGTGTAGGAAGATCAGGGCTTTTTTGTAGAAAAAGCCCAGCAGGAACTCAATTGCATATTAGGCCATTCCCCCCTAATGTGTCAAGCGTCGATATTTCTCAATAAGCAGTCTTTTGTTTGAAATCAAAGCTGTTTTATTTAAGAAACGCAGAAGCTGTACCAAGGACACAAGCCTTGGGAGTAATGACATATACAGAGTTACACAGTTGCTATATAGGATAACTTCAAAGGTTAAATTACAGATGCATACTTGAGTCACGGGTTCAAAGGTTGCTATACACTAAGGAACTTAGACTACTAAAAACATCTCCCATTCTCACACTTCTCTAGCAGAAGATAAGAGCTGTCTGTGTGAACCTGTGGGAGAGGTGACTTGAAAGTGGTACCAGCCAGGCTGTAGCATAAACATCCTTGGGCCAGATGGATTTATTACTTGCCCCATGGTTGTAAATAAGGGGGGAGCAGTAAAGAGCGGGAGACCTGCTCTTTGTCTGAGAACCCATGACGTTACAGAAATAAGCACACTTGACATGATGTCACCATTATTTCACACAGGGCTTTTTGAAGGAAGGAAGGAAGGAAGGAAGGAAGGAAGGAAGGAAGGAAGGAAGGAAGGAAGGAAGGAAGGAAGGAAGGAAGGAAGGAAGGAAGGAAGGAAGGAAGGAAGGAAGGAAGGAAGGAAGGAAGGAAGGAAGGAATGTTTATGTACAAAGACCATTTTTAGAAGCCACAGGCGATTAACCATAATGCATCCTTATTAAAACCACTTATTAAAACCGCTTTTTTGGGGTAGAAAACGCCCAGCAGAAGCTCATTTGCATATTAGGGCACTCCCCCTGATGCCAAGCCAGCCGGAGCTGCGTTCCTGTGCGTTCCTGCTATTAAAAAAGCCCTGACCTCAAAGTTTATTTCTTTTATTAGATTCATTATTAATTGTTAAACAGAACTTCTGCCCAAATTGTTAAAGAATTACTATTAGGGTTATGCAAGACTTCACTTCCTGACATTTCACGGTTCACTTCACCTCTTGCGGTAGCCATTTTGAGGTTTCTCCCGCCATCCCGTGTCAGAATTCCAAAGGTGTCTCAGGCTTTAAGAAGTTGGGATCCCTGGTTTAGCATGTTTCAGCTTTGAATTTTGGCACTGATCAGGTAATGGAGCAGAATGCTTGTGAAGCATGCTAGATTTCACCTTATTTCATTCATGTCCACAGATTTACACCATCTCATCAAAGGGTGGCTTCATCGATTCCCCCCCCCCCCCCCGCCCATTAACATTGAATCAAACATTTTTATCTAAAAGGGCAAACACACTCAGTAAAGACCTTAAGAATATAAGAGAAGCCATGTTGGATCAGGCCAGTGGTCCATCCAGTCCAACACTCTGTGTCACACAGTGGCCAAAAAACTCAGGTGCCATCAGAAGGTCCATCAGTGGGGCCAGGACACTAGAAGCCCTCCCACTGTGCCCCCCCAGCACCAAGAATACAGAGCATCACTGCCCCAGACAGAGAGTTCCAACAATACGCTGTGACTAATAGCCACCGATGGACCTCTGCTCCAGATGTTTATCCAAGCCCCTCTTGAAGCTGGCTATACCTCCCCCCCCATGTTCAATAAAAGAAAGTACTGTCAGAGAAAACTAACAAATATTTTTTGCCTAGCTTCCACACCTGAGCAACCGCCCCTGCCACGCCCCTATCAAGGTGTCCGCGTCAAAGAGCCCGTGAAGGAGCTTCTGAAGCGAAAACGTGGAAGTGTTCAGAATGCAAACGTGGCTGCAGGAACCACGGTAAGAAAGGAAGCTGGTGTGGAGGGAAAGCATCTTCCTTCCGTGTAGAGGATTCCATGATGTCAGCAGCACCCAACCAGCCATGGGGGAATGGCAGATAAAAAGTGGGAGGGACGGTGGCTCAGTGGTGGGCATCTGCTTGGGAAGCAGAAGTTCCCAGGTTCAATCCCCGGCATCTCCAAAAAAGGGTCCAGGCGAATAGGTGTGAAAAACCTCAGCTTGAGACCCTGGAGAGCCGCTGCCAGTCTGAGAAGACAAGACTGACTTTGATGGACCAAAGGTCTGATTCAGTAGAAGGCAGCTTCATTTGTTCATATGTTCAAGTGGAGCTAGATGGAAAAATTTTTTGTGGCCATCTTCTGGGTGTGGAGCTGGGGTCACTGGGGGGTGTATGTGTATGGGAGAGGTATTTGTGAATTTCCTACGTTGTGCGGGGATGGGGGGTGGGGTTGGACTAGATGACCCTGGAGTCCCTTCCGACTCTACGATTCTACGAAAGGAGGCAAAAGTGCCAAAAGCTGAGGCTTTAATTTGTGCGGGGACTTGCGCTTGACCCCAACACGTCTTGGAATGGAAAAGAAAATATGATACTTCTGGGATTCGTCCTCCGTTCTCCAAATGAAGGCTTTCATTTCGACTGTCTTTGGAGATGATGGCCAGATTTTGGAAAGTGCTGAAATAAGTTTCCTTCTTGGCCTCTGAGTAATCGTGTTTCTGGTATTTGTCTCTTGCTTAAACGACTGATGTCAATCTCTTCTTTCCTTGTAGGTGTTTTTCCCTCACCAGCCGCTGCCATCCTATTCGCCCACTGGTAATGTTTTCAGAATGCTTCGCCTCCCCCCCCACCCCGCACCCGCCTTTTGTTCACTACTTTGGTTTTTGGGTCCCTCCCCCCAGGTGACTATTCACTGCTGTTCTTTACTGCAGGTCAGGTCTGTGCAGAATCCGACTTGGTTGCTCCTTCGTTGCCCGTTACTGACGAAACCTCGCTCTACTCCGGGTGGCTGGCACAACCGCCGCCAGCTTCTCTGCAGCCTTTGACCCAGTGGACCACCTACCCGGATTACGTGCCGCACGAAGCGGTCAGCTGCCCTTATACAGCGGATATGTACGTTCAGTCCATGTGCCCCAGCTACACGCTTGTCGGGACGTCTTCGGTACTGACCTACGCATCGCAGCCCCTGATCACAAACTTTGCGGTAAGTTTGGCTGGGGTGAACGTTTCGTTCACCAACAAGGCGCAGCTCTCTTATGGGGAGCCTGTAGGGTTTTCAAAGCAAGAGAGGAACAGAGGTGGCTTGCCGTTGCCTGCCTCCGCGTAGCACTCCTTGGTGGTCTCCCATCCAATTACTAGCCGGGATTGATCCAGCTTAGCTTCCAAGATCTGAAGAGATTGCATTAGCCTGGGCCATCCAGGTCAGGGCAGAGATGAACAGAGGTGGCTTGCCTTTGCCTGCCTCTGCGTAGCAACCCTGGACTCCTTGGTGGTCTCCCATCCAATTACTAGCCGGGATTGATCCAGCTTAGCTTCCAAGGTCTGAAGAGATTGCATTAGCCTGGGCCATCCAGATCAGGGCAGAGATGAACAGAGGTGGCTTGCCGTTGCCTGCCTCTGCGTAGCAACCCTGGACTCCTTGGTGGTCTCCCATCCAATTACTAGCCGGGATTGATCCAGCTTAGCTTCCAAGGTCTGAAGAGATTGCATTAGCCTGGGCCATCCAGATCAGGGCAGAGATGAACAGAGGTGGCTTGCCGTTGCCTGCCTCTGCGTAACAACCCTGGAATTCCTTGGTGGCAGGGCTGGATTAACAAACAGGTCAAGTAGGCACCGGCCTATGGACCCCCACACCTCTAGAGACCCTGGTCTGGTTTGCCTCTCATGGCCTCTCTCCCACAGCTTAGTCAAAGGGGCTTTTGAGAAGGCGTCTGCAGGAGATGTTAGGAGATGGTTTGTGAGAAGGGCCCCAAGATTTTGACTGCCTAGGGGCTTCTTCAGGGTTTAATCTGGCACTGCTTGGTGGTCTCCCACCCAAGTACTATCCAGGGTTGACCCTGCTTAGCTTCCAAGATCTGAGGAGATTGTGTTATCCTGAGCCATCCATGTCAGGGCAAAGATGAACAGAAGTGATTTGCCGTTGCCTGTCTCTGTGTAGCAACCCTGCACATTGTTGGTGGTCTCCCATCCAAGCTTAAAACTGGGCCAACCCTGCTCAGCTTCCAAGACCTGTCAAGTTCAGGCTAGTCTAGAAGAAGAAGATGATGATATTGGGTTTATATCCCGCCCTCCACTCAGAGTCTCAGAGCGGCTCACAATCTCCTTTCCCTTCCTCCCCCACAACAGACACCCTGTGAGGTAGATGAAGATATTGGATTTATATCCCGCCCTCCACTCCGAAGAGTCTCAGAGCGGCTCACAATCTCCTGTCCCTTCCTCCCCCACAACAGACACCCTGTGAGGTAGATGAAGATATTGGATTTATATCCCGCCCTCCACTCCGAAGAGTCTCAGAGCGGCTCACAATCTCCTTTCCTTTCCTCCCCCACAACAGACACCCTGTGAGGTAGATGAAGATATTGGATTTATATCCCGCCCTCCACTCCGAAGAGTCTCAGAGCGGCTCACAATCTCCTTTCCCTTCCTCCCCCACAACAGACACCCTGTGAGGTAGATGAAGATATTGGATTTATATCCCGCCCTCCACTCCGAAGAGTCTCAGAGCGGCTCACAATCTCCTTTCCCTTCCTCCCCCACAACAGACACCCTGTGAGGTGGGTGGGGCTGAAAAGGCTCTCCCACAAGATGCCATTTCAAGGACAACTCCTACAAGAGCTCTGGCTGACCCAAGGCCATTCCAGCAGCTGCAAGTGGAGGAGTGGCGAATCAAACCCGGTTCTCCCAGATTAGAGTCCGCACACTTCACCACTACACCAAACTGGCTCTCACAAGGAAAGCTCTGCCAGAGCTATGGCTGACCCAAGGCCATGCTAGCAGGTGCAAGTGGAGGAGTGGGGAATCAAACCCGGTTCTCCCAGATTAGAGTCCGCACACTTAGCCACTACACCAAACTGGCTCTCACAAGGACAACTCTGCTAGAGCTATGGCTGACCCAAGGCCATTCCAGCAGCTGCATGTGGAGGAGTGGGGAATCAAACCTGGTTCTCCCAGATAAGAGTCCGCGCACTTCACCACTACACCAAACAGGCTCTCACAAGGACAGCTCTGCAAGAGCTATGGCTGACCCAAGGCCATTCCAGCAGCTGCAAGTGGAGGAGTGGCGAATCAAACCCGGTTCTCCCAGATTAGAGTTCGCGCACTTCACCACTACACCAAACTGGCTCTCACAAGGACAACTCTGCTAGAGCTATGGCTGACCCAAGGCCATTCCAGCAGCTGCATGTGAAGGAGTGGGGAATCAAACCCGGTTCTCCCAGATAAGAGTCCGTGCACTTCACCGCTACACCAAACTGGCTCTCACAAGGACAGCTCTGCAAGAGCTATGGCTGACCCAAGGCCATTCCAGCAGCTGCATGTGGAGAAGTGGGGAATCAAACCCGGTTCTCCCAGATAAGAGTCCGCGCACTTCACCACTACACCAAACTGGCTCTCACAAGGACAGCTCTGCAAGAGCTATGGCTGACCCAAGGCCATTCCAGCAGCTGCAAGTGGAGGAGTGGCGAATCAAACCCGGTTCTCCCAGATTAGAGTTCGCGCACTTCACCACTACACCAAACTGGCTCTCACAAGGACAACTCTGCTAGAGCTATGGCTGACCCAAGGCCATTCCAGCAGCTGCATGTGGAGGAGTGGCGAATCAAACCCGGTTCTCCCAGATAAGAGTCCGTGCACTTCACCGCTACACCAAACTGGCTCTCACAAGGACAACTCTGCAAGAGCTCTGGCTGACCCAAGGCCATTCCAGCAGCTGCAAGTGGAGGAGTGGGGAATCAAATCCGGTTCTCCCAGATTAGAGTCCACGCACTTCACCACTACACCAAACTGGTTCTCACAAGGACAGCTCTGCCAGAGCTCTGGCTGACCCAAGGCCATTCCAGCAGGTGCAAGTGGAAGAGTGGGGAATCAAACCCGGTTCTCCCAGATAAGAGTCCGCACACTTAACCACTACACCAAACTGGCACCAAACTAGACTATTCAGGTCAGAGCACATAGCAGGCCTTGACTTCTAGAGCGTTAGGCACGTCTGAGGTGGTACAAAGACCCACTACTTTTGTTAATTTATTTCTAAAAAAAAATGTTGTTGTTGAAAACTGCTGCTGAAGGGGGCCATACAGATTTCTTGGGGGGGGGGAGTTCTACCGCAAAGGGTTGCCACCAGTGTTCCCTCTAGGCTGAGTTAGTGTGAGCTAGCTCACAGATTTTTAGCCTCCAGCTCACACCTTTTTGTCTTAGGTCAGGAAGGATGATGCCGGAACACAATAATTGATGCAGAAGCTCACAACTTCAATGCCAGTAGCTCGCAAACTAGAATTTCTGCTCACAAGAACTCTGGCGGCTTAGAGGGAACATCGGTTGCCACGTCCAGCTTCAGAGATTCCTGGAAGTTTGGGGGCGATACCTGGGTAGGGTGGAGTTTGGAGATGGTGGGAGCACTGGGGGCGTGACCTCACATCCTGTGAGATCATGTCCTACAATGTCACATCCAGGTCAATTCTCCTCTAGCGCCTCCATGTGAGGTCGCTCCCCCCCCCCAACCTACATTTTTAATTTAAATTTCACAACTCACATCTTGTCCTCACCTTCCCCCCCCCCCCCCCTCAATCTAACATCGCTTGCAGTCTTCTGTATGTCAAGCTGACCTTTTGTTCCTAAATATTTCCACCGGCATAACTGGCTGCTATCCAGTTCTGTTCCATTCAACCTAACAAAGGTCTCAAAATCATCTTCAGGGCTTTCTCAATGTTAAAGAGCAAAAAAAAAACGGTTAAAGAGAGAAATCCAGGTGCTAGCCCACAGAAATCTCATCCTTGTCTCAGTTCCCAAACATCCTACAGTGCAGGGGTGTCAAATGTGAGGCCTGAGGGCTGGATCAGGCCCCTGGGGGGCTCCTATCAGGCCCACGAGCAACTTACTGTCATCTGTTTCCTTCTCTCTCTCTTGCTTCCTTCCTTCCGTGTGGCAGTCCAGTCTAGGCAGAGAAAAGTAATGGCAAGCCTCTTCTGAACATCTCTTGCCTTGAAAACCCTGTCAAGGGTATCAGACTCACTGGTTTTAAAGGTGCTTTCTTTGTATCTCTCCCATTGGATCCAGAGAGCTGGGCAAAGGAAGCTCTGACTCTTTCCCTCCCTCCCCAGGGGGCCAGGAGGGGGAAGGAGCCTCAGCCAATAGAAGAAGAAGAAGAAGAAGAAGAAGAAGAAGAAGAAGAAGAAGAAGAAGAAGAAGAAGAAGATGATGATGATGATGATGATGATGATGATGATGATATTGGATTTATATCCCGCCCTCCACTCCAAAGAGTCTCAGAGTGGCTCACAATCTCCTTTACCTTCCTCCCCCACAACAGACACCCTGTGAGGTAGATGAAGATACTGGATTTATATCCCGCCCTCCACTCCAAAGAGTGTCAGAGCGGCTCACAATCTCCTTTCCCTTCCTCCCCCACAACAGACACCCTGTGAGGTAGATGAAGATATTGGATTTATATCCCGCCCTCCACTCCGAAGAGTCTCAGAGCGGCTCACAATCTCCTTTCCCTTCCTCCCCCGCAACAAACACCCTGTGAGGTAGATGAAGATACTGGATTTATATCCCGCCCTCCACTCCGAAGAGTCTCAGAGGGGCTCACAATCTCCTTTCCCTTCCTCCCCCACAACAGACACCCTGTGAGGTAGATGAAGATACTGGATTTATATCCCGCCCTCCACTCCGAAGAGTCTCAGAGGGGCTCACAATCTCCTTTCCCTTCCTCCCCCACAACAGACACCCTGTGAGGTAGATGAAGATACTGGATTTATATCCCGCCCTCCACTCCGAAGAGTCTCAGAGCGGCTCACAATCTCCTTTCCCTTCCTCCCCCGCAACAAACACCCTGTGAGGTAGATGAAGATACTGGATTTATATCCCGCCCTCCACTCCGAAGAGTCTCAGAGCGGCTCACAATCTCCTTTCCCTTCCTCCCCCACAACAGACACCCTGTGAGGTAGATGAAGATATTGGATTTATATCCCGCCCTCCACTCCAAAGAGTCTCAGAGCGGCTCACAATCTCCGTTATATTCCTCCCCCACAACAAACACCCTGTGAGGTGGGTGGGGCTGGAGAGGGCTCTCACAGCAGCTGCCCTTTCAAGGACAACGTCTGCCAGAGCTATGGCTGACCCAAGGCCATGCCAGCAGGTGCAAGTGGAGGAGTGGGGAATCAAACCCGGTTCTCCCAGATAAGAGTCCACACACTTAACCACTACACCAAACTGGATCTCAATAGCTTGGCTTGGCTCAATAGCTCTTCTGCACAATTGAGAGAGCCTGGCAAAGCAAGCTCTGCCTCCCCCCCCCCTTCCTCCCCAAGGGAGGAGCCTCAGCCAACAGAAAACATAGAGGTTTTGCTCTGTAGCTCTGCTGTGCAATTGAACAAGCCTTGAAAAGCAAGCTGTTAAGCAGAAGGAAGCAAGGCAGAGGGAGAAGGAATTGGCCCCTGGTCTTCATGTTCGACACCCCTGACCTGCTGGGTTGCCGTAAATCGGCTACGACTTGATGGCCATAAAACTAAAAATAATAATGCTTGCACGCTGTCATCAAATAACGACTTATTGTTTTAAATATCTGCATTCCGCTTGCATCGCCACTCTCAATTTGGATGGTTTGCAGGGAAAATTGGAGGAGAAAAACATCTGAGCTTTTCATTTAAAACGTTGACTTTCATGGCCAGAAGGATCCTTAGGATCTAGTTTTCAGCTGCAGAAGAAGGAAAGAGCCTGCTCTACCCAAAACCTTGACCAAGCCGAGGAGTCCCACGGTTTTGATTCACAGAGCTTGAGCTGTTGCAACAGAAGACGTCCATAAATCCCATTGTCCTGTCCGGCTACCCAGAATATCAAATATCGGATTTGAATATTAGCTGGGAGGTCTGGATGATCTATTTCTACTTTCTGTTTCTCACCACGATATTTTCACAACGTTCGATACAGGAGCATTTTCAATTGCAAGGAATAATACTTTATATCGTTTGCCACCCCTAATTGCCACTTAGGGCACTCCACACACACAGACCGCCCCCCCCCCCGCCCCACAGCTAGAACCATTTCGAAAAGTGGAACTAACTGGATATTCTAGAAATGCTTGGTAAACCGTGACAGTTGTAAGTGGGAACAGCCAGCTGCTATTTGCCCTTTAAGGCAACAGACCAAAAAGAACTTTTATCGTTATTTGAAGGGTCAATCCAACCCCAAGAGACAGTATCAAATAAATCATTTGGCATAAGAATTTAGAAACCACAGCTTGGAAGCTAATTTTTTTTAAAACCCCAATAGAAATGCAGTATAAAAATAAGGTGTGCAGTGTGAAAGAGTCAGCAGAAAAATGGTCCATGTTTAAACGATGTGGTGCCACCACTGAGAAGACCCCCACTCCTAGGTTAACGGATGTGGAAGATCTGGCTTTCTGCCAGATTGAAACTGATGGCCTTGTTCTAGGACCACCAACATCCAGGCGAGGCCTGGAGATCTCCCAGAATTACAACTGATCCCCAGAATACAGAAAGCAGTTCCCCTGGAGTAAATGGCTGCCTAGAATGGTAGACTCTATGGCATAATACTATCCTGAGGTCCCGCTCCTCCCCAAATCTCACCTCCCCAGAATTTCCCAACCCTGAACTGGCAACCTAACACCTGAAGTTTCCAAAATGTTCTCAAGACAGAAGGGTTGCCAAGCCCCCCCCCCAGCAGCCTCTGGAAGAGAAAAACTCTATGGTACCTATTGTAACATAGAGTTTTCCCTCCCAAATTGCTAGAGCGTCCAAGGGAGGAAAGAAAACCATAGAGTTTTCCCAGAAATGCCTAGAGCAGCTGGCGCGCAATGTCGCCAGCACGATGACTTCACTCACGGGTGACGTCATCGCACTGATGACGTCAGGGGAGGTTCCCCCTACTGGCCCAGGGTGCACCTGGCAGGTTGGGAACCTCCCGGGCAGGAGAACCCCCCGCCCGGACCGGGGCCTTGCCAGCCTTACAAGGCAGAAGAAGAAGAAGATATTGGATTTATATCCCGCCCTCCACTCCGAAGAGTCTCAGAGCGGCTCACAATCTCCTTTACCTTCCTCCCCTACAACAGACACCCTGTGAGGTGGGTGGGGCTGGAGAGGGCTCTCACAGCAGCTGCCCTTTCAAGGACAACCTCTGCCAGAGCTATGGCTGACCCTAGGCCATTCCTTCAGGTGCAAGTGGAGGAGTGGGGAATCAAACCCAGTTCTGCCCAGATAAGAATCTGCACACTTAACCACTACACCAAACTGGCTCTCCTGATCAAGAAGACGACTATTTCTATATCGGAGGAGGCCACAGTCTATGCTCCCCTGGTGGCCTAATCAAGAAGAGCACTATTTTGGAGGAGGCCGCAGTCTATGCGCCTCTTTTTAAAATCTGTTCTCTTCTTCCCAGCAACTTTCAGAGCCAGGTCAGTACTGCCATTTACACAAAGGGAGCAGAGAAACGTGTCCTAACCACACTGTATGTAAGCAGAGAGAGAGATGGAACCACACTTGTATCCACCAGGTGAACCTGAAATTCTGACTCAAGGATCACACAAGTGCTTGGGCCCCTTTACACAAGGACCACTACAACATCGAGTATTGGCTTGCACACCCTAAAGGAGACTCAGCTTTTTGTCAAGTCTTTTTAAAAGCAGAAACTCCTTTGCATATTAGGCCACGCCCCTCTTATGTAGCCAATCCTCCAAGAGTTTACAGGGCTCTTCTTACAGGGTAAGCTCTTGGAGGATTGGCTACATCAAGGGGTGTGTGGCCTAATATGCAAAGGAGTTCCTTCCTGCTACACACACACACAAAGCCCTGCTTTTCGTAGTGCCGCATTCATGTACAGGTAAGCCGTGTATCCTCAAAGAAGCATCATTGACAGGTGTGGTTTCTCAAACAGGCGAGACCCTCCACTCCAGCTGTCGTGCCTCATCTAGACGTGATGGACCAGCAACCGCCCCTGAGCTATTTCCCCTGGACTCAACCCATCTCGACATTGCCGGCCCCTTCTCTGCAGTACCCAGCAGCTTCGACGGCCCTCCCGGCCCCCCAATTTGTTCCTCTCCCCATTTCGGTTCCAGAACCGGTCTCCCAAGAGCTGGAGGATGCGAGAAAGGAGATGGGCACGTTGACCATTGAGAAGCTTCTTTTGCAAGACGAGAACACCAGCAGTGCCTATGATTTAAACAGCGGCCTCCCGGTTGAAGGACTTTAAAACCAGCAAATTGGGAGGGTGCAGAGTTACTCCTGCATTTTGGTGAAGAAGTAGGGTTGCCAATCCCCAGGTGGGGGCAGGGGATCCCCCAGTTTGGAGGCCCTCCCCCCGCTTCAGGGTCATCAGAAAGCAGAGGGGGAGGGGGAAATGTCTGCTGGGAACTCTATTATTCCCTATGGAGACTTATTCCCAAGAGAAAATGATGGAGAATTGATCTGTGGGTATCTGGGGCTCTGGGGGGGGGGGCTGACTTTTGAGGTAAATGCACCACATTTTCAGAATAGCATCCAGTGCCTCTCTCCAAAATACCCCCCAAGTTTCAAAAAGATTGGACCAGGGGGCCCAATTCTATGAACCCCCAAAGAAGGTGCCCCTATCCATTATTTCCTATGGAAGGAAGGCATTTAAAAGGTGTGCGGTCCCTTTAAATGTGATGGCCAGAACTCCCTTTGGAGTTCAATGATGCTTGTCACACCCTTGCTCCTGGCCCCGCCTCCAATGCCTCCTGGTTCCACCCCCAAAGTCTCCTGGCTCCACCCCCAGTGTCCCCTGGCTCCGCCCCAATGCCTCCTGGCTGCACTCCCAATATCTCCTGGCTCCACCCTCAAAGTTCCCAGGTGTTTCTTGAATTGGACTTGGCAACCCTACGAAAAAGTCAGTTTGGGGATAGGCAATCAGGCTTGTCTTTGCATTGAATCTTGTCCCAGGGTCTCACAAACATCAATAGGGAACCTCTAGGACCTGGGAGCCCCTTTCATTCCCAAATGTATTTGCCAAAGAAGTAGTGACATCCTAGGGATTCCAACCTCCAGGTCCAGCCTGGAGAACTCTTAGAATTATAACTGATCTCCGGGCTACAGAGATCAGGTCTCCTGGGGGAAATGGCTGCTTTGGAGGGGTCGTTTTATAAAAAAATAGGTGGCGGAGCTCATTAGCAAAACTCATTAGCATATGCTGTCCCCCCCCCCAGGCAAAAGCAACCCGATGCAAGAAAGGAGAGCCCTGGGCGAGTGAGGCCTGCTTGGGCTGGCTAGAGATCCAGCCAACTCAAGCAGGCCTCGCTCACCTGGGGCTCTCCTGGGTCAAAAGACCAGCAAACCACCCACCGCCCAAAATCACTTAGGAAGTGGAGAAAGGGCAGTGCGGGCTTCTCCAGGGGTTAATGAGGGCTGCTGGGGGTGTGGCAAATCTCCTGAGGGCTGGCTAGGGGAGGGATGGTGGCTTAGTGGTAGAGCCTCTGCTTGGTAAGCAGAAAGTCCCAGGTTCAATCCCCGGCATCTCCAACTCAAAAGGGTCCAGGCAAATAGGCGTGAAAAACCTCCGCTTGAAACCCTGGAGAGCTGCTGCCAGTCTGAGTAGACAAGACTGACTTTGATGGACCCAGGAGGGTCTGATTTAGTAGAAGGCAGCTTCATATGTTCACTCTCCTAATCCAGGGATTGTTATGCAGCTGCACCCACTATTCCATGGACAAGGTAGGTAGGTGGGGAGGAGGAGGGGGAACCCTCAGAAAGGTTCAGGAGCTGTGCTCCTGTGAGCTCTTGCTGAATCTCATGCCTGGGAGAGTGCAATCTATGGCATTATATCCTGTTGAGGTCTCTCCCCTCTCCAAACCCCACCCGCCCCCTGACCCCACCCCCAAATCTCCAGGTATTTTCTAATCCGCAGTTGGAAACTGCTGCAGGATTCGAAGCAGGAAGAATCCAGTCGACCTCCTATTCATTGGGACTCCTCGGATGGAACTGTGAAACTTTTGGGGAATTGTTATTGCTATTTAGTCTTCTATTGAACGTATTTGTATGATTTTGTTTCAAGACATTCTTAGGAATTCGGTCACTATAACTTTGGTTGTGCTGTCTTTATCCTACAAGTGACCTCTCTCCCCACCTGGAGGCTGGCAACCCTACAAAAGGAATGTAAGTCAAACTTAAAGACAGACATTGTAGTTTAAGTACCATATGGAGAACACCTTGCTGCACTGATCTCTATAGGCAGGGCCAGCCCAAAGTGCCTTGTGGATGCTCATGCTTTGCTTCAATTCTGTTTTGAGAAAACCCAAATCCTGTTTGATTGTTTATTCGATGTCTCGTCTGTGAATTGTATTGACTTACTGGTTAACCCACCTTGAGTCCAAGTGAGAAAAGTGGAATATAAATTAAATAAAATTATCAAACAAAATTATTGGCAGATCAGGTTTCTGCCTGGGGGTTCAGAATCCTAGTGCTGGGTTCTAGAAATATCTCTATGTGTGTGTGTGTGTGTTTGGGGCAGCGGCGGCAAGGTTGCCAGATCTCCCCTGGGCCCTGATTGGGGATGAACATAAGAGAAGCCATGTTGGATCAGGCCGATGGCCCATCCAGTCCAACACTCTGTGTCACACAGTGGCCAAAAAACCAGTTGCCATCAGGAGGTCCACCAGTGGGGCCAGGACGCTAGAAGCCCTCCCACTGTGCCCCTCCAAGCACCAAGAATACAGATCATCACTGCCCCAGACAGAGAGTTCCATCAATACGCTGTGGCTAATAGCCACTGATGGACCTCTGCTCTATATGTTTATCCAATCCCCTCTTGAAGCTGGCTATGCTTGTAGCCGCTGCCACCTCCTGTGGCAGTGAATTCCACATGTTAATCGCTCTTTGTGTGAAGAAGGACTTCCTTTTATCCGTTCTAACCCAACTGCTCAGCAATTTCATCGAATGCCCACGAGTTCTTGTACTGTGAGAAAGGGAGAAAAGGACTTCTTTCTCTACTTTCTCCATCCCATGCATAATCTTGTCAACCTTTATCATGTCACCCCGCAGTCAACGTTTCTCCAACGTCGGGCTGGTAAGGGATCCTGGGGTGGTCAGGAACTGCGGGTGGGATACAATTAGGGTTGCCAAGTCCAATTCAAGAACTATCTGGGGACTTTGGGGGTGGAGCCAGGAGACATTGGGGTGGAGCCAAGATCAAGGCTGTGACAAGCATAATTGAACTCCAAAGTGAGTTCTGGCCATCACATTTAAAGGGATGGCACACCAAACCGGGGGATCCCATGCCCCCACCTGGGGATTGGCAAACCTACCTTTGCATATTAGGCCGCACCCCCCCCCCCGGTGTAGCCAATCGTCCTGGAGCTTACAGTAGGCCCTGTACGAAGAGCCCTGTAAGGAATTCTAGCAGGACCTCCTTTGCATATTAGGCCACACACCCCTGATGTAGCCAATCCTCCTGGAGCTTACAGTAGGCCCTGTATGAAAAGCCCTGTAAGGAATTCTAGCAGGACCTCCTTTGCATATTAGGCCACACACCCCTGATGTAGCCAATCCTTCTGGCGCTCACAGTAGGAACCTGTATGAAGAGCCCTGTACGGAATTCTAGCAGGATCTCCTTTGCATATTAGGCCGCACCCCCCTTGGTGTAGCCAATCGTCCTGGAGCTTACAGTAAGCCCTGTATGAAGAGCCCTGTAAGCTCCAGGAGGATTGGCTACATCAGGGGTGTGTGGCCTAATATGCAAAGGAGGTCCTGCTAGAATTCCTTACAGGGCTCTTCGTACAGGGCCTACTGTAAGCGCCAGGAGGATTGGCTACATCAGGGGTGTGTGGCCTAATATGCAAAGGAGGTCCTGCTAGAATTCCTTACAGGGCTCTTCGTACAGGGCCTACTGTAAGCGCCAGGAGGATTGGCTACATCAGGGGTGTGTGGCCTAATATGCAAAGGAGGTCCTGCTAGAATTCCTTACAGGGCTCTTCGTACGGGGCCTACTGTAAGCTCCAGGAGGATTGGCTACATCAGGGGTGTGTGGCCTAATATGCAAAGGCGGTCCTGCTAGAATTCCTTACAGGGCTCTTCGTACAGGGCCTACTGTAAGCGCCAGGAGGATTGGCTACATCAGGGGTGTGTGGCCTAATATGCAAAGGAGGTCCTGCTAGAATTCCTTACAGGGCTCTTCTCACAGGGCCTGCTGTAAGCGCCAGGAGGATTGGCTACATCAGGGGTGTGTGGCCTAATATGCAAAGGAGGTCCTGCTAGAATTCCTTACAGGGCTCTTCTCACAGGGCCTGCTGTAAGCGCCAGGAGGATTGGCTACATCAGGGGTGTGTGGCCTAATATGCAAAGGAGGTCCTGCTAGAATTCCTTACAGGGCTCTTCTCACAGGGCCTGCTGTAAGCGCCAGGAGGATTGGCTACATCAGGGGTGTGTGGCCTAATATGCAAAGGAGGTCCTGCTAGAATTCCTTACAGGGCTCTTCTCACAGGGCCTGCTGTAAGCGCCAGGAGGATTGGCTACATCAGGGGTGTGTGGCCTAATATGCAAAGGAGGTCCTGCTAGAATTCCTTACAGGGCTCTTCTCACAGGGCCTGCTGTAAGCGCCAGGAGGATTGGCTACATCAGGGGTGTGTGGCCTAATATGCAAAGGAGGTCCTGCTAGAATTCCTTACAGGGCTCTTCTCACAGGGCCTGCTGTAAGCGCCAGGAGGATTGGCTACATCAGGGGTGTGTGGCCTAATATGCAAAGGAGGTCCTGCTAGAATTCCTTACAGGGCTCTTCTCACAGGGCCTGCTGTAAGCGCCAGGAGGATTGGCTACATCAGGGATGTGTGGCCTAATATGCAAAGGAGGTCCTGCTAGAATTCCTTACAGGGCTCTTCTCACAGGGCCTGCTGTAAGCGCCAGGAGGATTGGCTACATCAGGGGTGTGTGGCCTAATATGCAAAGGAGGTCCTGCTAGAATTCCTTACAGGGCTCTTCTCACAGGGCCTGCTGTAAGCGCCAGGAGGATTGGCTACATCAGGGGTGTGTGGCCTAATATGCAAAGGAGGTCCTGCTAGAATTCCTTACAGGGCTCTTCTCACAGGGCCTGCTGTAAGCGCCAGGAGGATTGGCTACATCAGGGGTGTGTGGCCTAATATGCAAAGGAGGTCCTGCTAGAATTCCTTACAGGGCTCTTCTCACAGGGCCTGCTGTAAGCGCCAGGAGGATTGGCTGCATCAGGGGTGTGTGGCCTAATATGCAAAGGAGGTCCTGCTAGAATTCCTTACAGGGGTCTTCTCACAGGGCCTACTGTAAGCGCCAGGAGGATTGGCTGCATCAGGGGTGTGTGGCCTAATATGCAAAGGAGGTCCTGCTAGAATTCCTTACAGGGCTCTTCTCACAGGGCCTGCTGTAAGCGCCAGGAGGATTGGCTGCATCAGGGGTGTGTGGCCTAATATGCAAAGGAGGTCCTGCTAGAATTCCTTACAGGGCTCTTCTCACAGGGCCTGCTGTAAGCGCCAGGAGGATTGGCTACATCAGGGGGGGTGGCCTAATATGCAAAGGAGGTCCTGCTAGAATTCCTTACAGGGCTCTTCTCACAGGGCCTGCTGTAAGCGCCAGGAGGATTGGCTACATCAGGGGTGTGTGGCCTAATATGCAAAGGAGGTCCTGCTAGAATTCCTTACAGGGCTCTTCTCACAGGGCCTGCTGTAAGCGCCAGGAGGATTGGCTGCATCAGGGGTGTGTGGCCTAATATGCAAAGGAGGTCCTGCTAGAATTCCTTACAGGGGTCTTCTCACAGGGCCTACTGTAAGCGCCAGGAGGATTGGCTGCATCAGGGGTGTGTGGCCTAATATGCAAAGGAGGTCCTGCTAGAATTCCTTACAGGGCTCTTCTCACAGGGCCTGCTGTAAGCGCCAGGAGGATTGGCTGCATCAGGGGTGTGTGGCCTAATATGCAAAGGAGGTCCTGCTAGAATTCCTTACAGGGCTCTTCTCACAGGGCCTGCTGTAAGCGCCAGGAGGATTGGCTACATCAGGGGGGGTGGCCTAATATGCAAAGGAGGTCCTGCTAGAATTCCTTACAGGGCTCTTCTCACAGGGCCTGCTGTAAGCGCCAGGAGGATTGGCTACATCAGGGGTGTGTGGCCTAATATGCAAAGGAGGTCCTGCTAGAATTCCTTACAGGGCTCTTCTCACAGGGCCTGCTGTAAGCGCCAGGAGGATTGGCTGCATCAGGGGTGTGTGGCCTAATATGCAAAGGAGGTCCTGCTAGAATTCCTTACAGGGGTCTTCTCACAGGGCCTACTGTAAGCGCCAGGAGGATTGGCTGCATCAGGGGTGTGTGGCCTAATATGCAAAGGAGGTCCTGCTAGAATTCCTTACAGGGCTCTTCTCACAGGGCCTGCTGTAAGCGCCAGGAGGATTGGCTACATCAGGGGGGGTGGCCTAATATGCAAAGGAGGTCCTGCTAGAATTCCTTACAGGGCTCTTCTCACAGGGCCTACTGTAAGCGCCAGGAGGATTGGCTGCATCAGGGGTGTGTGGCCTAATATGCAAAGGAGGTCCTGCTAGAATTCCTTACAGGGCTCTTCTCACAGGGCCTGCTGGAAGCTCCAGGAGGATTGGCTACATCAGGGGTGTGTGGCCTAATATGCAAAGGAGGTCCTGCTACAGAAAAAGCCCTGGTTGCCGGCTCCAGGTTGGGAAATACCTGGAGAATTTTGGAGGTAGAGCCCTGGAAGGGTTTGGGGAGGGGAGGGAGCTCGGCTGGGTGTACCACCAGAGGCCACACCCCACAGGATCATTTTCTTGAATTGGACTTGGCAACCCTATGCAAAGGAGTTCCTGCTACAAAAAAGCCCTGGCGGCAACCCGGTATCTTCGTAGTGCTTTGTCTTTCCTTCAGTTCTGCAGTTGCCCCTCCTTGTAAGAAGAAGAAAGGCAACAGGCAAGTGTGCTTCAGGGACCCCTGGATTTGGAGGGCCATAACTGCAGTGGAAGAGCTCCATGGCGCAGAGTGGTAAAGCTGCAGTACTGCAGTCAGAGCTCTCTGCTCATGACCTGAGTTCGATCCTGGCGGAAGCTGGGTTCAGGTAGCTGGCTCCAGGTTGACTCCTTCTGAGGTCGGTCAAATGAGGACCCAGCTTGCTGGGGGGGGGGGGGAGTGTAGATGACTGGGGAAGACAATGGCAAACCACCCTATAAAAAAGTCTGCCGCGAAAACATGAAAGCAACGTCACCCCAGAGTCGGAAACGGCTGGTGCTTGCACAGGGGACTACCTTTACCTTTAACTGCAGTGGGTGCACATTGTGGTTCCCTGGGCCTAAATCTTCCCCAACTCCATCCCCCAAGCCGTAATCTTGCATGCTTCCAGTTTAAAGAGGCGGTTTCCTTGCAAGCAAGTTAACGTATAACTTCCTAAGCAGCGCTTGAGCCCACATTCCTTCCGTTTGGCTCGCTCCTCCTGCATCCGTTGTGTCTCTTGCAAAACCCACTGGGTAAAGGCATCTTCGGACCGACAATAACTGCCCCTTGGCTCTGGAAATTGATAGCAACCCCCCTCAACCCTATAACATTTAGATTCAGGAGTTGGGCATGTCTTCAATTTTTTAAAAAAGACACTGCATTCTTTGTAAATATTTGATCAGGGTAAACCAATTCAGGTCATTAAAAGGTTTCCTCCTGTTCTTCAGCTCTGGCTGGAATTCAAAGAACTGCAAGCGCTTTATGTGGTTAGGAGAAAATCAATTAGAATTGTCTTTATTCAGGTCATCTGAAGCGTTTCAGACACACAGGCTCATTAGGGCCACTTCATGCTTGAGGGTCAGGTTACCAACTCTTGATTGGGAAATTCCTGGAGATTTAGGAGGTGAGGCCTAGGAAAGGGTGGGGGTGGTTTGGGGGTGGGAGGGACCTCCGCAGGGGACAATGCCCTGGAGTCCACCCTCCAAAGCAGCCATTTCCTTTAGGGGAACTGATCTCTGGAGTTTGGCAATCCGCTATAATTCCTGGGGGAAGAGCCCCGTGGTGCAGAGTGTTAAAGCTGCTGTAATGCAGTCCTAAACTCTGCTCACGACCTGAGTTTGATCCCCAGCGGGAGCTGGGTTTTCAGGTAGCCGGCTCGAGGTTGACTCAGCCTTCCATCCTTCCGAGGTCGGTAAAATGAGTCCCCAGCTTGCTGAGGGGAAAGCGTAGAGACTGTGGAAGGCAATGGCAAACCACCCCGTAAAAAGTCTACTGTGAAAACGTGAAAGCAACGCCACCCCAGAGTCGGAAACGACCGGTGCTTGCACAGTGGACCTTTCCTATAATTCCTGGAGATCTCTAGGTTCTACCTGGAGGCTGAGAACAAGAAAACAGTCATGTGCAAGACTGCAGTGACAACCAGGGCTTTCTTTGTAGAAAAAGCCCAGCAGGAACTCATTTGCATATTAGGTCACACCCCCTGGGACCAAGCCAGCCTGTGCGTTCCTGCTCAAAAAAAAAAGCTCTGGTTACAACCAATAAACATATACAAGGACTGCATATACACAGGGCTTTTTTTGTAGCAGGAACTACTTTGCATATTAGGCCGCACACCCCTGATGTAGCCAATCCTCCAAGAGCTTCCAGGGCTCTTAGTAGAGGGCCTACTGCAAGCTCTCGGAGGACTGGCTACCTCAGGGGTGTGTGGCCTAATATGCAAAGGAGTTCCTGCTACAGAAAAAGCCCTGCATATACATATACTGTAAAAAAAAACTATACAAGGACCACTTCTCTGAATTATGTTTACTTCACTTGTTAATTGAGGAAAACTACTATACACAACTGACACGGACAGAAAAATAACATCAGAGCTTCCTTTAAAAAAAAAAATAAATGCACGGCTTCAAAGAAAGCAAGCGCAAGCCTGGGACTGTTGTATCATTGTGATGTGTTGTACACACCTGACTTTCTGGATGCCTATGCATGCCACAAAAACAGGGCACTCAGGGGAGCTTGCAGCTGTGTATAAATAAGGCAACCCAGATGTGTGCCTTTTCTTGCAGCCTCCAGAAGTAAACCAGTTACTCAGGACCACGAGCCAGCTGGACATTAGGAGGGGCCCAGGTCCCAGGTTCGATCTCTAGCAACTAAAGTTGAAAAGGATCAAGCAGGAGGTGATGTGAAGGACCTCAGCTTGAGACCCTGGAGAGCTGCTGCCAGTCTGAGTGGACAAGGCTGACCTTGATGGACCCAGGGTCTGATTCAGAACAAGGTTCATGTTTTCCAGGGAGCAGCTGCGGCTCAGTGGTAGAGCATCTGCTTGGCATGCAGAAGGTCCCAGGTTCAGTCCCCGGCATCTTCAGTGGAAGCGTCCAAAGATCATGTGGTACGAAAGACCTTCACCTGAGACCTGGAAGAGCTGCTGCCACCCTGAACGGACAATTCTAACCCTAACGAACTGAGTATCCGAATCAGTATAAGGCAGCTTCATGTGTTCACCCAGAACAGAGAACAAATTCAAATGAGGCTTGTTTCCCTCCGTTTTCGCACAAGTTGCCCTGGAGCTGCGAGCTGGCGCGGCGCTCTTCCGCAGCAAGCAAGATCCTCTTCCAAGCGGTTTCTGATTGCCGCGGGAGAACGGCGCGCCAACTCACAGCTCTGGGGCAACTGGTGCAAAAACAGAGAGGAGCCCCGGGAGCAAAAGGGCTCTCCACTCAGAACAAGCCCTAGGGCAAAATCAGTCACAGTCTCAGTTAATTACTCTCAGCATTCCACAAGGCAGAAGGGTACATCTGACCACTGTTCTGTGAGTTGGGCTTCAGAGATGGAGAAGACCCCTGTTCTGATGCAGGGTGCCACGTTAGAGTGACCCCCCTCTAAGGAGAAGAGGTGGGGAGGTGGTCCACTTCCACACAGCTGTTCTGTTCCCAAAGCAACTGCAAAAGGGTAGGGACCACATCAAAGCAAACAGGAGGATAACCTGAGTGGTGGGGGAGCAAACATTTGCTGCGATGCAATAATTCAGAAAGCACCATGCGAGAGACAATCCCTTTAAAGAAGGGAGGCCCTTTTTCAAGTGCGTTCTCAAAGCTGTCCTGCAGATTATCTGGCTTTGTTTCCTAAAGATCAGTTCACACTCCAAGACTTTGGGCTGCGAAGGTTTTAAAAAAATAAGCTCATGTGTAATACTGCAAACAGTCCTTATTTACAAGTCTTGGGGGCAAACATGAAGAAGAAGAAAAGCACTTAAGATTTTTCTGGCTCCCCACCCAACAATCTTTTATTTTTTTGGCATGAACCAGCAGCCGGAGACAACTGGCTCTTTGTTTGGGCGGAGGAGAGAGCAGCTTGAATTGGATTCTGTGTAGCATTTTTCATCAGAAGCATATAGAAATCTGCTGGGCTGAGTGCTGCAGACTTGAACCCTGAATTCTCCAGAAGGCCCCCAACTGCAACAGGCTGACCTTCACTCTAGCAGAGTGCCTTCTAACATAAGAACATAAGGGAAGCCATGTTGGATCAGGCCAATGGCCCATCCAGTCCAACACTCTGTGTCACATAAGAACATAAGAGAAGCCATGTTGGATCAGGCCAATGGCCCATCCAGTCCAACACTCTGTGTCACATAAGGACATAAGAGAAGCCATGTTGGATCAGGCCAGTGGCCCATCCAGTCCAACACTCTGTGTCACAGAAGAACATAAGAGAAGCCATGTTGGATCAGGCCAGTGGCCCATCCAGTCCAACACTCTGTGTCACATAAGGACATAAGAGAAGCCATGTTATATCAGGCCAATGGCCCATCCAGTCCAATACTCTGTGTCACATAAGGACATAAGAGAAGCCATGTTGGATCAGGCCAATGGCCCATCCAGTCCAATACTCTGTGTCACATAAGGACATAAGAAAAGCCATGTTGGATCAGGCCAGTGGCCCATCCAGTCCAACACTCTGTGTCACATAAGAACATAAGAGAAGCCATGTTGGATCAGGCCAATGGCCCATCCAGTCCAATACTCTGTGTCACATAAGGACATAAGAGAAGCCATGTTGGATCAGGCCAGTGGCCCATCCAATGCAACACTCTGTGTCACAGAAGAACATAAGAGAAGCCATGTTGGATCAGGCCAATGGCCCATCCAGTCCAACACTCTGTGTCACACAGTGGCCAAAAAAATTATATACTGATGGATCTCTGCTTCATATTTTTATCTAACCCCTTCTTGAAGCTGGCTATGCTGGCTATATATACTGATGGACCTCTGCTTCATATTTTTATCTAACCCCTTCTTGAAGCTGGCTATGCTTGTAGCCACCACCACCTCCTATGGCAGTGAATTCCACATGTTAATCACCCTTTGGGTGAAGAAGTACTTCCTTTTATCCATTTTAACCTGACTGCTCAGCAATTTCATTGAATGCACACGAGTTCTTTTATTGTGAGAAAGGGAGAAAAGTACTTCTTTCTCTGCTTTCTCCATCCCATGCATAATCTTGTAAGCCTCTACCATATCACCCCACAGTCGACGTTTCTCCAAAATAAAGAGCCCCAGGCGTTTCAACTTTTCTTCATAGGGAAAGTGTTCCAACCCTTTAATCATTCTAGTTGCCCTTTTCTGGACTTTTTCCAATGCTAGAATATGCTTTTTGAGGTGCGGTGACCAGAATTGTACACAGTATTCCAAATGAGATCGCACCATCTATTTATACAGGGGCATTATGATACTGGCTGATTTGTTTTCAATTCCCTTCCTAATAATTCCCAGCATAGCGTTGGCCTTTTTTATTGCAAACGCACACTGTCTTGACATTTTCAGTGAGTTATCCACCACGACTCCAAGATCTCTCTCTTGGTCAGTCTCTGCCAGTTCACACCCCATCAACTTGTATTTGTAGCTGGGATTTTTGGCCCCAATGTGCATTACTTTGCATTTGGCCACATTGAACTTCATCTGCCATGTTGACGCCCACTCACCCAGCCTCAACAGATCCCTTTGGAGTGCCTTACAATCCTCTCTGGTTCTCACCACCCTGAACAATTTAGTGTCATCTGCAAACTTGGCCACTTCACTGCTCACTCCCAACTCCAAATCATTTAAGAACAAGTTCTACTCTCTGCCTACTCTCCCTTCCTGCCCCTAGGTCTCGATTCTTCTCTCAGAAGACTTCCATGGTACCTCTTCCCTCTTCCTCTGTACCTCCAGATGAAGCCTTTGGACTGACTCTAAGATTCCCCATCCTCAACTGGAACGAAACCCCACTTTGTGTCACATAAATTTGCGTGAAGAACAAAGTCGGAGTCCAGTGGCACTTTTAAGACTAACAAAATTTTATTCAAGGTACATGCTTTCGTGTGCACACACACTTCATCAGATACATGGATATGGAAGTTGCCAGTCTTTACATATAGGATAAGCAAATTAGCATAAGCATAATAAAAGGTGTTTCACAGATGCAAGGACCAAATTTAATAACCAGCTTAGTTTATATGGTCATCATTTGTTCAGGATTAAATTCTGAGGGAAACTTAACATAAGAGAAGCCATGCTGGATCAGGCCAATGGCCCATCCAGTCCCTCGTGTCACACGATGGCCAAAAAAACCAGGTGCCACCAGGAGGTCCACCAGTGGAGCCAGGGCACTAGAAGCCCTCCCACTGCTGCCCCCCCAAGCACCAAGAATAAAGAGCATCACTTGCCACTGAAGGACTTGTATGAGAATCAGAGATTGATGGGCAGATGTACCCTTCTGAGTTGTGGAATGCTGAGAGTAATTAACTAAGACTTGGTTGTTACACTCCACTATCTCCTCTCAAGCATGTAGGTTAACTTAACAGCATCCTTTTCTTCGAGGTGAGGTGATTGGCTGTACAGTGTTCGGTAGCACCAGGGTTGCCAGGCCTGTGTTGGAAAATACCTGGAGACTTTGGAGGTGGATCTGAGAGAAGGTGGAGCTTGAAGAGGAGAGGGGCCTCTGTATGGTACAATGCCATAGAGTCCACCTTTCAAAGCAGCCATTTTCTCCTGGGGGAGCTGATGTCTGTAGCCTGGAGACAGGGTTGCTTGCCACTGCCAGGTCTGTGTTGGAATATACTTGGAGACTTTGGGGGTGGATATGGAAGAAGGCAAAGCTTGAAGAGGGGAGGGGCCTCAGCACGGTGCAGTGCCCTAGATCCCACCCTTTAAAGCAGCCATTTTCTCCAGGAGCCGGAAACAGAAAGAGCAATTAACATGCGTTGCTCCAAGTCGCGGAATGTTGTACCGAGGCTCCAGGATAAAACACTGAGAGATAAAGGCTGATGAAGGTCTGAAACCGTGAGGAATCCCGGAATGCGGTCCCTTACTCTCTCGGAGACAAGCTGTGCTGGAGATCTGAGAATTCCACCCAAGTTGCTGAACATAAGGGAGAACAGCAGGAAGGCTATTGCCTCTGAGGAACTGTACCTTATTATCTTCAAACAGCAGACAGTGTGGGGGAGTGAAAAGAGCTCTCTTCTCAGCTGCGTTTGTGTTTTGAGCATTTGTGAATTTAGTATCAGGAGCGGTTTATAAATTACTAATGAGGACTACTGCTATGCAAGTATTTTGATAAATGTAGGTTGCATATACACTATATTGTGTAAAAGTGTTATTGTTGTTCTGGTGTTTTTTCACATTATTTTCTCCAGGGGAGCTGATCTCTGCCAGCTGGAGATCAACTGTAAAAATGGGAGATCTCCAGGCCCCACCTGGGGGCTGGCAACCCTATCATTTCAGGGTATAAGCTTTGACTCTCAAAAGCTGATACCCTGAAACTCTTCTTGGTCTCTGAGATGCTACTGGACTGAAATGTAGCTATTCTACTGCCAACCAACAAGGCAAAGTGACCCTCTCTATTTGTCACCCTGCCTTCTACCTTCTTCTGCCGCCCTCCCGCCCCCCTCACCCTTCGATATTTAGCCTGCAGACTGTTTGAGGCAGGGACCAGCCTTTTGGTCGCTTCCTCTGCTAAGTGCCATTTATATGGAGAAAGCAATAGTTTCTACAAGGACCTCTCCAGTCCTGTCATCTCTTCTTTCTGCCTGCAGTGGCCTTCCTCCTTTGGCAAACGAGGTTTATCACCCAGAGAGTGAGGAGATGCCGGGAGCAAATTTTGTGGGCAAGGCTCTCTTTGGCAGATGCAAATCGGACCGCTTTTGGACAGTCTGTTCGTACAGGTTTCAGAGCAAAACTCCTTCCCACGGAGGCGATGAGTTTCTCCCCGTATCTGGCGAGAGTCACAGGTAGGTTCGCTCACGGCTTAATTCAGTGTGGCAGACTCTCGTTTAGATCTTTCTGCATCTCCCCTCCCCACCCCGCCCCCAGCAGCACACAAGTGAGAAGAAGAGCTGAGTTACCAAAGCTTTGACGCTTGCATTCACAGGATGTGAAAGAGCAACACAGAAACCTTGTGCCCACAAGATGGGCACTGCCTGCCTGCCTGCCTCCTCTCTCTCTCTCTCTGTCTCAGTGCATCAGATATTTCTGAGAATTCAAGTCCCGGAACTTCAAGTATTAAAAAGTTTGGGTTTCCTGAAGAGCGGGGATGCGCTGTCGTTGGAATGGAAGCACACATTCCAAATTCAGAAAGCTTTTTCCTTTTTTTTTTTTTGCCCCACAGATGGAGAATGCAACATTTTCAAATCCGAGAGCTAAATTCTCAGAGCGGAAATCTGAGCGTTCTAGACTTATGTCACTTCTTGATGCCTTTGATCTTGGCAAGTGTCACGTATGAAATTTCACATGCTGACATCAAAGCTTTGAATTCAGCAGGAACTCACAGGAGCACAGCTCCTGAACCTTTCTGACGCCCCCTCCTCCTTCCCACCTACCTTGTCCAGTGAGTAGTAGGTGCAGCCGTATAACAATCCCTGGATCAGGAGAGCGGACAGCCAGCTTTGCCACACCCCCAGCAACCCTCATTTAAAAAGGTAAAGGTAGTCCCCCGTGCAAGCACCAGTCGTTTTCGACTCTGGGGTGATGTTGTTTTCACGGCAGACTTTTTAATGGAGTGGTTTGCCATTGCCTTCCCCAGTCATCGACACTTTCCCCCCAGCAAGCTGGGGACTCATTGGACCAACCTCGGAAGGATGGAAGGCTGAGTCAACCTGGAGCCAGCTACCTGAACCAGCTTCTGCTGGGATTGAGCTCAGGTCGTGAGCAGAGGGCTCCGACTGCGGTACTGCAGCTCTACCACTCTGCGCCACGGGGCTCTTCAGCCCTCATTTACCCCATGAGAAGCCCACACCACCCTTTCTTCACTTCTTATGGGATTTTGGGTGGTGGGTGGCTTGCTGGCCTATTGACTGGAGGGGGCGGTGGCCCAGGAGAATCCCAGGATCTCTAGCCAGCCCAAGCAGGCCTCGCTCGCCCAGGGCTCTCCTTTCTTGCATCAGGTTGCTTTTGGCTGGCTGGGGTGGTGGTGGTGTGGAGTATGCGCATGAGTTGTTCTAATGAGTGCCACCACCTATTTTTCTACAAAACTACCCCTGCTGACAGCAGATATCAGTGTCAGGTGGGAGCAAGGGAGCAGTCCTTGTGCTTTCCCTGTGGGGTGTCTGCTTTTAGAAACAGCCTCTGGAGTTTTGATCAGATGGAACCAGTGGGTTCTCATCCACTGTGCAGTTGGAATGCAGTTCTAAACACTGTTGAGCCAGTTTGGTGTAGTGGTTAAGTGCGCGGACTCTTATCTGGGAGAACCAGGTTTGATTCCCCACTCCTCCACTTGCACCTGCTAGCATGGCCTTGGGTCAGCCATAGCTCTGGCAGAGGTTGTCCTTGAAAGGGCAGCTGCGGTAAGAGCCCTCTCCAGCCCCGCCCACCTCACAGGGTGTCTGTTGTGGGGGAGGAAGGGAAAGGAGATTGTGAGCCGCTCTGAGACTCTTTGGAGTGGAGGGCGGGATATAAATCCAATATCTTCATCTACCTCACAGGGTGTCTGTTGTGGGGGAGAAGGGAAAGGAGATTGTGAGCCGCTCTGAGACTCTTCGGAGTGGAGGGCGGGATATAAATCCAATATCTCCTTCTTCTTCTTGTTGCATGTGACTAAGGAATCCAAGGGTTAATAAATGGCATTGCATGTCAGCTATCAAATGCAAGATGCTAAACATGAAAGGAAGAGTTTACAGGTCTTTTTTTTAAAATGTGCAGCCAGTAAACACAGATGCATTTCTGCAGTCTGATGTGCATTGATTAAAGAACATGTATGCTGTTCAAAAAGTCACGCACAAGTTGAACTCCGTTAGGTCATGTAAAAGTGACTGAGAATCAGGCAACAAGAGAGCCGTCTGGGTGCCCCAACCCCCTTTCCCTGTCCTTAAAGACATTCCTGACAGGGCTCAATGTAAGCCAGGGTGTGTGCGTCTGCGTGCGTGCATGTGCACTGCCCCCCAATAACTGCCACCGCAATCAAAGCGGGCAGCTTTTAACCATGGGCCATACAAATATTTACATATAGCTCTGTCACCTGCAATCTATAAAAAACAAGGAATTTAAGTTGGAGAAAGGTAAGCCCAAAAGCCCAGCCCTTGGAAACAATGCATGGCCTGAAGTCACAGTTTTCTAGAAGCAGAAGGAAATGACCCTGATGGTCCAGGCAAGTCTGATCTCTCAGATCTCCATGGGCTCTGGTTAGTATTTGGGAGAGCCAGTTTGGTGTGGTGGTTGAGCGCATGGGCTCTAACCTGGAGGACCGGGTTTGATTCCCCACTCCTCCACCCGCATCTGCTGGTATGACCTTGGGCCAGCCACAAGTTCTCGCAGAGCCGTTCCTCTCAAGAGCAGTTTCTGTCAGAGCTCTCTCAGTCCCAGCTAACTCACAGGGTGTCTGGTGTGGGGAGGGGAGGAAGATTGTAAGCCACTCTGAAACTACCGGTGAAGGACAGTGTGTAAATCCAATCTTCGCTTCCTCCTCCTCCTCCTCCTCCTCCTCCTCCTCTTCTTCTTCTTCTTCTTCTTCTTCTTCTTCTTCTTCTTCTTCTTCTTCTTCAAAATGGTCCTTGAAAATATGTTGTCTGTGTCTACAGTGTGTACAGGAGTTATCATAATTTATTTTGTTAAAATATTAATATCCTACTTTTCTCCTGGTCACAGGACTCAAAGTGGCTGATAAAGATCAGCTTTCCAGGGCCTGTGAAACTCACATCTTCAGGAAGCCCTTTCTATAGCTCAAGGATCTCATGCTATAGGCCAGGGGCGGCCAAACTGTCTTGGGAGCCACATGTGGCTCTTTCACACATATTGTGTGGCTCCCGAAGCCTCCACCATGCCATTGGCTGGCTTGGAGAAGGCATTTCTCTCTTTAGATCACTTATCCAAGCCAAGCCAGCCAACCGCTTAAAGAATGCATATAAAGTTGCTTTCTTTTCACCACTCTCTCCCTCCTCCCCATCTATTTGCCTGCGTGCCTTCCTTCCTTGAGAGAGCCAGTTTGGTGTAGTGGTTAAGTGTGTAGACTCTTATCTGGGAGAACCGGGTTTGATTCCCCACTCCTCCACTTGCACCTGCTGGCATGGCCTTGGGTCAGCCATAGCTCTGGCAGAGGTTGTCCTTGAAAGGGCAGCTGCTGTGAGAGCCCTCTCCAGACCCACCCACCTCACAGGGTGTCTGTTGTGGGGGAGGAAGGGAAAGGAGATTGTGAGCCGCTCTGAGATTCTTGAGTGGAGGGCGGAATATAAATCCAATGTCTCCTTCCTTCCTTCCTTCCTTCCTTCCTTCCTTCCTTCCTTCCTTCCTTCCTTCCTTCCTTCCTTCCTTCCTTCCTTCCTTCCTTCCTTCCTTCCTTCCTTCTCTCAGACATCTGACATTTATTATATGTGGCTCTTACATTAAGCAAGTCTGGCCACCCCTGCTATAGGTGGTCCTATATGAAAACAGAATCAATAAAACCTTCTCTTGAAAAGCAATTCAGTTATTTACCTATTTTATTTCTAGTCTGCTTTTCTCACTGAGACCCAAAGTGGAGGTGTTTTGTATAAAGTTCTGCTGCAAGTGGATGGGAAAGGGTACCTTTTGGGACAGAACAACAGGGTCTGCTGAACATCTTTAATCCCAGAACTCTAACTGACCCATCTTTCTCTCACACGCACGGTCTGTCTGTCTGTTCTTCCTTTATCTTTCTGGAGCAATCACTCATCCTGAACACAGCACATGTCTTGCACTGTCTCCTAATCATTCTCTGGGCTGATAGAATCGCCTGAACATTGTTGCTTAATCTCTGCGGTGTCTCCGGAACATCCATCACACCTTCTCCACCCCCACTCCCCAAGGAAAGGACAACCTTTCTCCCCAATTCCAGCAGAAGTATTTGAATAATTTCTGAATCAACACTTGGCGTCTGTATTTGGTCCAAATTCTTTTTGGAAAGACTTCTGTGTTTTCAGCCCAGTCTCTTCACTGCTTCTTTAATCACACTGAGAGTTCTGCCTAGGGTGTGGGTTAAGTAGAGTTGCCAACTCCAGGTTGGGAAATTCCTGGAGATTTTGAAAGTGAGGTCTGACAGTGTTTGGGAGGGGGGCCCTCAGCAGTAGATAATGCCATAGAGTCCACCCTCCGCTGCAGCTGTTTGCGCCAGGGAAACTGCTCTCTAGAGATCCGCTTCAATCAGGGCTTTTTTGGGAGGGAGGGGAGAAAAAGCCCAGCAGGAACTAATGTGCATATTAGGCCACACCCCCTGACCTCACCATTGTTTTGCACAGGGCTTTTTTGGTAGAAAAAGTCCAGCAGGAACTCATTTGCCTATTAGGCCACACCCCCTGACCTCACCATTGTTTCACACAGGGCTTTTTTGGTAGAAAAAAACCAGCAGGAATTCATTTGCCTATTTGGCCACACCCCCTGATGCTAAGCCGGCTGGAAATGTGTTCCTGGGCCATTGGCCTGATCCAACATGGCTTCTCTTATGTTCTTATGTTCATAGCTATTTAGTCTTCTATTGAACATATTTGTATGATTGTTTCTGTACATTATTAGTTATTTGGTACCTATAACTTCGGTTGTGCTGTTTTTATCCTACAAGTGACCTCTCTCCCCGCCTGAGGATTGGCAACCCTCACTGGGAGTGAAAGGTGCTGGGAAAGATCTTTCTCTGCTCCAGACCCTGGCGAGCTGCTGTCAGTCTGTGCCAGAGGTAGCGCTGAGCTCCACGGGTCAGCGGTCTGACTCGGCGGAAGGCTGCTTCAACAGGAAACCCACAGGTTTAGAGTGAGAGGAAACGGAGGATTGCTTGCCGTGTGCCGCTCACCTTTTCCAGATGCCTCACGCGGCAGCTCTAACCACATCGGCGGAGGTGCATGCTCCGGCCACCCACACCGAAAAGATGCGAAAGGAGACAAGGCAATGGGTGTACATTCCTGCCATTTGATCAGGGCACCCGGCCTCCAGAGCCAGCGCTGAGCCAGAAGGGTGTTTGCTATAGGAGATTGTAAGCCACTCAGAGAGAAAGGCGGGGTATAAACCTGCAATTCTTCTTCTTCTCATAGAGTTGGAAGGGACCTCCAAGGTCATCTAGCCCAACCCCCTGCACAATGCAGGAAACTCACAAATACCTCCCCCTAAATATCTAAGAGCCCCACAGCGCAGAGTGGTAAAGCTGCAATACTGCAGTCCTAAGCTCTGCTCACAACCTGAGTTTGATCCCGGTGGAAGCTGGGTTCAGGTAGTCAACTCGAGGTTGACTCAACCTTCCATCCTTCCCAGGTCGGTAAAATGAGTCCCCAGCTTGCTGGGGGGAAAGTGGAGATGACTGGGGAAGGCAATGGCAAACCACTTTGTTAAAAAGTCTGCCGTGAAAACATTGTGAAAGCAACATCACCCCAGTTGGAAATGACTGGTGCTTGCACAGGGGACTACCTGTATCTTTTTAAATTCACAGGATCAGCATTGCTGTCAGATGGCCATTCTTCTTCTTCTTCTTCCTTCTTTTCTTCTTCATGTTTTGGGGAGGGCAAGGCAGTCGGGGAGGAAAAGAAAAGGGCCACCTACACATTACAAGATCTGGTCTCTCACCACAGCTCACGAAGGAAGTCTGACCTGGAGGCTTTCATAGGAGGTTCAGAGTTGCCAACTCTGGCTTGAGGAATTCCTGGAGATTTGGGGAGGGGGACTGGAGTCCAGAGAGAGCAAGGTTGGGGGAGCTACAGAGCCGTAGAGTCCACATGCCAAAGCCGCCATTTTCCCCAAAGGAACTGATCTAGATCAACTGGAGGTCAGTTGTAATTCGGGGAGATCTCCGGGTGCCACCAGGAGGTTGGTTGCCAGCTCCAGGTTTGGAAATTCCTGCAGATTTGGGGATGGAGCCTGGAGAAAGTGGGGTTTGAGGAGGGGAGGGAGCTTAGTGGGCTATAATGCCGTAGAATCTGCCCTTCAAAGCAGCCATTTTCTCCAGGGGAGCTGACCCCTGTCATCTAGAGATTAGTTATAACACTGGGAAACTTCAAAGCTCTATCTGAACATTTTATTTTATTTTTATTTTATTCTATAACTTATATCCCGCCCTTCCCATAAAATGGCTCAGGGCGGCTCACAGCAAAGTCAATGTTGAGAGCAGGGCTTTTTTTGTAGAAAAAGCCCAGCAAGGATTCATTTGCATGTTAGGCCACACACCCTGATGTCACCATTGTTTCACACAGGACTTTTTTTGTAGACAAAGCCTAGTAGGAACTCATTTGCCTATTAGACCACACCCGCTGATGTCGTTTCATTGTTAAAATTTTGCCAGGATGGCCTAGGCTAGCCTAATCTTGTGCTAGGCAACCACAACAATACTGCCAGCCTTCAAGCCCTGGCTCCTGCCAATGAAAGGGGACAGGGCGATTTCCAGGGCAGTTTGAACTTTGAGGGAGGGCTCATTAGGACTAGGCCTAGCAGCAACCACTGGACAGCTTGTTAGTACTCTTCTGACCTTTGAAGCCTCCTCAGAGCTGCATCTAGCAGCAAATACGGGGTGTTTTTCAGGTTTGTAGAAAGAGCTGTCTAGTCCAGTGATGTCAAACTCATCAGTTAAGAGGGCCAGATCTGACATAATTGGGACTTCGTAGGGCCAGGCTGTGTGTGTCATAAAATGTAATACCAGGTAGTGGTGATGATAGAAACTTTATAAAGGACACAGACAAACAAAAAGATTTTTTTAAAAACTTAACATAAAACATGATTAAAACATTAGCATTCTTGCAATATTTTATTTAACTGCCTCTGATAACTGACAACTTTTATTCTGAGGAGCCTGATAGATGGAAGAGAGGCTTGGCTCAGTAGCTCTGCTGTGTGATTGAGAGAACCTGGGAAAGCAAGCTCTCCCTCCCCCCAAGGGAGGAGCCTCAGCCAATGGAGAAAATAGAGGCTTTGCTCCCTGGCTTCTGTTTGATTGAGCAAGCTTGGTAAAGCAAACTGTGATGCAAATGGAAGCAAGAGAGAGGGAGAAGGAAGCAGATGACAAAGCCAGTTGCTTGTGAGCCTGATAGGACCCCTCCAGGGGCCTGATCTGGCCCTTGGGCCGCATGTTTGACACCCCTGGTCTAGTCTGTTTCTGGCTCCAGTCTCCGGACATTAAGTATTGCTTCTCTTGCAAACAGAAGAGACTTTAGAAGAAAAAGACTGCAGATTTATACCCTGCCCTTCTCTCTGAATCAGAGACTCAGAGTGGCTTACAATCTCCTATATCTTCTCCCTCCACAACAGACACCCTGTGAGGTGGGTGGGGCTGAGAGGGCTCTCACAGCAGCTGCCCTTTCAAGGACAACCTCTGCCAGAGCTATGGCTGACCCAAGGCCGTTCCAGCAGCTCCAAGTGGAGGAGTGGGGAATCAAACCCAGTTAGTCCCAGATAAGAGTCCACACACTTCACCACTACACCGAACAGGTTCTCATTTAAAGATGAGCATTTCAGCAGGACAAAATTGGACACTTTGCAGTTTACCAGAAAGAGACCCAGCTGAGTCACGGACAGACCCAGCTTCAACACAGCCAGTACCGCATGAGAGAAAGGACACATCCACAGTAAATTGGTCAAAGTCTGTTTAATGGAATCTTACAACAAAGAAAGTGACAGAATGGATGGGGGAAAACACTGTGATGTGGTTATAAGGTATCAGAGCCCTTACATGAACCCCACGGGGGGGCGGGGGGGAACACCACCAGAAACAGGCCCAGAGTGGGTTAAGAAGTGAGAGTTTGAAGATGTGAGATGCCTCCTTCTTTGATCTGAACCCAAGCGTGGAGATAAGAAGTAGGCCAAGTATCTCCTGTCAGTATGCAAGCTTTTGAGTTCACAGGATTCTGCATTCAGCTGAATGAAACGCAGGCCAAAAACATCTCTGTCTATATACCAGCTGCAAATGACTGAAAACATGAGAATAACCAGCCTGCTTGACATGCTAGCTATGTGTATGCTATTATCCCAGTGCGTGTCTAGAAACACTGGGAAATGTGATCCTGAGCACAGATAATAGCTTGGAATCGGAGGGTGTTTTGGTTTGAAAAAGGAAGTTCCTGCACCGTATTGTCAAAAAGAGATGTTACTAAGTGCTTGGTAAAATTCCAGAAGCTGGCAAAGTTGCTGAAAAAGATACCCAGTTGATTTCAGGGCTCTTCATATCTCTTTGCTTCTCTCCAGAATGATCAGAAACAGAAGACAGTAGGAGGGAGGGAGGGAGGGAGGGAAGGAAGGAAGGAAGGAAGGAAGGAAGGAAGGAAGGAAGGAAGGAAGGAAGGAAGGAAGGAAGGAAGGAAGGAAGGAAGGAAGGAAGGTGAGAGCGAGAGATGATGATGATGATAGATAGATAGATAGATAGATAGATAGATAGATAGATAGATGATAGATAGATAGATAGATAGATAGATAGATAGATAGATAGATAGATAGATAGATAGATAGATAGATAGATAGATAGATAGATAGATAGATAATGGTTTATACAGCTCGCAGTATCTGAATTTCCTTGGCTTCCTGGTGCAGAATTTTGATTTTGGCACTCACAGTCCTGTTTACAGAACAGATAGAGTCACATCCAGTAGTATGAGCTTTTGAGAGTCAAAGCTCCCTTTCTCAGATGAAAAGAGCCCTGCCTCTCAAAAGCTTCCCAAAACAGGGCCGGATTAACAATTAGGCCAAGTAGACACTGGCCTATGGGCCCCCATGCCCTTAGGGGCCCCATGACGGCTCCCCCCCCTCATTCCCCGCCCCACACTTGCAGCCCTCCCAGCCTGCATGCACAGCCAGCCACTGAGCTGCTCTTTGCCTGACTTGCCTGGTGCGGCTGCTGCTGGCGTTGTTGCCAAGTTTGCCTCTCTCTGCCTCTCCCCCACAACCTAGTAAAAGGGGCTTTAAGAAGGTGCCTGCAGGCTGTGGGGGGGGGGCTGTGGATGGTAGGGCCAGTGCTCTGACTCTGAGATAATTTGTGAGGGGGCCTCTCAAGATTTCGACTACCTAGGGGCCTCCACAGGGTTTAATCCGGCATTGCCCCAAAATCTAGTTGGTCTTTAAGTGCTACTGGACTAAAATCCTGCTATTCTCTAGTTCCCCTGTAGACCAACCCAGTCACCCTCTGAAACAGGCCTGCCATGTCGACATCAAATGTCAGCCATTTTGCATTCTGCCTGAAGAGGAACTCTGTGGAAACAGGAAGTTTCCATCCTTCACCTCCAGTTTGCTGAATACAGAAGAGAGCCAGTTTGGTGTAGTAGTTAAGTGCGCAGACTCTTATCTGGGAGAACCGGGTTTGATTCCCCACTCCTCCATTTGCACCTGCTGGAATGGCCTTGGGCCAGCCATAGCTTTCACAGAAGTTGTCCTTGAAAGGGCAGCTGCTGAAAGAGCTCTCTCAGTCCCACCCACTTCACAGGGTGTCTGTTGTGGGGGGCGGGGTAAGGTAAAGGAGATTGTGACCGCTCTGAGACTCTGAGTTTCAAAGTACAGGGCGGGATATAAATCCAATATCTTCAAAATATCTTTTAACCTATTTCGTATTTTGTGTACTTCAGAATCAAAGTAGTCAGCCACAATGTATATAAGTAACTCTGTGGCCGGATGTATACCATTAACTGTAGCACATGTCCCAGGACCTATCTATCCGGAAGAAATCATCAGCCGCAGAGAGGGAAGGCGCATAGTCCCGGCAGTCTGTGTTGGCAAAGGGGAAAGATTCAGGGACTCTGAAAGCGTCTAAGTGCTGGGAGCCGCACGATGTACAGCAGCATGCGGATGAGGCATGGTGGTATTGGGGGTGGAGGGGCTGCAAGCAGGGGCTTCCCTCGGATGACGGGAACATGCAGCTATTGACTTCCAGGCAAGGCGAAGGATTGTAACTGAGTGGCGTAAACGGATGCAGCTGAGGAGGGGAGTAGCTGTAATCGCAGGAGCTGGCGGGATCCGAAGAATCCAGAGATCCCTGACCCTAAAGTAAGACCGGGAGGAAAGAAAGAGAAGCAGTGTCTCATTAAAAACGATCATGGTGACTGACAAGCCGCAAGGAGGTGGGCTTGGGTGGGGTGCAAGGAATGCACATGGATGCATGAAACTGCTTTATACTGACTCAGGCCCTCGGTTCACCAAGGTCAGCATTGTGTACTAAATCTTATCAGAAGCTAAACAGTACTTGGAAGGGAGACCACCAAGGAAGGCTCTGCAGAGGAAGGCAACGGCCAACCACTTTCGTGTCTCCCTTGCCTTGGAAGCCCCTTGCTGGGGTTGCCATACGTTGGAAGCTAAACACAACGGGAAACCACAGTGTACAGGAAATTGAAAACTACAATGACCGCTGTGTATAAAGCATTTCAAAAAAAAAATTCGGATAAATTCATACTCATTTATATTTTGAAAAGTATCTCGAATTATACAATTTATAACACTTAATCCCGTTTCAATGTCCGTACAACAATTTTAAAGCCACAGTCCCATCCTGAATGCTGTAAACAAAAAGAGAAGAGATCGGTTCTCTTGCGCAAATTAGAATCATGGAGCTTTTGCGTATGTGAGCGGTTGCCTTAGCACGGGTTCCTAGTTAAGTTATTGCGGCCAGTGGAAGTGGCAAATGAAACTAAACCCGGGGATCATGTAGCTGCACCGGCAGGATAGAGGACTGCTGCCTCAAGAAATGCATCAAGTTTCTATTTGGTACTACCTGCATCTGAAAATACAAGATTGTACCGCAGGCGTTAGCGCCTCTTCTCTTTTTGTTTACAGTATTCAGAATTGGACTGTGACTTTAAAATTGCTGTATGGACACTGAAACGGGATTAAGTGTTATAAATTGTATAATTTGAGATAGTTTTCAAAATATAAATGAGCATGAATTTATCCGATATTTTTTTAAAATGCTTTATACACAGTGGTCATTGTAGTTTTCATTAAGCTGGAAGCTAAGCAGGTCGGTACTTGAAAGGGAAACCACCAATGAACTGAGCCATGGGATTGCAGCCTACACACCCAAGTAGGGTTCCAATCCCCCTCCCATATTGGAGTCTCTCTCCCCGCTTCAGGGTCGTCAGAAAGTGGAGGGAGGGGAGGGAAATGTCTGCTGGGAACTCTATTATTCCCTATGGAGACTTATTCCCATAGGAAATAATGGAGAATTGATCTGTGGGTATCTGGGGCTCTAGAGGGGCTGTTTTTTGAGGTAGAGGCACTGAATTTTCAGAATAGCCTCCACTGCCTCTCCCCAAAATACCCCCCAAGTTTCAAAAAGATTGATCCAGGGATCCAATTTTATGAGCCCCAAAAGAAGGTGCCCTATCCTTCATTATTTCCTATGGAAGGAAGGCATTTAAAAGGTGTGCAGTCCCTTTTATATGTGATGGTCAGAACTCCCTTTGGAGTTCAATGATGCTTGTCACACTTTTGCTCCTGGCTCCACCCCCAAAGTCTCCTGGCCCCACCCCCAAAGTCCCCAGATATTTCTTGAATTGGACTTGGCAATCCTACACCCAAGGAAATAACTTCTGTGAACATCTTCCCGCAATTTTCCCTGGTATGCATCATCCACAAGCCTTAGACCCCAGACTTCATATGTCCCCAAATCCTGGCCATGGTCATTTATGTCTTGGTGATATCTCAATCATAATGTAATGCCTAATGTATTGCAGTCTGTCTGGGGCTACCTTTGACAACTGTTTGAAGAAGAAGATGAAGAAGATATTGGATTTATATCCCGCCCTCCACTCCGAAGAGTCTCAGAGCGGCTCACAATCTCCTTTACCTTCCTCCCCCACAACAGACACCCTGTGAGGTGGGTGGGGCTGAGAGGACTCTCACAGCAGCTGCCCTTTCAAGGACAACCTCTGCCAGAGCTTCGGCTGACCCAAGGCCATTCCAGCAGGTGCAAGTGGAGAAGTGGGGAATCAAACCCGGTTCTCCCAGATAAGAGTCTGCACACTTAACCACTACACCAAACTGGCTCTCCTTGACCTTTGACCACTACACCAAACTGGAACCTTGACCTTTGCCTGATGTTGCCTCCTAGCACTACCTCTGAATGTGGATATTCCCTTTAATCATCACGTCTAGTAGCCACAAATGGACCTCTTCTCCATGAATCTGTCCAAACAGCTGATAGTACCAATTGCATGGCTTGTGCACACCAAAAGCAGGGCTTTTTTTCAGCTGCAGGGCAGACCTGCCCCTGGGTGTGAGGTTGTCGCTTGACTTCTGCGTGGTCTGCCAGAACATCCACCATATACTTGCGTGGAAAAGTCTTAAAATCATGGCTCAAATGATCTGCTTTATCTCTTTTATTTTGGATAAATAATAATATCTGGACTGATGAAGGGTTTGGGGCAACTCAAAAGCTATGTGTCATTGGGTTGGTCCTCATAAAGATATTACACGGATGATGTTCTTGGTTTTTTGGTTTATGGTTTATCTTTTAACCTTCCTGGCATACTTGTGGAGAAAAACTCATATATTCCAGAGGGCCTTCAAAGCAAGTGAATATCCTCTTTTTGTGTGCTGAGAGGATTCTGGATTTTTACTGAAGTTTTTTCAGCTGTTGACTCTTGAACGCCTATACCCTGAAAATCTTGATGTCTAAGGTGCGACTGGGCTCAAATCTAGCTTTTCTTCTGCACACCACCACACAGCTACCCTCTGAAACTTTTTAGCATGTCTTTGCTGTTTTGCACCGTTCTATCTTCATATTTCAGGTGCACATTTCTTTTTTTTACTGTCTTTCTTATCTTGTGGCTGGCAAGCTGCCTCAGAGCGAGACTGAATACAAATTTGCTAAACAAACCAATAAAATCTAGATGAGCAAAGACTGAACTTCAAATTACCAGGCTTTCATTGAGGCAGGCAGGGCCTGGTTGGAAAGTGTCAGGAAAACAGTGCAAACTATCTTGGGCAGTCCCAACAGACGTCTCTAGCGGCATCTCTGTTTGAAGACAGGAATCGACAAGCTGTTGCAGGTAGCTGGGAATCTCTTCACAGGAAGCACAACTCTGGAACTGCCATGGTTGCACACAACCAGATGAAGAAGAAGAGACGGTGTCTACGTGAGGTGCTAAGAGAAGGAGGAGAGAGGTGACAAGACATGGGAGACCAGAACAGAGTAGGCCTGACCTCTCAGGCATGCAGAAATGAAGCATATCGAACTTTTCCCAGCATGCTGTTTGCCGTCTTCTCACCTCAGGCTTCCATTTTTTTCTCTCAAGTTTTTGAAAGCTGTGGGGGTCCAGTTCAAACCCTGCCCTTGCCTCACACACAAAACACAGAGAAATCCACCATATTTTGCCCTCAGGTTTTTTTTTTGCTGAGGTGGCACCAGCCCGGCATTATGATTTCTGTGGGCCCGAGGCACTTTTGCCTTCATGGGCCCCTCCCACCATCAGAATATTAGACATTATTTCTAGTATAACTTTAAACACGTCGACATTTTTTCTGTTTTAGGCAAAATGTAATAGATTTTCATTGGCTCTAAAATTTAATTTTTTTATGTGAGAAAAAAAATTAAAACATTTTCTTTGACCCTAAAAGTTCATTTTTTCCCCTTCTGATTTTAAAAAATAAAACATTTCTGTGGGGCCCTAGAAGTATTTTGACCCCCTAGGCACTGCGCCTACTATGTCTGATAAGTTTTGTGAGAACGGCATAACCTGAGGCAAAAATCATCTCATGCCACGTATCTCTGTGTTCCCCATGGGACGGAAGGTCAAGGTTCAAGTTGGACACCCCTAGTTTTCAAAAACTGAGCCACTGTCCCAAACCGTACAACCAAAGCTTCACGACCTTTTGGTGACTGGAAAAATGAAATCATGCTAGCATAAGAAATCATACGATGTCTTTGTTATGTTCACTACTGTTTCAGAAGTCCTGAGGAACTTCCTCTGGCTATGTTTTCAAGCATTTTACAGTGTTTGCATTTATTTATTTATTAATGAAAAACAAAGAAGGGAAAGAAACTTAACCCAAAAACTGGAGTAAGAAACCTAAAAGGTTAATATGCAATTAAAAGGCCGAACATTAAAAACAAAGCGTAAAAAAATCATAAAAACATAAGAGAAGCCATGTTGGATCAGGCAAATGGCCCATCCAGTCCAACACTCTGTGTCACATAAGAACATAAGAGAAGCCATGTTGGATCAGGCCAGTGGCCCCTCCAGTCCAACACTCTGTGTCACATAAGAGCATAAGAGAAGCCATGTTGGATCAGGCCAATGGCCCATCCAGTCCAACACTCTGTGTCACATAAGAACATAAGAGAAGCCATGTTGGATCAGGCCAGTGGCCCCTCCAGTCCAACATTCTGAGTCACATAAGAACATAAGAGAAGCCATGTTGGATCAGGCCAGTGGCCCATCCAGTCCAACACTCTGTGTCACATAAGAACATAAGAGAAGCCATGTTGGATCAGGCCGATGGCCCATCCAGTCCAACGCTCTGTGTCACACAGTGGCCAAAAAAATTATATATATATATGTTGCATATATAACTGTAAATACACACACACACACTGTGGCTAATAGCCACATCATAAATCAACATACATGTATTTATTGTTGAAAGCTAAAACCATTTAAGGGCCCATCATAAGCCTCTAGCCTATGTAAAATCATAAAACCTCAATGGGAACCCACTCAACTTGTCTTAAGAGAACTGATCAAGTAAAGTCAGAGCCTATGTGCCAAGAGTTGTGTGGCACATAGACTCTGACTTTACTTGATCGATTCTGGACCATGTGGCATACAAAAAAACACTGAATGCTGAAAGTATGCTCTTGATTAGGACATAAGGCTATAGAACAAGAGGCCTCAAGAATACCTCTAAGCCTTTGTCACTTCACTAAATTTCCTTGTGGTCCAGCATTGTTCTGTTGTTTTATTCTGTTCTGTATTATGAGCCAATAGGTGTCCTTCCCTTTCTGACCTCTGAAGAAGACCAATTTAGGTCGAAACGCGTCAGGTCAAGTTGAGCGGGTTCCCATTGAGGTTTTATGATTTTACATAGGATAGAGGCTTATGATGGGCCCTCAAATGGTTTTAGCTTTCAACAATAAATACATGTATGTTGCTTTATGATTTTTTTACACTTTGTTTTTAATGTTCGGCCCTTTAATTGCATATTAACTTTTTAGATTTATTTATTAATGACATTTTTGTCCTCCAAGGAGTTCTCACCCCTCTTCCATTTTACCTTCTCAGCAACCCTGTGAACTAAAGCTAAGAGAGAGTGACTGTCTCAGGGTGACCTGAGAACTTCATAATTTAGTCAAGATTTGAACCCATCGCCCTGACTTGGATAGCCCAGGCAAGCTCAGTCTTGTCAGATATCGGAAGCTAATCAGGGCTGACTCTGGAAAGTACTTGGATAGGAGACCTCCTTGGAATACCAGATCTGGGAAGCAGAGGCAGGCTTTATTCCACCACCTCCCTGAATATCCTCCAGGCCCCCAGAAGGGCTTAGTCACCAGAAGTCACCATGACTTCCAGATGCACACATGCATGCATGCACACGCACACACGTGCACATAAAAATACAAAAAAAAAATCTGAACCCGAGGAATTTCATCCCTAGCCTACCTCTCTAAGCCTTTCTAGGCCAGAACAAGTGCAAACCTGATTTATAGAGAAGGTACTGTATATAAAAGAGCCCCGTGGCGCAGAGTGGTAAAGCTGCAGTACAGCAGTCAGAGCCCTCTGCTCATGACCTGAGTTCGATCCCAGTGGAAGCTGGTTCAGGTAGCTGTCTCTAGGTTGACTCAGCCTTCCATCCTTCCGAGGTCAGTCAAATGGGTACCCAGCTTGCTGGGGGGGGGGGTGTAGATGACTGGGGAAGGCAATGGCAAACCACCCCATAAAAAGTCTGCCATGAAAACGTCGTGAAAGCAACATCACCCCAGAGTTGAAAACGACTGGTGCTTGCACAGGGGGCTACCTTTACCTTTACTGTATATAACTGTATAGACAAGGAGTCACAGAAGCAACTGACCAGCGATTAAAAAAACCTGATAATGTAGATTCTATTTTTTTAAAAAATCTATTCCATTTCTATCATATCATGAGATTCTTTAGAATGTCATCAAATTATTTTTCTTCTGTGACTTGGAACAATAAAGTTCACCTTCAGAACGAAAGCTTATGCCAGAATATATCTGTTAGCCTTCATGGTACTGCGACATTCCTTATTGTTTTAACTGCATTGAATTACTCTTGTGTGTAAAGTTACTTTTTATTTGCATGCCTCTGTAGGATCCAAGCAAATGCTGTTTGTTTTGTTTTTTACAGGTTTCTACATGGGGAAAAAAATTACATTTTTACAAGCCAGAAAAGAAACCTTTATGTCTCATATTTCTGTATTAACATAAGCAAATGCAGTTCCTGAATATTTAGGTATTTCCTTGTCCAAATATATACCGCAAATAACCCAACCAGAAAGGGTTTTTTTTTTTAAAAAAAATGTCTTGTTCATTTAGCTACCAGCACCATCAAGCAAAAAAAAATCCCAAGTTCTAGCTTCTTAACCCCTGAAAGCTTTTGGATAATTTGATACACCAAGAAAGAACCATGAAATACCAAGAAGGATTACAGAGAGAGAGAGAGAGAGAGAGAGACAGGGGTATGGGAAAGCAGCAAACTCAGATTGGTCGAAAGAAGCTGACTAGATCACCAAGATCTCCCTGATCTGTTCTGGCAAGTGAGGAGAAGATAGAGGGAAAGAAAGAAAGGAGGTTGGTCTACCAGCTGTCATTCTCTTTGCGATCCATTTAGGCAACAGGACAGCCAAAAGGTAAGCAGCAAATTGAGCTAGAGAAGCAAAAATAAGAAAAATTGCCTTGTTACTTTCCTCCCTACAAACCTCCCCCCACCTTCGTCTGCATTTAGCAAGCTCTTTCCAAGGTTCTGATTGGCCGGGGCTCTAATGAAATGCATGTGGCCGACTTCAAGACAGGATTCCAGATGCGGCCTGAGAAAGTTTGATATGAAGTGGGGCAAGTGAAAGGGGAGGGGGGGGGGGCTTTTTGTACCAACCTGGACAGGGAGAGGACAACACCTCCGTGATCTGGACCCTGCCACCACTGGAAACCTGAGAACAGAAGAGGGGGGACATCACAAAAAGCCAAGCCAAGATGGGTGTGTTTCTCCATTTGGATGTCCTACTCTTTCCTCCCCTTCAGCCACTTTCTTAACACACAGTTGGAGGTAAGTCCAGGATTTCTCTCCCTGCAAAAGCTGAACGATTGCATGTCAAGGCGGCTTTCAGGATTTTGGACAAAAGAACAAGCTGGCTGTGGCTGTTCTCTGGTTCCACGCTGTAGGTGCCTGGTGCTCTCCCGAGAGAAATAATGCACTTCTAAGGTGTTTAACTGTGAAATACCTGACACCTCTTCAGCCTGCCCCCTGTTGTGCCTCTGCGGTTTGCCACGAGACAGGACAGCCACTTTTAAGACATATTTTCGGCACCCTTCTGATTAAGTGACTCTAAAACCACCCGGAGAGCAGGAAATCGCAAAGTTAAGAGGAAGGTCAAGGGCCACCCAACAGGTTTATTTGCAGAGCAGCTTCCTCTGGAATTTACAGCTCTCTTTTGCTTGCACAAAATCCAGTCCTCCGGGGCAAGTATTTGAGCAGCTGCGTTCGCGCAGGAGGCAATCTGCCCTCGCTCCGAGCTCCAGCTGCCTTGGATGGCAACCGAAAGCTTGTTAAAGAAAAAAAAGAAGTTCAAAGCAAATGCAAAAGATTTCTCCTTGGACAAATCATCTCAGGCATGTCCAGCGCACTCAAGGCTGTGAGATAAGCCAAGTGAAGATTCCTAGGGAGGGACTGCGCACCGAGGATTGCTAGCAAAGCGAATCTCTCCCCCCCATGCTTGGTTTAGCAGGGAGCCAAAGCAAGTCTTGTACATCCCAATAAGAACATTGTGTTTTAAGACTGGTTCATTTGAGTTTTTTGGTGGGGATGCCAGCCTCCAGGTGGGACCTGGGGATCCCCAGAATTACAGCTCATCTCCAGACTACAAAGGTCTGTTCTTCTGGAGGAAACAGATGCTCTGTAGCATGGACTTTGTGGTATTGTCCCCGCTGAGGTCCTGGTCCTCCCCAGGCTCCCTCCCCCAAACTCGAGAATTTTCCCCATCTCTCTCTGGCAGCCAGGAGGCATCTGGCATCCGTACAACTAATTCAAACTGAGCGCTGAGCTATCGCAGAGGAAATGCAGCCTCCCTACGTGGCCTGTCCAGAAGCAACACCAGCTGGGAAGGGTTGGTAAAATTCTACACAAGTTAGGCTACCAGCCTCCAGGTAGTGCCTGGAGATATCCTGGAATTACGACTCATTGCTAGGCTACAGTGATCCGTTCCCCCGGAGGAAATGGCTGCTTTGGAAAGTGGGCTCTATGGCTTTATATCCTGCCGGACTCTCTCTCCCCTCCCCAAAACCTGCCCTTCTTAGGCCCCACCCCCAAAACTTGAGGAATTGCTCAGCCTGGAGTTGGGAACACTGCAAACGCACACAACACTGCAAATGCACCCTCCTGCTAGACCTCTGCTACTAGAACAACCAGGACCGGATCGGCATGTTTTTTGAGGGGGGGCAAAATAAAAAAATGGCGCCCCCTTATGGGTCATTCTATTTTATGGTCCCATAGAATACAATGGGCTCCATACCTAATTTGGCGCCCCTCCCCGTCGGCGCCCGGGGCAAGCAACCCCCTCTCCCCCCACCCTCGATCTGGCCCTAAGCACAACCACTGCCTCCCCCCCCCACCCCCGTGGGGTTTGCATTCCCAGAATGGCGTTTAAATCCAGGCCTAAGCAACCAAAGGCAAAGGGATAATGCAGCACATTCCAGGAAATGGATTAATTACTCTAGTCTTCCTCTCAAGTTAGAGCAGTTAGAGCCGCAACTGTGACTTGGGAGCCACGTGTGGCTCTTTCACACACATTATGTGGCTCTTGAAGCCCCCACTGTCTTGTCAGCTGGCTTGGAGAAGGCATTGATCTCTTTAAATCATTTCTCCAAGCCAAGCCTGCTGGCTTGGATAATGCTTTCAAAGTTAAAGTTGCCTTCTTTCCACCTCTCCCTCCTCTCTTTTGTATTAATTTCCTTCCTTCCTTCCTTCCTATCTTGCGGCTCTCAAACATCTGACCTTTATTCCGTGTGGCTCTTACATTAAGCAGGTTCAGTCACCACTGAGTTAGAGTGTCCTTGTCAAAATGAATGTTACGCCGCTTTACATGCCGCAAAAGGCGCTGGTTGAGGTGGCAGGAAGGGAATTCTTATAACAGGAGCAGTTAGGGATGAAGCAGAAGCGAATCCTCTGGGTGAAACAGAGACAAAGCCGTCACCACAAAGCGGAATCAGGCGTGCCTGTTGCTAAATCCGTTTCCAAGTCCCTGAATAAAATTTTGATTCCCATTGGCTTGATCTGCAGCACTGGCTGTGCATGAAACAGCTGAGTTCACCTGAAGGACGGCTGAAGAAGAAAAAGAATGCCAACCCATCTTTGTGCCGATACGGGTAGGGAGGGGTTTTTTATTTTGTTCTTTGCATCGTCTTTTTAATATCTAATCGAGATGACTGAAGCAGGATTCTCTGTAACCCGGAAGGTCGTGTCCTTCCAACATTCTTGATCTACTTTATTTCTATCCCGCCTTTCTCCTCAATGAGGACCCACAAAGTGGTTTGTTTTCTCCAGGTGAACTGATCTCCGTCGTCTGGAGATCAGGTGTCATCCCAGGAGATCTCCAGCCCCCACCCTAGCCCTTTCTTATGCTTAACTGGCAAGACGTTGAGTTTAGCTTATTCAATTCAAAAAGTGCTGAAAGTGAAATAAGAGATTCCAAAATCAGTTTTCTTCCAAGCCACACCTAGAACTATATTAAATATAAACTTTTAAAAAAGATATTTATTTTGCACTAAATAGCAGTAAGCAATATAAGCAAAAGATTTACTCTGTGGTGCCCTACCCCTTCCTTTGGTGCCCAAGCGTGAGCTTATTTTACTTAATGGTTAATCACCATTAAGCAAACAGAGCAGTAGACCATTTACATTGCTGCGAGAATCCAAACCACGCTGCATATCTTAAGCTCTCTTTACGATGCCGTCAAGGGCAGTCGTAGGGTGAAAGGAACTCGCCCCGTGCTGTGCCGTTCCAGTGTGATGGGGCTCCAATCATCAAGAAAAGGTTTCTGTTTGTGTTTGCAGGTAGTCTGCAGTATAGTTTCCTGCTCAGTCTTCTTCTGCAGTGCCGGATTAAACCCTGTGGGGGGCCCTAGGCAATCAGAATCTCGAGGAGCCCCTCACAAATTACCTCAGTGTTTGAGTCCTCGCCCCGCTGCCCAGTTTGGTGTAGTGGTTAAGTGTGCGGACTCTTATCTGGGAGAACCGGGTTTGGTTCCCCACTCCTCCACTTGCACCTGCTGGAATGGCCTTGGGTCAGCCATAGCTCTGGCAGAGGTTGTCCTTGAAAGGGCAGCTGCTGTGAGAGCCCTCTCCAGCCCCACCCACCTCACAGGGTGTCTGTTGTGGGGGAGGAAGGTAAAGGAGATTGTGAGCCACTCTGAGACTCTTGAGTGGTGTCTGTTGTGGGGGGGGTGGGTTAGGGAAAGGAGATTGTGAGCCACTCTGAGACTCTTCGGAGTGGAGGGCGCGATATAAATCCAACATCTTCATATACCTCACAGGGTGTCTGTTGTGGGGGAGGAAGGTAAAGGAGATTGTGAGCCGCTTTGAGACTCTTCGAAGTGGAGGGCGGGATATAAATTCAATATCTTCATCTACCTCACAGGGTGTCTGTTGTGAGGGAGGAAGGGAAAGGAGAGTGCGAGCCGCTCTGAGACTCTTTGGAGTGGAGGGCGGGATATAAATTCAATATCTTCATCTACCTCAAAGGGTGTCTGTTGTGGGGGGGGGAGGTAAAGGAGATTGTGAGCCGCTCTGAGACTCTTCGGAGTGGAGGGCGGGATATAAATCCAATATCTTCATCTACCTCACAGGGTGTCTGTTGTGGGGGAGGAAGGGAAAGGAGATTGTGAGCCGCTTTGAGACTCTTTGGAGTGGAGGGCGGGATATAAATCCAATATCTTCATCTACCTCACAGGGTGTCTGTTGTGGGGGAGGAAGGGAAAGGAGAGTGTGAGCCGCTCTGAGACTCTTTGGAGTAGAGGGCGGGATATAAATCCAATATCTTCATCTACCTCACAGGGTGTCTGTTGTGGGGGAGGAAGGGAAAGGAGAGTGTGAGCCGCTCTGAGACTCTTTGGAGTGGAGGGCGGGATATAAATTCAATATCTTCATCTACCTCACAGGGTGTCTGTTGTGGGGGAGGAAGGGAAAGGAGATTGTGAGCCGCTCTGAGACTCTTCGGAGTGGAGGGCGGGATATAAATCCAATATCTTCTTCATCTTCTTCTTCTGCCCACGGTCCTGCTACAGCCTGCAGGCACCTTCTTAAAAACCCCTTTTACTAAGCTGTGGGGAAGAGGCAGAGAGAGGCAAACTTGGCAATGATGCCAGCAGTAGCCACGCCAGGCAAGTCGGGCAAAGACCAGCTCAGTTGCTGGCTGTGTGTGCAGGCTGGGAGGGCTGCAAGTAGGGGAGAAGCTGGCCCGGGGCCCCTGAAGTTATGGGGGCCCATAGGGCAGTGCCTGCTTGGCCTAATTGTTAATTCCGGCTCTGTTCTTCTGGAAGGAACAACAGGTGGGGACAGGACTAAATTTAGGGAGGGGGAAACCCCTCCATTGCTGCACACCAGAGGCTTCCCAGCATCTTTGCACAAACAGTTAAGCCAACCTAAGCCAAAGGAGCTCATAGCATTATAAAGTACAGGCTTCACATATGCCGGCCCATCAGTCAGTGACTGCAAAACAAAGAACTGCTCTGCTCGTGTGAATGGCTCACATTACATACAACATTGGCAAAATATCCTGCATACCAGCTGTTGACAGTCCACATGTGCAGCTGCCAGTCTTCAAGGCCTCATTCACACGCCCTTGACCAGAGGGCTCTGTCCTGATGGCTACCCACTTGTTGGCTGGCAGATCCATGCGTGAACTGATCTCACTGGGAAAGCACGCATTTCAGCCCAACTGAAGACGATGCAGATGATCAGGGCCGGTTCTGCCACTTGGCAAACGAGGCCATTGCTTAGGGTGCAAGACTTCTGGGGGTGCTGAGGTGGGTGCCCCCCATGTGACTCAGTGACGTTACCAGTGCAGGGTTGGGCACACCAGACTGTCTATGGCTGGCCCTGCAGATGATGGCCCCTTCACGCATATGGCTTGACACATGAACGGGGCCATATTTCTGGGGAATCAAAGTGGCGTCTAAAGCAGGGATGAGTAGAAGGTGATTTACCGGCAGATCACTGGCTCATTTTGAATGGAGGGCTTCGGGCCGGCTGAATGATTGGGTTATGGCCAGCAGGTTGCGCTAGGCAGCAGCCTGGTCTGATCCAGCAAAGCCCGTCTTGTTTTTGAGGCAAAGATGCATGCCGAGGACAACAGAGGACAGCCTCGCTGCATCAACAGTTAAACAGTCCTCAACAGGTCTTCTCCTCAATATGCCTTCACCTCACTATGCCTTCTCCTCAATAGGCCTTCTCCTCAATATGTCTTCACCTCACTATGCCTTCCCTCAATATGCCTTTTCAATAGGCCTTCTCCTCAATAGGCCTTCTCCTCAATATGTCTTCACCTCACTATGCCTTCTCCTCAATAGGCCTTTTCAATAGGCCTTCTCCTCAATAGGCCTTCTCCTCAATATGTCTTCACCTCACTATGCCTTCTCCTCAATAGGCCTTCTCCTCAATATGCCATCTTGCAATGCAAATTTAAGACCATGTGATTTCTAGTAAAAAGAAAGAAAAACCAGAATGTGCAAGACTCAAGCCAAATCACAGCACCTAACAGGAACTGGAGCAACCTGTGGTCTTGGATGCACATAATGTCTAGAATGGAGGCACCAGAGAACGAACCCGGAGGACCACAGCATTTCTGCCTTTTTGCTTCTTGCTGCTTTAGAAGCGGCAACTGCCACAGAAATAGCAAACACAAGAGCCGCAAACTGAACTCCTCTCTCCAAGAATGTACATTGTAATGGTTGGACCATGTGGCCCCTTCAGTCCCACCCAGGCTGGGTGGGGGCTGAATTGTAGAGGAACTGGGGCGGGGGGAAGAGAGAGTTTTAGCTTTCTCATTGACAAGGTAATTTTCTAGATGGAGGAATTTCTTGTCTTCCATTTAATTTTTTTTCTGGGGGTGGGATTCAGCTGTGCAGTTCCTGATACCAACAGACTGATGAGCTGTTTATTTAATCTGGTCTAACAGCTACAGGCCTTCCCATGAGGAAGAATCAAAGGACAGCCATGTCTCATTCCTCCACCGAGAGAAGATGCTCAACCATTAATGTGCAACAAGGAAACAACAGGAACAGCCCCCCCCTCAAAGCCCACATGGAAGAGGGAAGGTGCTTACAGCTTCCTCGGCCACAGCCTGCTTGGCTCTCCTCTGTTGCAGAAGCTCTTTCACGGTGATCTTGACACGGACACCTTGGTAGACTTTTGATTTTCCTGAACGGGTGAAATTAAAAGTGAGAGTTTCGCAGAGAAGAGAAATGGTAGTTGAGTTGCAAGTGGGGAAGGGAGGGCTTGGGGTCATGAAGAAGCCTGCTTATTTGGGGGGTACAGCATTGTTACATGCTGGTTTGCACGCTGGGTCACGCTCCCCCCGCCCCCATCTCCAGTGGAAGATGCTGGGAAAGGCCTGTCACTCCAAATCCTGGGAGAGCCAATGCCAGCCAGAAAAGACTGTCTCCGTTGATAGCAGTTCATATTTTGTGAGCATGGAGGTCTAGTTACTGTGAATGAGCTTGTCAAACAGTGGAGATCCATGGGCAACATGATGCCTGTTGGCACCTTTCCAGAGGCCCACAAAGAACTTTTCAGAAGTGGGTGGGGCTTTCGCCAAGCAAGGCTTCTGACTGGAGGTTTGATTGGCTATGCAGATTTTTAAAAACACTGCTTTGGCAGTGCCTACCACCACTGCACTAGGATCTTCCCTGAAGGCAAGCGTTGGCAGCCATTTTGTAGCCGGCTCTGCCTCCTGCGGCAGCCATTTTGTAGCAGCCATTTCAATGGCCTTCTGTCCCTATTGGCAATCATTCATGCCACTGGCTCTTTTGGCAAACTTTGAACAGGAAATCACCCCTGGCCATTTAAGCAGGTCAGCTGTAGCAGGCTGGGATGCCCCTAGTTCAAATCTGCTATGACTTTGCCAGACCTCAATATCTGCCTCCCAGGTGAAACATAGGACAAATATACCAGCCTACACCATAGGACTGTTGCCAATAGGGTTGCCGGGTCCCATTCAAGAAATATCTGGGAACTTTGGGGGTGGAGCCAGGAGAATTTGGGGTGGAGCCAGGAGCAAGGTTGTGACAAGCATAATTGAACTCCAAAGGGAGTTCTGGCCTTCACATTTAAAGGGACCGCACACTTTTTATATGCCTTCCCTCCATTGGAAATAAGGATAGGGACACCTTGGGAGGGGGAGGGCTCATAGAATTAGACCCCCTGGTCCAATCATTTTGAAACTTGGAGGGTCTTTTTGGGAGAGGCATTGGGTGCTATGCTGAAAGTTTGGTGCCTCTACCTCAAAAAATAGGCCCTGTCCCCGAGCCCTAGATACCCATGGATCAATTCTTCATTATACCCTATGGGAATTGGTCTCCATAGGGAAAAATAGAGTGCCCAGCAGACATTTCCCTTTCCCCCACCCCACTTTCTGAGGACCCTGAGGCAGGGGGAGGGCCTCCTAACTGGGGGATCCCCTGCCCCCACCTGGGGATTGGCAACCCTAGTTGTCAAGAACGCTGAGGCGCTCTCTTCCCATGAAACTTCTTGTGCCCTCAAAAAGTCTCTACTTGTATTACCCGATATGATTTGCAAAGTGCCGGAGTGAGGAACCTAGCATGTCTGGACACTGGAGGGGTGTTAGATCACTCTTAAGTGTGTATAAGCATTAACTCCTTGAATGGGATGCCTCTCTTTGTCTTATGCTGGAAGGTGCCCACTGAACCCCCTCCCCTCTCTCCCATTGTCCTCTCCCACTCTTTACATGGCCTTCCAAGGAGACACAAGTCTTTGCAGGTCTCTCCTGTAGAGACCATGCCCTCATACCCTCACACACATGACGCCAGGCAAGCCAGCCATTTGCGATATGGAAAAGGGGGCCAGTTCACTGTCCCTCAGACTGTTGGAGGGCCGGACTGTTGTGGTGGCTGCCGTTACTGTACAAGGCCGCGGGCCGTCAGCTCTCTGTCTTCCCCACACCACACACCCCAGCCTGGGAACTCACCTCACCTAGGTATCGCCTCACACTCTGTCTCTGCCGCCTCAGCCCAGTGCCGGAAGTGTGCATTGCTAACGCGAGTTTAGGTCGAATGTCACTTCCGGTCTGATTTTGCCATAACCCGGCGGGCCACATAAACGTCCTCAGCGGGCCGCATCTGGCCCGCGGGCCGTAGTTTGAGGACCCCTGCATTAAGCTAATGTGACAATATAAAGTGTCAAGGGGTGTGGTCTAACATGCAAATGAAGTCCTGCTGAGTTTTTTTCTACCAAAAAAGCCCCATGTGAAACAATGGTGATGTCAGGGGGTGTGGCCTAATATGCAAAGGAGTTCCTGCTGGGCTTTTTCTGCAAAAAAGGTCCTGGATGGGAGACCACCAAGGAAGTCTTAGGGGTGCTATGCAGAGGCAGGCAAGGGCAAACCAACTCTGAACATCTCTTGCTTTGGGTCACCATAAGTCAGCTGTGACTTGAAGGCACACACACACACACACACCCAAAGAGAGGAAGAAAACATTATAGCGAGGAACATAACAAGGAAATTCAGGGAGAGCAACACCAGCTTCCAAGTTTCATTAATTCTAGTTCTTGGAAACATGGGAAAACATAGGGGACAGGCAGGGGTCGTTTTGTAGAAAAATAGGTGGTGGAGCTCATCCAGGGATTGTTATGTAGCTGCACCTACTATTCAATGGACAAGGTGGGTAGGTGGGGAGGAGAAGGAACCCTCAGAAAGGTTCAGGAGATGCGCTCCTGTGAGCTCCCACTGAATCCGAGGCCTGGGGACAGGTAATGAGCAGCCAAAGTTGGATGCAGGTGAGAGACTTTTGATTAGTGACCTCTGAACTCCATGTCAAGTGTGCATAGACTGTTTTTTACTCTCCTGGAACCCTGTGATGTCCGGCTGCCCCTTCACGGTCCTACAAAAGCAGAGTCAAGTAGCGCCTTTAAGACCAACAAAGGCAGAATGTCCGCTTTCATGTGCTCTAAACACACTTCATCAGACAGTAGAATGGAATGGCAAGCAGTCCTAAATATAGAGAAAGTGGGCAGTGAATCAGCATGCAGAATCATGGAGTCCTCTTCCTGAAGGTCGCCCCCTAAGCTTTGCATCGATCTCTTCAGAGCAGGGGGAAATCAGCCCCTTGGATTTTTCAAGGCTGGTTTTCTGGGCACGTCACCCCAGCAATTGCTTGGGGGAACACAAAGGGTAGGTTTATGCACTGCAAGGGGCCCCGGGCACTACAGGGAGATGGCATCCCCTCCTGGACTCTATAGGTGGCGGTGTGGTCCAGGAAAGAAGAGCCTCGTGGGATCTGTCCAGTGGCCCATCCAGTCCAGCATCCTGTCTTCCATGGTGGCTGACCAGTTCCTCTGGATGGCCAGTAACAGGGCTGAGAGGCTAAGGCCTTCATAAGAACATCAGAAGAGCCCTGCTGGATCAGACCAGGGAAGGTCCATCCAGTCCAGCTTCCTGTCTCACAGTGGCCAACCAGTTCCTCTGGAGGGCCAGAGACAGGACAGAGAGGCTGAGGCCTTCATAAGAGCATCAGAAGAGCCCTGCTGGATCAGACCAGGGAAGGTCCATCCAGTCCAGCTTCCTGTCTCACAGTGGCCAACCAGTTCCTCTGGAGGGCCAGAGACAGGACTGAGAGGCTGAGGCCTTCATAAGAACTTCAGAAGAGCCCTGCTGGATCAGTCCAGGGAGGGTCCATCCAATCCAGCCTCCTGTCTCACAGTGGCCAACCAGTTCCTCTGGAGGGCCAACAACAGGGCAGAGAGGCCGAGGCCTTCCCCTGAGGTTGCCTCCTGGCTCTGGGGTTCAGAGGATTAGTGCTTCCCTTCAGTCACTGGGGAAGGCAATGGCAAACCACCCCGTAAAAAGTCTGCCGTGAAAACGTTGTGAAAGCAACGTCACTCCAGAGTCAGAAACGACTGGTGCTTGCACAGGGGACCTTTCCTCGGTCATTATGGCTAGTCGCCATTGAGAGACTTCTTCTCTTTGAAATAGGGTTGCCAAGTCCAATTCAAGAAATATCTGGGGACTTTGGGGGTGGAGCCAGGAGACTTTAGAGGTGAACTTTAGAGGTGGAGCCAAGATCAAGGCTGTGACAAGCATAATTGAACTCCAAAGGGAGTTCTGGCCATCACATTTAAAGGGACACCTTTTCAGTTCCTTCCTTCCATAGGAAATAATGAAGGATAGGGACACCTTCTTTTGGGGCTCATAGAATTGGACCCCCTGGTCCAATCTTTTTGAAACTTGGGGGGTATTTTGTGGAGAGGCACTAGATGCTATACTGAAAATTTGGTGTCTCTACCCCAAAAAACAGCCCCCCCAGAGCCCCAGATACCAGCAGATCAATTCTCCATGATTTTCTATGGGAATAAATCTCCATAGGGAATAATAGAGTTCCCAGCAAACATTTCCGTCCCCTCCCCCCGCTTTCTGACGGCCCTGAAGCGGCGGGAGGGTCTCCAAACCGGGGGATCCCCTGCCCCCACCTGGGGATTGGCAACCCTACTTTGAAACCTAACACCCCTTTTTAATGCTGTTTCTTCCTGCGGACGTCGCTACATCCTCTTGCAGTGAATTCCACCGTCTAAGCACTCTCTGTGTAAAACAGTATTTCCTTTTCTCCGTCCTGAACCTACTGCCCTTACAGTTTCATTGGATGCGGTCCAATTCGAGGGTGCGTGCCCACTACACTAAACGATGCCTTTCGTGACAAGATGTTTACTTTGCAAGAACAGCAAAAATCCAGGTGCAAACTGCAAGATTTAGTGCTGTGTGAATGCATCCTTAGAAAAGCCCCGTGGCACAGAGTGGTAAATCCACAGTACTGCAGTCCTAAGCTCTGCTCACGACCTGCGTTCGATCCCAGCGGAAGCTGGGTTCAGGTAGCCAGCTCGAGGCTGACTCAGCCTTCCATCCTTCTGAGGTGGGTCAAATGAGTCCCCAGCTTGCTGGGGGGCAAGCGTAGATGACCGGGGAAGGCAATGGCAAACCACCCCGTAAAAAGTCTCCAGTGAAAACGTTGTGAAAGCAACGTCACCCCAGAGTCGGAAACACCTGGCGCTTGCCTTTGAATGCACCCTTGCAAGTTTTCACAGCTGACCTTTTTACGGGGTGGTTTGCCATTGCCTTCCCCAGCCATCTACACTCCGCCCCCCAGCAAGCTGGGTACTCAATTTACCCACTTCGGAAGGATGGAAGGCTGAGTCAACCTGGAGCCGGCAACCTGGACCCAGCTTCCGCCGGAATCGAACTCAGGTCCGGAGCCGAGAGCTCAGACTGCAGTACTGCAGCTTTACCACTCTGCGCCGCCTGAACTTTTGGGGGAGAGAGGCAGATTTCTCTTTGCCACTTCTCTCCGCGTCGTATGTCATTTTAGAAACGTCTTCTCGTTTCTTTTGCAAGCCGAAAAGTCCCAGCCTCTTCAGCCCTTCCTCCTAGGACAGGATCTCCAGCTCCTTCATCCTCCTGGGTCGTGACTTTTTGGGAGGCGACCGGAACTGCGCGCAGTTTTCCAAACGAGGTCGCGCCGCAGGGCCGCTGTAGCACCGGGGCGTCCCTTGCTGGGGGGGGGGGGGGAGAGAAATGCCAAATCCTTTGACGGGGGGGGGGTTCCCAGCCCTGACGTCACTCCTCTTTGCACAGGGGAGAGGGGCGTGGGTGGGGGACTGCTCCGTGCCAAAGCCCCGCAGCGAAGCCACTGGGGGGGGGGGGAATTCTAGATTGCTGCGTCATGCCTCCCCCCTCCGTCCCTCGATGGCGCGGGGGTCCCACGGGGCAGCCTGAGGCTTAGGAGGGGGGGGGGCGGCGCGGTCTCGGTGCATTTTCCCCAGCGCCCCCCCCCCTCCCCCCGAGGAGCCTGTAGCCAGAGAAGCCCGCCCGGGGGCGCCTCCCAGGCGCAGGTCGAGCCGCGACCGTCCCGTCGAACCCCGGGCTCCAAAGCGGTGCACGCCGCGCTCCAGGCGGAAAGAGCTTGCGCCGCCGGGTCCCGATCCCCCGCCCCCCCTGGCTGGCCGGCCGGCGGAGCTCCGGCAGGGAGGAGCGCCGTGAGTAGCCCGTGCCTCCGCCGCCGGCCCCGATCCCACCCCTCGGAGTCCCGCCCGCGGCGCTCCTTTCAGGCCGGTGGAAGGGAGGCGGGGAGCCCCAATCCGGCGAGCCCTCCGGACCTTCCCCGGGGCTGAGAGACACGTGGGGGGGTGCAGAATCCGTCCAGGAGCGCCCAGTTCTGGGAAGTTTTCCTCGGAAGAAAGCTCCCCCCCCCCTCCCGGGGTTTAGTAGCGTTTGACGCCAAGGGAAACGGGGCTAGGATCGCAGGCTCCGAGGGCGCTTGCGTTTTGCGCCGTTACTTGGAAGTCAGCGCCGCGGAGGGAGCTTTACTCCCGAGGAAACGCGCAGAAGGCAGGCCCGGGCGTCCACGCTGGAGGCCCGGCTTGGAAGAATCCGGCTTAATCATTAAGCGTTTCGTCGAGGGAGGGGGGGGGGGTGCGTTCTTTTCCTCCCCACCTCCCCGATTCGTTTTGACCCGCGTCTCTTTCGGAGCGCTTGGGACCTCCTCCCTCCCGGTCCACCCCCCCCCCCTCCGCCTCCCCGTTCCTGATTGACAATACAAACTTCTTCGGAGTCGAAATGAAGGCGCGTTTACACGGGATTAGAACCCTGCGCCGGGTTGCACCCTCACTCGCCCCGCTGAGATGCCCGAGGGACGTCCGTGGCCCTGCCCCCCCCTCGCCAGAGATGTCCCATTTGTGGCTCCCCAATGAGTTCCAGCAGTGATGCGCAGACGGACAAACTGCGCCGTCAGTGTTGGAAGGGGACATAAGGCGGGGGGGTTGAGTAGAGCCCCCCTACTTGCCCAGCTTGGGGGGCGCGCGTTTGCGGCCCCCTCCAGATTTCCCCTTTGCTCAGCTTGGGGGGCGCCCCTTTGCTTCTCCCCTAGATTTCCCCTTTGCCCAGCTTGGAGGGCGCACGTTTGCGTCCCCGTCCCCCCAGATTTCCCCTTTGCCCACTTGGGGGGCGCGCGTTTGCGTCTCCCCCTAGATTTCCTTGCGCGGCAGTGCCGCCCCTGGACACAAAAAGGATTGCACCCTACGATGGGAAGGAGGGGGGATCTTGGAGCCCCAGCGCCTTTCCAAGAGGGAAACTTCACTGGGGACATTCCCCCTCCCCCAAGCCCCCCAGGAGCGCCTTTGCTCTCTGAGCCTCCCCCCCCCCGGGGGAAATGGGGAGAGGTCCGGCACATGGCTGTGTCCCACAGTAGAGCTGCGATCGTCTCCCTTGAATATTAAAATCCACAGCAAATCACCTGCCAGGTTACGTTGCTGGAGTCTTAAATTGCACCTGGGCACGGAAGGGGAGAGGGCTCTCGGGCTGGAGCTTTGCAGCCCCTGATGCGGCGGCGGCTTGAAATGTGCGCAAATGTACAAAAATAGGTTAAGGATTAGCATTGTTTGTGTGTGCGTGCGCGCGTGTACATGTTAAAGAATCACCTTCACAATCGAGAGTTTGGAACAGCCGCATTCCAGAGCCGTTCCCGCTGCGGAACTGCAGCCCTTGCGCTATGGCGCTGGGTGTGTAGATATTTTATGTATATGAGTTTGCATCGCCTGCTTTTAACATGCAGGCATTACAAAAAAAAAAGAAAACACCCCGGATTCCGTGGCTCTTTGCATTCTCCACTCCACTGACTCGCTTGCCTCCTCCCTGCCTCCCTCTTCCTCTTCTCTTTTTTTCCATCTGAAGGCAAACGATCCCAAATATCACATGGAAGGGAATTAATCTGCCAAACCCCCCCTTTTAAAAAAAACCCCACAAAGATAAAGACCAAAAAAAATATTGCAATTTACCTGACATGTTGCAGGAAAGAAGGAGAAACTTTGAACAGCACAGCAAAGATTGTGTGGAAGAAAAGGATCTCTTCAGCAAGGCTTCCTAGACTGCAAGAGCGGGACACACAAGAAAAAGAAGATTTTTACCATTAAAAGCAAAATCCAAGTCCGCTGGGCAGCTCTCAAGTGGGAAGCAAACAATATTAATGTTTTATACCTACGGATATAAGTTTGAATTTTTCTCCCCACAGGCAAAGTATTTAAAACCTCTAGAAACCAATGATTTGACAATCAATGATTGCGCGATACTTTCAATTTGAATATTCAAAGGCTCCACAAAATGGACTACCTTTGAATGAAACCTACCACATCCCCATGTAGCTGAGGGGTTTAGGCAATAAGATTCACCCTCACTGCCTCCCCAGGACCCCTGCCCGGGGGTCATCTTCTGCCTTTTAGCTTCCAGGCTACAAATTGGGCAGATACCCTGGAAGATGGTCTGTATTTTCACTGGAGAGATGCGCAGCCAGGCTGGCTTTTCTCCCGTCCCACCTGTCAGCAACAGGGTGCCCCTGGAACACGCTAGGGGACATTGGGGGTCAGCGTAAAGTTTTGGGGGGGACATTTAAGATTTTGAGGCCCAAAGATGGCCCTGAGGGGGCGTGGCATAGCCATGCCAAGCTGTTTGAGGCCTGCCAGGGGTTGCAACCGGCCCAGGTGGGCCGTGGTCTGACTTCGGCGGGCACTTTCTGCCCTTCCAGCACGTGGCATTTTCCCCTTTTCTTTTGCTTTGTGTGGGCATATTTATTTCTCCCCCCCTCCCCTTCATGCAGCTGCCGGGCTTTGCATTCTAGAAGAACCGCCTGGGTTACGATGGGTGGATTTTAATGTTCGCTTTCAATTGCACTGAACAGAGTCGGATCGTTTGACCCTGGGGTGAAATTTCCAAAATTTTGTGCTGTATTTTCATTTTTTCCCCCCTTCCCCCTGGGATTGCAGTAGATACTCGGGCCAACCAGAATGTAAGGTGTGCTGTTAATCATCTACCGCAAATATAATTTGGCCATTGTTCCAGTTCATTTTTTAGAAAAAAGAAAAAGAATGTTCAACAAATATAGATTTGAGTTAGGGAGTGGTCTCCAGCTAAGCTTCGAAACATTCCTTTGGAATCCTTTGACACCCCGGAGACCTTTTCACACCTGCAACTGTACGGCTGCCTTCTCTGGTTCTGAATTGTACTCTTTCTTTGGAGGAGATCTTCAAAGAAACCCTTTGAGCCGTAGAAGAAAAACCCCCCACCCCCACCCCAATCTCTGCATGGAGTTCAGACCCTACTCCATGAAGTTCACATACGAATTCTAATGGAAACAGAAAAAGAAGAATTCAGTGTCCTAAGCAGAAAAGTGGGGGGGCAGGTCCTGAAATGCGTGTAGGGGGTGGTGGCTATGAACACTCCCCAACTTTTGAAGTGAACCTTCAAAACAGACCATTTCTAATAACTACTTTGTGGTAAACGTCAGTTTTATCCACGATTGGGAGGTTAATTTTTAACCAAATTTGGGGCTGCTCAGCAGAAGCTGTGTGCTTTGCTTCCAGGTTCAGAAGGGTGGACTTGGGTATTCAGGGGAGAAATGAAAGCACTCAGCGCATGCTCAGAGTCCCTCGTTATTAGCAGTATCTTCCTGAGGCTGTTTTCTTCTTGACAGGGTCTGAAGCCAGCTCTTACATAAAGCCCCACTGGTAATTCTGTTGCACCCCCCAGGAAAACCAGAAATCCAACTTGGGAATTTTGGGGGGAAAAAACCTAGCTTAATTTTTTCCCCTAAAAGGCTGGATTTTGTGAAAGGAACAATGCTGAGGTTCTGCCTAATATAAAAGCCCTCAAGTCATCTTTCTTTTCTCCCTCACCTCCCCATCTGCTTTTTAAACTTCAGTTAAGAAGGGGGAAATGAAGGCTTCCATTTGGGCGAGCCATGGATCCTGCCTTGTTGTGTGTGAAGTTCTGAACCTGACAGGAAGACGGAAATGCAAAAGCCTCATTGAGAAGGTTGGACGACTTTCTAAAACAATTATTTAAGGGAAAGCACAGCCACCCAGACAAATTGCTAATTCATTGAGGAAGGTTGGAGATGAGGAAAGGAAAGGAAACCTAACGCTGCGGGATTACAGGAAAATGTGAACAGGTTTGGGGACTTCAACATAGAAGGTGGAACAACCTTTATGATTCAGAAGCTTTTAACATTTTGGATGCCCAAATTTAGACTAGCTTCTAAACCAAAAATCCCTTGAAGGTGGAAAGAGGCTGAGAGGCATGAATAGCTGAACTATTTCAAAATTCCAGCTGGAAAATACAGCCGCACAAAATCTTGTTTGTGGATTCGGGTGGATAACCATGTTGGTCTAAAGCAGGGGTGGCTAGACTTGCTTAACATAAGAGCCACATAGAATAAATGTCAGATGTTTGAGAGCCGCAGGACATGAACATCAGATATTTGAGAGCTAAGGAAGGAAGGACAGAAGATGGGATGGGAGGGAGAGGTGGTAAGAAAACAACTTTAAATGCATTCTCCAAGCTGCCAGCTGGTTTGGCTTGGAAAAGTGATTTAAAGAGGTGAATGCCTTCTCCAAGCCAGCTAACGGGCAGTGGGGGCTTAGAAAGCCACACAATATGTGTGAAAGAACCACATGTGGCTCCCGAGCCACAATTTGGCTGCTCACATGCATTTACGTGGGAGTAAGCTCTGGGGAAGTCATGGGAAGCTGCTTTGCAGGAAAACCTTCGTTTGACCTTTGTAGAATCAGGGCCAGCTATCTTTAGCCTTCATTGGCTGCACAAGACTCGTTTGAATCTTTTACTGTACGCCTCTTTCATCCCCTTCTTTCTCTCTCCTGTTCTCCATTCCAACAGGACAACGTGGAAAAATCACAAGCCACGACTTTGAAAGCTGCTTGCAATAGAAGGAAGACGTCAGCGTGAGGCAATTGTGTCTTGTTGGTGAATTACAAGATCCACCTGCACCACTCCAGCGAACAAAGGTTTTGTGAATTGGGAGAATGTGGCACACCTGTACATCCGGCATTGACCCGTTTCTGATGCCCGGTGAAATATTTTTAGTAGCCCTTCGGAGAGCCCAAGCAAATAGCTGCGAATGGATGGTCTTCCAAGAGCTCCTTTTCACGACAGACCACTTCACATGGCTCACCGGTGCCTTGTGCTGGCTTTTCATCCTCGGGGAGACCCATGGCTAAGTGCCGGAGCCCCTGCTTGGCACGTAGGTTCAATCCCCAGCATCTCCAGTTAAAAGGAGTAGGCAGCGGGTGATGTGAAAGACTTCTATGTGAGACCCTGGAGAGCCACTGCCAGTCTGAGTAGACAAGACTGACTTCGACATGCCAAAGGTCTGATTTCGTGCAAGGCATCTTCATGTGTGACCACTTCGGGGTTGGTTTTCCTTCCCAGCCACCCACGGGACTGCTGGGGGGTGGCCCAGCGTGGTGGGAGATGACGTATATTGCCGGCTTCAAGAGGGGATTGGATAAACAGATGAAGCAAGGGTCCATCAGTGGCTCTTAGCCACAGCGTATTGTTGGAACTCTCTGTCTGGGGCAAGTGATGCTCTGTATTCTGGGTGCTTGGAAGGGGCAACAGGGTGAGGGCTTCTAGTATCCTGGCCCCACTGATGGACTTCCTTTATGGCACCTGGTTTTTTTGACCGCTGTGTGACACAGAGTGTTGGACTGGATGGGCCATTGGCCTGATCCAACATGGCTTCTCATATGTTCTTATGGAACTCTCTGTCTGGGGCAAGTGATGCTCTGTGTTCTTGGTGTTTGGGGGCACAGTGGGAGGACTTCTGGTGACCTGGCCCCACTTATGGACCTCCTGATGGCACCTGGGGTTTTTTGGCCACTGTGTGACACCGAGTGTTGGACTGGATGGGCCACTGGCCTGATCCAACATGGCTTCTCATATGTTCTTAGGCAAGTGATGCTCTGTATTCTTGGTGTTTGGGGGCACAGTGGGAGGACTTCTGGTGACCTGGCTCCACTGATGGACCTTCTGATGGCACCTGGGTTTTTTGGTCACTGTGTGACCCAGAGTGTTCGACTGGATGGGCCATTGGCCTGATCCAACATGGCTTCTCTTATGTTCTTATGTGGGGGGGGGGCACAAGTGGCACCAGTCGTGACTCAGATATGGGCAGTGGTGGCACAGCACCAGGAAGCGATGGGCGTCCCTTGTTTGGGTTGATGGAAGACCTCGAACTGGCCTTGGACTGCCTGAACTGAAGCATAGCTGAAATGGTTTCTTGTTTGCAATCTGTCTATAACTCCAGGGGCTGTTTTCTAATCACCATAAGGAAATCCCATCAAAGCCAGTAGCTAAATATGCTGGATTTAAAGAGTTGTCTCTGGGGCTTGTCTGGAGCAAAAGGGTTAATTTTTGGGACCTGATGATAGTTCAGGCTCAAAGGACTGCCCTCTGAAAATCTGAGGAGAGCTTATTTCCCAGTCCTTATGCCTGGATCCCAAACGATTACAGTCCTTTGCATACTTCTGTCTATCACATTTTAATCTCCCCCGTCCAAGGAGATCAGGGAAGTGTCTGCGGTTCTCCTTTCTTCCACCACAGCCTCACAACAACCCTGTGAGGTTGGTGAGGTTAAGAGTTTGACTGTCCCTCAGGTCACCTGAGTGAGCAAGGGAGAGTGAGGGTACGAACCCAGTCCACCCCAGTCTTGGCCCAGTAGGCTAGCCAAGGCATCCGCATGGCTCTCTCCCAACCCAGTGGAATGCCATGAGGGTGTGCAGCAAATGTACGTGTCCATGCAGCTGGTCTCTCAAGACTGCTGCAGAAGAGGTACTAGACTGAATACAGCAGACTGCAAGGTTGTCAAGTCAGCTCCTGCGAGGTGGACATTAGCAGACCCACTAGGATGCTGGGAATACATATGTCCTGCTAAGTTAGCAGTTCAGAGACTGGGAAATACCTAGGGTTTGACATACCCAGGTTGGGAAACTCCTGGAGATTTGCGGAAGGAGCCTGGGGAAGACAGGGACCCCAGCAGGGTATAACGCCATAGAGTCCACCCTCCAAAGCATCTCTTTTCTCCAGGGGAACTGATCTCTGGAGTTTGGAGATCAATTGTAATAAGAGGAGAAGAAGAAAAAGATATTGGATTTATATCCTGCCCTCCACTCCGAAGAGTCTCAGAGCAGCTCACAATCTCCTTTCCATTCCTCCCCCACAACAGACACCCTGTGAGGTGGGTGGGGCTGGAGAGGGCTCTCACAGCAGCTGCCCTTTCAAGGACAGAGTCTCAGAGTGGCTCACAATCTCCTTTATCTTCTCCCCCCCAAAACAGACACCTTGTGAGGTGGGTGGGGCTGAATGGACTTTCACAGCAGCTGCCCTTTCAAGGACAACCTCTGCCAGAGCTATGGCTGACCCAAGGCCATTCCAGCATCTGCAAGTGGAGGAGTGGGGAATCAAACCCAGTTCTCCCAGTTAAGAGTCCACACACTTAACCACTACACCAAACTGGCTCTCCAGGCTCCAGTGCCTTTCAATGTGGTAATGGAATGGCGTCTTTTGCCCAGGGTATGAAAATGTTGTAAAAAAGGAATTTTGCAGCTCAAAGAAGCTTGTGTGAAATGAGGGTTCCAGTACGACCTTGTTCTTTTCAACCTTTTGGATTGCTGGCTGCATATATTGAGAGACATTGATCAATTGCAGAACTACGTATTTCACCAGGATTCCTTGGAATGAACTGAGCAATTATTTCTATAAAGACTGGATTGATTCTTGGTGAACACGTTCCCTGTTTCGTTAAGGACGAATTGCATGGTCTTTCACGAACTAATATATGCATTTGTAATTGTTGAATTGTTCGGTGAGTTTGTGGGTTGTACGGAGGCTGGTTTTCACGGAAAGCCTTGTGCTTTGGATTTCTCTGCCCACCTGGGGGTGGGCAGCTCTAGCTGACAAAACTCCCTACTGGCTCCCCCCTCCCTCCGGTGCCCTCAATATTTGAGTTGGAAAAGGTCTGTCTACAAGTAGCAAATGCAGAATGGTCAGTTGTCAATACTGATAGTTTTAAAAAGCCCAAACCTGACCTTGTGTAATGCCGGATGACTGGAATTCCCGAAGCCTTCTGGAATATGCCTCCTGCTTTTATCAAGATTGTAACTGGGAAGGGACTGAGGTGCAGGGATCTGGCGCTAGGCCTGTCTCCAGTTTTGACTGAAACGTGTCTCGGGGCCCCGCTGCCGCATCCGGCTCTTTGCAGTTCGTGCATTAGATTGATTGCTTTTTTTTTTTTTATGCAGAGCGTTCGAAATTAGGACCGGTGAGGAGCGACGTTCCCTCTAAGCTGAAGGGTCTTGTGAGCAAAAATTCTACTTGAAAGTTGTGAGCGGCTGCATCAATTAGTGTGCTCTGGGGTCATCCTTCCTGAGCGAAGACAAAAATGTGTGAGCCGGAGGCTAAAAATCTGTGAGCTAGTTCATGCTAACTCAGTTTAGAGGGAACACTGCTGGTGAGTTATGCTTGGTGGTGATACTTTGTGTGTGGTTGAGCAAGAGAGAAGAGCTTGTGGATCTCGGGAACGAATACACGCTGCTGTTTTCTTTCCTCAATTGAGGTCGACCCAGATTACCCCTGGTTTGAGTGCCAAAGTTTGTCTTGGGACCCTGTGATAAGACTAAAGAAAGGGTACCTCTGAACATGTACAAAGCATTGCAGCGCTCCAAGTTGCCATTGCCCACTGTGATATCTAAGCATCACAGAAATTCTCTCTGTATATGTTCAGGAGCACTTGTGTCAGGGCTGAGCAGGCCCACTGGCGACATCCAGTTCAGAGCATTTTCACATAGGATTTACTACTGGTCACTCAAGAATGCCATCCCAAATAGAAAGTGTTTTCAGAATTGCAAAACTCGGTACAGCCAGCAAGGTTATCAACTCAGCTCCTAAAATAGTCTTGTACCTACACAGGCTACATTTCCTAGGAGAGGGGAGGAAGAAAATACACTCTGTGCATGCTCTAGTATGCTGTTGCCTAAGCCATTGGCTCACATGTCCAGGCCTAGGGCTTTAAAAAGGATCAATCTAGCCCTTGCTAGAACCGGGAAGCTGCTCTGCAAATGCACCCTTGCTCTGATCTTGCATTTTATAACTGGATCTATCAGAGTGGTGAATGGATTTGACCTGTATTCTGCTCCTTTTGGAGCCAGTTTAGTGTAATGGTTAAGTGCGCTCCCCACTCCACCATGTGCAGCTGCTGGAATGGCCTTGGGTCAGCCATAGCTCTTGCAGAGGTTGTCCTTGAAAGGGCAGCTTCTGAGAGAGCTCTTCCAGCCCCACCCACCTACCTAGCCCCACCCACTTCAGAGGGTGTCTGTTGTGGAGGGAGAAGATAAAGGAGATTATGACTGCTCTAAGACTCTAGGATTCAGAGTGTAGGGCAGGATATAAATCCAATTTCATCAGCATCTTCTTCTTCTTGGAGAGCCAGTTTGGTGTAGTGGTTAAGTTGTGGACTCTTATCTGGGAGAACCGGGTTTGATTCCCCACTCCTCCACTAGCACCTGCTGGAATGGCCTTGGGTCAGCCATAGCTCTGGCAGAGGTTGTCCTTGAAAGGGCAGCTGCTGTGAGAGCCCTCTCAGCCCCACTCACCTCACAGGGTGTCTGTTGTGGGGGAGGAAGATAAAGGAGATTGTGAGCCGCTTTGAGTCTCTGATTCAGAGAAAAGAGCGGGGTATAAATCTGCAATTCTCCTCCTCCTCCTTCGTTATTCAGAAATTTCTCCGAGCTGGGTACTTCTCCATTTCCGTTTAACTGGGAGAATTTCTAAAAAAAAGAAGTAATTCCAGAAATCAGATCTTGCATACTTTGCAACAGTTTCTAATTCTACATGTAGTTTATCCAAGTTTATACCACTTTTCTGCCCGTGCATTCAACTGCGGTGTACCAGAGAACCAGGATGGAAGAAGAGTGAAGAAGAGTGCAGATTTATACCCTGCCCTTTTCTCTGAATCAGAGACTCAGAGCGGCTTACAATCTCCTTTATCTTCTCCCCCCCCACCACAGACACCCTGTGGGCAATGTTCCCTCTAAGCTGCAGAGTCTTGTGAGCAAAAATTCTACTTTGTGAGCTACTGCATAGATTAGTGTGCTCTGGGGCCATTTTTCCTGTGCTAAGACAAAAATGTGTGAGCAAGAGGCTAAAAATCTGTGAGCTAGCTCACACTAACTCACCTTAGAGGGAACACTGCCTGTGAGGTAGGTGGGGCTGAGAGAGCTCTCCCAGCAGCTGCCCTTTCAAGGACAACTCCTGTGATAACTATGGCTCATCCAAGGCCATTCCAGCAGCTATAAGTGGAGGAGTGGGGAATCAAACCAGGTTCTCCCAGATAAGAGTCTGCACACTTAGCCACTACACCAAACTGGAAGGAAGGAAGGAAAATAAGTGGAGGCTGGAGAGGGAGAAAGAAAGCAACTTTAATTTTAGATGCATTCTCCAAGCTGCCAGCTGGATTGGCAAAGTATTTTAAAGAGCCAGATGCCTTCTCAAAGCCAGCTCGTGGGGTGGGGATGGGGCTTTGAGAGCCACGCAATTTGTGTGAAAGAGCCGCACGTGGCCCTGGAGCTGTAGTTTGGCCATCCCTGTCCTAGGTCATTCTAAAGCTGTTCTGTGATGTCCAAATAAGGGTCTCCAACTCACGCTTGTGAAATACCTAGAGATTTTTTGGGGTGGAGCCTCATAAAAAGCCATGAGACCGGACACGTTTTGGCTCTTGAGAGCCTCCTTCAGAGGGCTAAAACCAAATAGGACACCCTGAAAACCATTTGCAACAATTAAGGGGCAGGCAGGTTTATAGTGCCCCGTGGCACAGAGTGGTAAAGCTGCAGTACTGCAGTCTGAACTCTCTGCTCCCGACCTGAGTTCGATCCCGGCGGAAGCTGGGTTCAGGTAGCCGGCTCCAGGTTGACTCAGCCTTCCATCCTTCCGAGGTGGATCAAAGCTTGCTGGGGGAAAAGTGTAGATGACTGGGGAAGGCAATTGGAAACCGCCCTGTAAAAAAGTCTGCCGTGAAAACATGATGTGAGGCGTGATGTGATGTCACCCCAGAATCGGAAATGACTGGTGCTTGCACAGGGGACTACTTTTACCTTCTTCTTTTTTTTAGGTTTATAGTATTTCGGCGTGAGGGGAGGCTCCACATAAAAATCGGGCCTGCATATAAGAAGGCAATGTCTCTCACCAGTTATTCTGTCTCTGGCCAAGTATCCACTATCTCTCTGTGTGTGCTAATGTGAATGAAGAGTGCTCTCCTGTGACCCCTTCTGATGCAGTCAAATGATCTCTGCCATTGCGAGTTTTCCAGACTCTGTTACGAAGGCACACGTAAGAATTGACAAAACCAGGCCTCGGATTCAGCGGGAGCTCACAGGAACACAGCTCCTGAACCTTTCTGAGAGTTCCATCTCCTCCTCCTGAGAGTTCCACCTCCTTGTCTATGGAATAGTAGGTGCAGCTGCATAACAATCCCTGGATGAGCTCCACCACCTATTTTTCTACAAAACGACCCCTGGACAAAACACTATTTTGAAAATAGAGCCCAATCTGAATAGAACCGTGTATCAATATCCTTGTTGACTTTCCCTCCCCCCCCCCGCCGTTACACATGCACACAAAAGAACTTTGATGCACCTGTACATCGGATTGCTTCCCTGTTTTACCCTTCCCTGGATGGAGAGACAGATTGTTAGAACAATGGTGAATTCCTAATGTAGCGGTTGGACTTCAACAGGGCCAAATGAATCGGAACTTCAGGATCAGAGGAGAAATTCGGAGGCGGAATGTAGAAGAAGCACCCCTGTTCTGGCGTAGAATGTGGCCTACGGTTGAGCCCCCAGTTTGGAGGCTGCAGGAGCTAGGATAGGCGCTCCGTCTGAGTTATCGGGGCCCAATCGGCCACTTGCAAGTCTGCTCTAAACCGCCTTCCTCAATAGCGTGTTTGTCTTGGGGACAAAGTCCAGAATTTTTTGCTTTTTTTGTGCGTGTTATTTTCCTCTCCAGGTCTTGCTTGACTAACGTAAAAAAAAAAAGATGTGGCAACGGATCAAAATAACCCAAAGGAAGGTAGGTCAGCTATATACACTCACGCAGCCTGCAGAGATTGTGTTTCCATCGAGACAGGTCTCAACAGGATCTGGAAGGCCAAGGAATTCCAGGGAGAGGAATGTGCAATCGCCAGTGGGTGCGGAGGTCTAAAGTTATCAGTTTCTTCCCGTCGCAGATACAACCTTTAAAAAGTGGACATGACGCCGCATTTCTAAAGACATTTGACTCTTCACCTAGTCTTTGCATTCCAGATTGGTGTGCAAGAGATGGCTGTGGCATCGAAACTCACATTTTAAATGTTTCTGCATATTAAAAAGCTCCCTGTACGCTGACAGTGTGATGGCAAAAAGGCAACGTCTGTTCTTACAACAGGGGTGGCCAAACTGTGGCTCGGGAGCCACGTGGTTTTTTCACACATATTGTGTGGCTTTCGAAGCCCTCGCCATCCAGTCGGCCAGCTTGGAGAAGGCATTTCTCTCTCTAAATCACTTTGCCAAGCCAAGCCAGCTGACAGTTTGTAGAATGCATTTAGAGTAAAGTTGCTTTCTTGCTACCTCTCCCCCATCTATTTTCCTTCCTTCCTTCCTGGGTTGCAGCTCTCAAGCATCTGGCATTGATGCTATGTGGCTCTTACATTAAGCAAGTTTGGCTGCCCCTGCCTTACAAGCTAGTTTTCCGCATACAAGGATTGTTTATTTATTTATTTAGTCTACTGATATTCTGCCCTATCCCAGAGAGGGCTCAGGTCGGATAGCAACATTATAAAAGATTATGAAAGGTCCCCTTTGCAAGCACCAGTCGTTTCGGACTCTGGGGTGATGTTTCTTTCACAACGTTTTGACGGCAGACCTTTTTATGGAGTGGTTTGCCATTGCCTTCCCCAGTCTTTTACACTTTCCCCCCAGCAAGCTGGGGACTCCTTTGACCGACCTCGGAAGGATGGAAGGCTGAGTCAACCCTGAGCCGGCTACCTGAAACCAGCTTCCGCTGGGATCGAACTCAGGTCGTGAGCAGAGAGTTCAGACTGCAGTATTGCAGCTTTACCACTCTGTGCCATGGGGCTTTCTTCAGCAAGCTGGGGACTCATTTGACTGACCTCAGAAGGATGGAAGGCTGAGTCAACCTGAGCCGGCTGCCTGAAACCAGCTTCCGCTGGGATTGAACTCAGGTTGTGAGCAGAATTTGGACTGCATTACTGCAGCTTTACCACTCTGTGCCATGGGGCTTTCTTCAGCAAGCTGGGTACTCATTTTACTGACCTCGGAAGGATGGAAGGCTGAGTCAACTTCGAGCCGGCTACCTAAACCCATCTTCCACCGGGGATCGAACTCAGGTCATGAGCAGAGCTTAGGACTGGAGTACTGCATCTTTAACCCTCTGTGCTATGGGGCTCTTAAAAGATTATATCATTATAAATAACAAAACATATATCAATAAAGCAATACAATTTAATCATTTGTAATGTATGCAAAATGAAACGGTCTGGTGCGGTAGAGCTCAGGCTGCCATCTCATTCTGCAAAATGCTTATGTCAGCTGCCTCTAAAAATTGATGGGGTACGGCATTGCTGAGGAATGCCGTGGTGGTAGAAGGTCCCAGTGGTGCTACCAAGCAGCCCTTTGGGAGTCGAAGAACAAGTTCCCCAGCACTTACGGGCTGTTCTGCTGCTATACTTAACAGGTCTTCTGCCCAACGTTATATAGTCTTTCTTAGAGATGCAAAATGGGTACATGGATAAAAGGGCTTGGGGGTTTTTTGCTACCTTTGAGCCCCATTTGCACTTGTGTGACTGCGTGTCAATGGAAAGAGCTGCTTTTGTGTGGCCTGTGTATCCCAAGGCAGGTTCCAGCGTTTGCACTAAAAACCCAGAAAGCAAAAAAAAAAAAGTTTTGAGTTAAAACACCCATCATGGGTGGGTCTTTTAAATGTCTGTCTTAGCGCAACATGGTTGTGGTCAGGGCTTTTTTTTTGGTAGCAGGAACTCCTTTGCTTATTAGGCCACACCCCCTAATGTAGCCAATCCTCCTGGGATTTACAATAGGCCCTGTACGAAGAGCCCTGTAAGCTCTTGGAGGATTGGCTGCATTGGGGGTGTATGGCCTACTATGCAAAGGAGTTCCAGCTACAAAAAAAACCAAACACTGGTTGCGGTTTTCAGGACTCCTTTCTGCAGCAAACCCTTCCTGCATTACTTTGGTCTGCTGAAGAGCCAGGATGATTATCGGGATTCAAGTGTTGGATCAGGATCTGAGAGACCCAGGTTTGAATGTACCCTCTAGGCTCACCTTGGGCCAGTCACACACTACTCTCGGCGCGTAACCTGCCTCACAGACGGGTGGAATTCTAGCAGGAGCTCCTTTGCATATTAGGCCACACACCCCTGATGTAGCCGATCCTTCAAGAGCTTACAAGGAATTCTAGCAGGAGCTCCTTTGCATATTAGGCCACACACCCCTGATGTAGCCAATCCTTCAAGAGCTTACAAGGAATTCTAGCAAGAGCTCCTTTGCATATTAGGCCACACCCCCCCGATGTAGCCAATCCTCCAAGAGCTTACAAGGAATTCTAGCAGGAGCTACTTTGCATATTAGGCCCCACGCCCCTGGTGTAGCCGATCCTCCAAGAGCTTACAAGGAATTCTAGCAGGAGCTCCTTTGCATATTAGGCCACACACCCCTGATGTAGCCGATCCTTCAAGAGCTTACAAGGAATTCTAGCAGGAGCTCCTTTGCATATTAGGCCACATACCCCTGATATAGCCAATCCTTCAAGAGCTTACAAGGAATTCTAGCAAGAGCTCCTTTGCATATTAGGCCACACACCCCCGATGTAGCCAATCCTCCAAGAGCTTACAAGGAATTCTAGCAGGAGCTCCTTTGCATATTAGGCCCCACGCCCCTGGTGTAGCCGATCCTCCAAGAGCTTACAAGGAATTCTAGCAGGAGCTCCTTTGCATATTAGGCCACACACCCCTGATGTAGCCGATCCTTCAAGAGCTTACAAGGAATTCTAGCAGGAGCTCCTTTGCATATTAGGCCCCACACCCCTGATGTAGCCAATCTTCCTGGAGCTTACAAAAAAGAGCCTTGTCAGCTCTTGGAGGATTGGCTACATCAGGGGGTGTGTGGCCTAATATGCAAAGGAGCTCCTGCTGCTAGAATTCCACCCCTGCTCACAGGCATGTATCTGAAGAAGTGTGGATGCACACAAAAGCCTTTATGGAGAATTAAGCTTCGTTGGTCTTAAAAGTGCCTCCGGACTCCGACTTTATTTTGCCTCAGGGTTTTTGTGAGGCCAGGACAGGAGAACGATGCGTGCTGCTTTGGATCTCCACTGGGGAGAAAGGCAGGTTACAAATAAAGTTTAAAAAGAGCCCCCCCCCTCCCCCAGTTGCACTTGCTGTGGAACTGCTGCGAGTAGCAGAGGATCTTGGGGTACATCTTAAAGGACGCAAAGTTGGTTCAAATGTGATGCTAGCTGTACCATTGCCCCCACGAACTCTGCAGCACGGCCAGTTCTGTGCAGCTGAGCACTGCACGAGACGTTCTGTACAGCGACCAATGCGCTGGGGAAGCCTAGCTGGTTCTCCTGATAGATCCAGGGGGGCAGCCATGTTGGTCTGAAGCAACAGAACAAGGTAGGAGTCAATTTGCACCTTTAAGACCAAGGAAGTTTTATTCAGGATGTAAGCTTTCGTGTGTGCGTGCACACTTCTTCAGACGAGGAATCCGGTACAGTGAGCAGAGCTACATATAGCTGGTAGGCAGTGTTCCCTCTAAGCTGAGTTAGCGTGAGCTAGCTCACAGGTTTTTTTAGCCTCCAGCGCATACATTTTTGTCTCAGCTCAGGAAAAATGGCCCTAGAGCACACGAAATGTATGCAGGAGCTCGCAGCTTTTAACGCCGCTAACTCACAAAGTAGAATTTTTGCTCACAAGACTCCACAGCTTAGAAGGAACATTGCTGGTAGGCAGTGGTTTAGAATGCAAAATGGTACAAATTTAAAATCCGATGACGGAATAGCAAAATTAGCAAATTGAGCAAACCTTTGATCTGGATAGCATGAGCGGGAGAAACCAATAAAAAAGCAACGTGTCAAAAGGTGAGAATGTCTGCTAATCGCTCTATTGTTTATAAACCTGGGCCGAAAAGAGGGCATTTCTTTCTCCTGATGTCTTCTGAGAAACTTTGGTTAAGAGTCAAGGGACTTGGGCTGCCAAGCTCCAGGTGAGGCCTGGAGATCTCTCAGAATTACAACTGCTCTCCAGACAAAAGAGATCAGTTGCCCCAGGAGAAAACGGCAGCTTTGGAGGGTGGATTCTACGGCATTAAACGCTCCCTCCCAAGCTGTTTGTCCTCCCCCGACCCCTCCCTCATCAGCTTCTACCCCTAAATCTGCAGGAATTCCCCAATCTGGAGACGGCAGGTGTACGGACTTGGTGGGAAGGCCAAATAGACCTCTCTAGCAAGCAACAAAAGAAATGAGTGCATTTTTGAGCTTGTCCATGTGTCAAGGCTATCGTGTTTCTTGGCAAACACCGCCACCTAAAGGCCATGTTGGGAATGTCTCCCTAAACTTCCGGGTGGTGGGGGGGAGACAGGCGTGGGGAGTCTCCCATCCAAGTACTAACCCCAGGCCTGCCTTAGGTTCCAAGATCTGGCCACCCAGGTCACTATTGCCAAGTTCTAGCTGGCTTATGATGACCCTGTAGAGTTTTTAAGGCAAAAGACAGTCACAGGTGGTTTGCTATTGCTTGCCTCTGCATAAAGAAGGGTAAATAAAAGACATTTGCTCCTTGGGAGGACAGCTATGGCAAACCTAGGCAGGATAATAAAAAGTAGAGGCATCACCCTGCAAACAAAAGTTCATATAGTCCAAGCGATGGTATTCCCAGTAGTAATGCATGGCTGTTAGAGCTGGATCATAAGGAAGGCCGAGTGCAGAAGAATAGATACTTTTGAGCTGTGGTGCTGGAGAAGAACCTTGAGAGTCCCTTGGACTGCAAGAAGATCCAATCAGTCAGTCCTCAGGGAAATCAACCCTGACTGTTCCCTGGAAGGTCAGATGCTGAAGCTGAAGCTCAAATACTTTGGCCACCCAATGAGAAGGGAGCACTCCCTGGAGAAGACTCTTGAGAGCCCCTTGGACTTCAAGAAGATCCAATCAGTCAGTCCTCAGGGAAATCAACCCAGACTGTTCCCTGGATGGTCAGATGCTGAAGCTGAGGCTCAAATACTTTGGCCACCCAATGAGAAGGGAGCACTCCCTGGAGAGGATCCTGATACTAGGAAAGACAGAAGGCAAAAGAAGAAGGGGACGGCAAAAGAGGAGATGGCTGGACAGCATTACTGATGTAACCGACATGAATTTGAGCAGACTCCAGAGGATGCTGGAAGACAGGAGGGCCTGGCGTGACCTGGTCCATGGGGTCACAAAGAGTCGGACTCGACTGTGCGACTGAACGACGACGACCTCTGCATAAGAACATTGGCCTTGCTTGGTGATCTGGCCTCCCAGCCAAACACTGACCAGAGCAGAATCTGATGCGACTGGGCCATCTTGGGCCACCCAGGCCAGGGCCAGGAAAGCAAAAACCTTGGGGAACGATGTTGGTGATAAAGTGCTCCTGGACTTGTCAAGGAATAATAAATAATTGACAAAATATTTTTTAAAAAGAAAAAATGCTGCAGTTTTAAAAATGTCAGTGGGAGAAGTAGGGTTGCCAATCCCCACGTGGGGGCAGGGGATCCCCCGGTTTGGAGGCCCTCCCCCCCCGCTTCAGGGTCACCAGAAAGCAGAGGGAGGGGAGAGAAATGTCTGCTGGGAACTCTATTATTCCCTATGGAGATTTATTCCCATAGGAAATCATGGAGAATTGATCCGCGGGTATCTGGGGCTCTGGGGGGGCTGTTTTTTGGGGTAGAGGCACCATATTTTCAGTATAGAATCTAGTGCCTCTCTCCAAAATAGTCCCCAAGTTTCAAAAAGATTGGACCAGGGGGTCCATCTCTATGAGCCCCAAAAGAAGGTGCCCCTATCCTTCATTATTTCCTATGGAAGGAAGGAATAGAAAAGGTGTGCCGTCCCTTTAAATGTGAGGGCCAGAACTCCCTTTGGAGTTCAATGATGCTTGTCACAGCCTTGATCTTGGCTCCACCCCCAAAGTCTCCTGGCTCCACCCCCAAAGTCCCCAGATATTTCTTGAATTGGACTTGGCAACCCTAGGGAGAAGTGATCTTTAAAATCCGCTGTAATCCTTCCCGAATACCCAGGCCTAACATGCTAAGGCACATTGGGGAGAAAGGTGGTGTATATATGAACTTAAATAGATAATCTGATGGGGATGGGAGGAATTCTAGAAGCGCCGTCATTGACAAGAAAGACCTGAGCTCTGACTAACTGGAAAATATGACACACAACATCAACTGCCCTACAGTTCTGAAAAAGATGCCTTCCTGCTGTTCATGAAGATGACTGGGGTGGGTGGGTGGGTGGAGCGTTCCCTCTTAGCTGAGTTAGTGTGAGTTAGCTCCAGGGGTCGTTTTGTAGAGAAATAGATGGTGGAGCTCATTAGCATAACTCATGAGCATATGGCCCCTGCCCCAGCCAAAAGCAACCCGACGCAAGAAAGAAGAGCCCTGGGCAAGTGAGGCCTGCTTGGGCTGGCTAGAGATCCAGCCAGCCCAAGCAGGCTTCACTCACCGGAGGCTCTCCTGGGCCACTACCACCACCCCAGTCAAAAGGTCAGCAAGCCATCCACCGCCCAAATAACATAAGTGGAGAAAGGGTGGCGCGGGCTTCTCCAGGGGTCAATGAGGGCTGCTGGGGGTGTGGTAAAGCCCCTGGTGGCTGGCTGGCTGCCCGCACTCCTAATCCAGGATTGTTATGCAGCTGCGCCTCCTATTCAATGGACAAGGTAGGAGGAGGGGGGCCGTCAGAAAGGTTCAGGAGCTGCACTCCTGTGAGCTCCTGCTGAATTCAAGGCCTGGCTAGCTCACAGATTTTTAGCCTCCAGCTCACACATTTTTGTCTTAGCTCAGGAAAAATGGCCCCAGAGCGAACTCATTGATGCAGGAGCTCCCAACTTTAATACCAGTAGCTCACAAAGTAGAATTTTTGCTCACAAGACTCTGCAGCTTAGAGGGGACATTTGTATAATTCTTTTTTAAAGTACGGCTGGCGTGTCTCCCATTTGGGGAGGGGAAGCTGTGTGCCATGTGCCAAAACACAATACTAGGGACAAATGTCAAGAGTTGTAGCCATATTGGTCTCTTTTGCAAAATTGAAAAGAGATGTTCTGGCCCAGGGGCGGCCAAACTTGCTTAATGTAAGAGCCACATAGAAGAAACGGCAGATGTTTGAGAGCCGCAAAACATGAACGTCAGATGTTTCAGAGCTGTGACGAAGGAAGGGAGGAAAATAGATGAGGGGATGGAGAGGTGTAAAGAAAGCAACTTTAAATACATTCTCCAAACCTCTGGCTGGCTTGACGGGGAAGTGATATAAATACCTTCTCCAAGCTGGCCGACAGGGTGGTGGGGCTTTAAGAGTCACACAATATGCGTAAAAGAGCCACATGTGGCTCCTGAGCCACAGTTTGACCACCGCTGTTCTGGTACATTGAAGACGCATGGGTTAATCATAACAGAAGCTTTCGTGCGCTCACGCGTTTCCTCGGAACTGAAGTGTGCCCTCAGTGGGGATGTGCAATCTCTCATGTGCTTGCACTGTAACGGAATGGTAAGTTTGCAACAGCAGCCGCCTTCCCGCCCCCCACCCCCAATGCATGCTTTTGTTAAATGCTCTAAAATGGGTCACAAATACTTTGCATATTCGCTCACTGCAGCTTGGAAACTGTGGCTCATGTGGCGGGGAAGACAAGGTGTTGTTGACTCAGGACTCTGTGCGTTTGGCATAGTTTTCATTTGGTGGGTGAATGTTAAGAATTTTTTTCCCTTTAATTACAAAATGCAGACAAAACAAACTCTGTTTTCCCAGCAGTCCTCATCCATTTGTTTGAGGAAGGACACACATTGTGAACTTAGGGGGAGGGATTTCTGAGTTTCCTGCATTGTGCAGGGGGTTGGGCTAGATGACCCTGGAGGTCCCTTCCAACTCTATGATGATGTGCTCAGGCTGCCAAGTCCAATTCAAGAAATATCTGAGGACTTTGGGGGTGGAGCCAGGAGACTTTGGGGGTGGAGCCAGGAGACTTTGGGAATGGAGCCAGGAGACATTAGGGGTGGAGCCAAGATCAAGGCTGTGACAAGCATCATTGAACTCCAAAGGGAGTTCTGGCCATCACGTTTAAAGGGACGGCACACCTTTTCAATGCCTTCCTTTCATAGGAAATAATGAAGAATAGGGGCACCTTTTTTAGGGCTCATAGAATTGGAACCCCTGGTCCAATCTTTTTGAAACTTGAGGGGTATTTTGGGGAGAGGCACTAGATACTATACTGAAAATTTGGTGCCTCTACCTCAAAAAAGTTCCCCCAGAGCCCCCGAAACCTCCAGATCAATTCCCCATTATACCCTATGAGAATCGATCTTCACATAGGGAATGAAGTGCTCAGCAGACATTTCCCCCTCTCCCCCCCCCCATTTCTGGCGAGTCTGAAGCAGGGGATTGGCCTCTCTACTCACGAGTTGCTGCCAGCTTCTTCACATGAAGAATAGGGGCACCTTTTTTAGGGCTCAAAGAATTGGACCCCCTGGTCCAATCTTTTTGAAATGTGGGGGGTATTTTGGGGGGAAAAACTAGATGCTATACTGAAACGTTGGTGCCTCTATCCCAAAAAACAGCCCCCCCCCCAGAGACCCGGATACCCGCGGATCAATTCTCCATGATTTTCTATGGGAATAAATCTCCATAGGGAATAACAGAGTTCCCAGCAGACATTTCCCTCCCCTCCCCCCGCTTTCTGACGACCCTGAAGCAGGGGGAGGGCCTCCAAACCGGGGGATCCCCTGCCCCTACCTGGGGATTGGCAACCCTATGATGTGCCCAGGGTTGACTTGTACTTCTTTGTTTGATATAAATTATGGTGTGACGTTCAGGAGACAAAGACCCCCGATCTCTCATGACTGCATGAAGGTTCCTACATAGAGTACACTGTTGAGACAGGGTCCCATCATCAGATTATCAGGTTTGAAAAAGAGCCACTCGAAACGCAACATTTCTCATCTGGAGAACGTGTCATTTTCAAGACTCTACACAGTCCGCTTTTTCCAGAAGTTCATATCAAGTTAGACATTGGCACATCAGAAATCAGAAGTTGAGACTATCGGAAGTTGGGACTGTGCCTTATTGTAATGATAATTTTATTGTACTGTGTCATGAGCCCTGCGGAGGGGGAGCTGGAAGGGTTAACAGACCAGGAAGAACCAACAGCTGGCCCAGCAATCACCCTCCCCATATTCCAGGCACCTGCGCCGGCTGTTGACAATCAGTCTCCTCCAAGCTCTCCCCCTCCCATCTCAAGAATGCGTGGCCGCCTTCGAAAAACGCTGGCAGAACGCAGGCATGCGGCACCCCAATGCTTCCGATCTCTTAGCCCTGATTACTAGGAGAACTACAGCCACCCAGGGGGCAGGATGATTGAGGTGCCCATATAACTCACGCCCGGGACTTGGCAACCTTGTGGAAGCAACAAGTCGATTCCCTGGCTTGCACCCATGCTCCTTCCTGATTCCAGTTCCTGACCGGTTTGAATTCCTTGGCACCCTGACCCTTTGGCTTTGGACACTGACTTCTGCTTCTGGTTTGCCATTTTGCTGTGGTGACTCGGCTCCAGATTGGCTTCTTGAACTTTAACTTCGGACCGGCTTTAGACTCCCTCCTGCCTGCGCCCTGAGAACGTGACATACTGTCATATACTGGAGTGCTGTAAGACTTTTTTGGTTCTGACCACAAACCATACAAGAACAAGACAGGGATTGGATGTTTGCTTAGAATAAATTGTGTTGGATGTTTTTAAGGTGATATCTAGCGGTCATAGTCAGCGTTTCCCCCCCACACTCTTTTCATGCTTGTGCCTACACGCTGGCTTCCCCCTTTTTTTGCTAATCCCCAGGTGGGGGCAGGGGATCCCCCAGTTTGGAGGCCCTCCCCCCGATTCAGGGTCATCAGAAAGTGGGGGGGAGGGAAATGTCTTCTGGGCACTCCATTATTCCCTATAGAGACTGATTCCCATAGGGTATAATGCAGAATTGATCCGTGGGTGTCTGGGCCTCGGGGGGGGGGCTGTTTTTCTGAGGAATTGGCACCAAATTTGCAGCGTAGCATCCAATGCCTCTCCTCAAAAGAGTCTCCAAGTTTCAGAAAGATTGGACTAGGGGTCCAGTTTTACGAGCCCCCAAAGAAGGTGTTCCTATCCTTCATTATTTCCAATGGTTCAAAAGGTGTGCCGTCCCTTTAAATGTGATGGCCAGAACTCCCTTTGGAGTTATGCTTGTCACAACCATGCTTCTGGCTCCACCCCCAATTTCTTCTGGCTCCACCTCCAAAGTCTCCTGGCTCCACCCTCAAAGTCCCCAGATATTTCTTGAATTGGGCGTGGCAACCTAGGCGTGCCAACCTCCAGGTGGGGCCGAGAGACCTCCTGGAATTGCAATTGGGCTTAAGGCTACAGAGATCAGACACACACCCCTCTGGAGGAAATGGCTGCTTGAGAGGGTGGCTGCCATGGTGTTATACCCAGCTGAGGTCCCTCCCTAAACCTTGCCTTCCCCCGCCTCCACCCTCAAATCTCTTGGTGATTTCCCAATCTGGTGCCAGAGGCCTTGCGAAATCCACAAGTGCTTTATCAGTGATTTGAGTCCACCTTAGAGTCTGCTAAGCAGGGCTTTTTTTGAGCAGGGACAGACAGGAATGCAGTTCCAGCTGGCTTGGCATCAGGGGTGTGGCCTAATATGCAGATGAGTTCCTGCTGGGCTTTTTCTACAAAAAGTGCCCCGTGGGAAACAATGGTGCCATCGGGGTGTGTGGCCTAATATGCAAATGAGCTCCTGCTGGCTTTTCCTACAAAAATAGCCCTGCTGGCAAGAATTTCAGGATGAAAGCTTTCAATAGTCAAAGTTCCATTTGTCAGACACAGTAGAACAGAAGCAGAGATCTGAGTTTTTTTTATCCTAAGTGGAAGGTGGGAAGGATGCTGCAAAGAAAACTTATAAAGGATGCAGAGATACAGCATGCCTATTGTAATCGGCTTGGCTAGAGAGCAAAAGGGAAATGCCTGGGGTCAGAATAGTAGCATCTGGAGTAAGAACCCTGTGTCCCTATTCAGTCCTGGAGGGGGGGGGGTCTGTTGTTCTGAACTTCTGAATTAGCTTGAGTTTAGCAATCTCACATGATAGATTTCTTTGAAATTTCTTTGTTTGAGGACTGCCACTCTTAGGGCAGCCATTGAATGACCTGGGTGGGGGTGTCCATCCTCACTTTTTAATGCCTTGCATATCGTTGCCATGAACACCAGCCTCTGATGGATTTGACCTCCATGTGCCGTAGAAGCCATCATGACCATGTGACAGTACGTTCTAGAAGGTAACTGCACTTCCTTTTCTGGGCCTTCAAGTTATAGCCTCTCCATTTCAGAGGCGGAACCCAAGTTTTTAAAACCATGTGTTTTCCGCGGGCTCAAGAGAGAGAAACGTCTCATTTTCCAATATGCTAGACATCCATGGAATTTCCCAGATTCCCACTGGGCAGCGTCCGAGTTTACTCCACCTCAGCCTGATTGGCTGGAAACGCTCAGTTAACTTCTTGAACCGGATCTTCCTGCATTAGGTTAAGCTGAGCCCTGCCAAATTCTGTTCTAAGACCAGGGCTTTTTTTTTTTTTTTTTAAAGCAGGAACGCGCAGGAACGCAGTTCCGGCTGGCTTGGCATTGGGGGCGTGGCCTAAGAAGCAAATGAGTTCCTGCTGGGCTTTTTCTACCCAAAAAAGCCCTGTGTGAAACAATGGTGGTGTCAGGGGGTTTGGCCTAATATGCAAATGACTCCCTGATGGGCTTGCTGTACAAAAAAAAGCCCTAAGACTATTTCTTCTGTGCTGAGGTCAGAGACAGTGTTGTTACCCCTCCATTACAGTCGGGGGGGGGGGTAGCATTTTAGGTTTGCCACCCTCCAGGTGGGGCCTGGATATCTCCCAGAATGACACCTGAGCTCCAGGCTACAGAGATCCATTCTCCTGGAGATAGGGTTGCCAACCCACAGGTGGAGCAAACCAAACAGGGAAGAACACTGGAGGATTACAGACCAAGAGACAACGTGTTCTATGAAACTTACAAGAGACACTTAAAGAGACTTGCAAGCTTCCAATTCATTGCTACAGAGCAAGTTTACTTTGGAAACCAATCCACACTTTCAAGAAGGCATTCAGTACAATTAATAAACCTCATGTAAGGAAATACATAAGCACTTTATAAATAAATACGAAAACAGAAAAGTCCGTCATACAAAAGTCCACTTGGATGCACGACTCTGATGTAGCGATGTTGCAATATTGACACGCAGACCTCTCCGCGAAGAAAATAAATGTTGAAGAAAACTTTGAATAGATTCTTATCTCATTTGATGAAAGGATTCAGATGTTAGAGAAGTATTATTGATTACACGACTCAAAATAATTTACACACAGCAATCTCATTTCTTACAGCGGCATTAGCAGTTTCTAATGGGAGAACCGCTAATGCTGCTGTAAGAAATGAAATTATTTTGAGCATTGGTTCCGGAAGTATATTGATCAGAGGAAGCCTGAATCGAAACACGAAATTTACCTAGGAGTCGTGTAATCAATAATACTTCTCTAACATCTGAATCCTTTCATCAAATGTGATAAGAATATTCAAAGTTTTCGTCAACATTTATTTTCTTTGTGGAGAGGTCTGCGTGTCAATATCGCAACATCGCTACATCAGAGTAGCGCGTCCTAGTGGACTTTTGTATGACGGACTTTTCTATTTTCATATTTATTTATAAAGTGCTTATGTATTTCCTTATATGAGATTTATTAATTGTACTGAATGTCTTCTTGAAAGTGTGGATTGGCTTCCAAAGTAAACTTGCTCTGTAGTAATGAATTAGAAGCTTGTAAGGCTCTGTAAGTGTCTCTTGTCAATTCCACAGAACGAGTTGTTTCTTGGTCTTTAATCCACAGGTGGAGGCAGGGGGTCTCCCGGTTTAGAGCCTGCCCCCCCCCCCCGTTTCAGGGTCATCAGAAAGTGGGGGAAGGGGAGGGAAATATCTGCAGGTCACTCCATTATGGAGACCAATTCCCACAGGATATAATGGAGAATTGATCCATGGGTATCTGGAGCTCTTGGAGGCACCAAATTTTTAGCATAGCATCCAATGCCTCGCCTCAGAATATCCTCCAAGTTTCAAAAGGATTGGACTGGGGGGGGGGGGGGTTTCCAATTCTATGAACCTGCCAATGAAGGTGCCCCTATCCATTATTCCCAATGGAGGGAAGGCATTTAAAAGGTGTGTGGTCCCTTTAAATGTGATGGCTTGTCACCACCTGCTCCTGGCTCTACCCCCGATATCTCCTGGCTCCACCCTCAAAGTCCCCAGATATTTCTTGAATTGGACCTGGTAACCCTACCCTTTCTTGTCCCCTGGAAAATACAAATGATTCGGTAAGCGGTGTTCGCTATAGAATTAGGTCCCACGCAGGAGCAGAAACTTGAGCCACGGCCAGACGGTTGTGGGATTTTGGATTTGCTTGCCTTTTTTTTTTTAAAGCGACTTTGGTTTTGTCCCTCTATTGGGGGTCCCTTTCAGTAAGTCCTTCGGCATTCGTAGGCCCCCCAAAGTGGGTTCCCGTCTTCCTTGGGCCAGAGAGGGCTGCTGTCGTGGGGAGAGGTGTTGTCTGCGGACTCCTCCGGAGAGCCGTGGAGTGCCTTGGGCGTCAGGTCGTTGGCCACCGTCGGAAAAGACGAGAAAGGGTAGGGGGAGGCAGCCGAGTAGCCAGACGTGTACTGGACGTCTTCGAGAGCATGCAGCGAGTAGGGCTGTGGTCCGGCCAGAGGGGAATTCCAGCTGGGGTTTCTGTACTGGGAAGGACCCCCTGGCTCAGGGGAGGAAAGGCAGCCGGGGGCAGAAGAGGCCTGCAGAGAGTTCGAACAGACCTCTGGTTGGCTGAGGCTATCAGGCAGGACTTGCTCCTGAGAAGAGAGAGAAAACGCATCTTTAAATGGTAGGAAGAGAAACCTCCCAAAGCAGCAAGGAGGACTGGGGGGGGGGGGGCAGGAGACGTGTTTCTCTCACAAGCTTTTCAGCCATTAAAAAAAAAAAAAATCAGATTCCTCAAGCCAAACCAAACCAATGCTGAGTTCTTAAGAGACTGCTCTGAGACCTGGTTTATTTCACGCTGTGTTGAAGAGTTTTATCTGTTTAATGTGCCGATGCCTTTCATGAGTTTTATCTTGTCTTCCAGATTTATTATTATTCGCTTCCTTTCTATCCCACCTTCGGGGTTCCCTCTCAGCTGAGTCGGTGTGAGCTAGTTCATAATTTTTTTAGCCTCCGGCTCAAACGTTTTTGTCTTCGCTCAGGAAAAATGGCCCCCCCAGAGCAAAATAATTTATGCAGTACCGCACAACGTTAATGCGAGTAGCTCACGAAGTTAGAACTGATAAAAGGAAGTCCTTCTTCACCCAAAGGGGGATTAACTCATGGAATTCACTGCCACAGGAGGTGGTGGCTGCTACAATCATAGACAGCTTCAAGAGGGGATTGGATCAACATATGAAGCAGAAGTCCATCAGTGGCTATTAGCCACAGTGTATTGATGGAACTCTCTGTCTGGGGCAAGTGATGCTCTGTATTCTTGGTACTTGGGGGGCAACAGTGGGAGGGCTTCTACTGTCCTGGCCCCACTGATGGACCTCCTGATGGCACCTGGGTTTTTTGGCCACTGTGTGACACAGTGTTGGACTGGATGGGCCATTGGCCTGATCCAATATGGCTTCTCTTATGTTCTTATGCGACACAGAGTGTTGGACTGAATGGGCCATTGGCCTGATCCAACATGGCTTCTCTTATGCTCTTATGTGACACAAAGTGTTGGACTGGATGGGCCATTGGCCTGATCCAATATGGCTTCTCTTATGTTCTTATGTGACACAGAGTGTTGGACTGGATGGGCCATTGGCCTGATCCAACATGGCTTCTCTTATGCTCTTATGTGACACAGAGTGTTGGACTGGATGGGCCATTGGCCTGATCCAACATGGCTTCTCTTATGTTCTAATCCCCAGCATCTCCCATTAAAGGATCAAGTAAAAAGACCTCAGCCTGAGATTCTGGAGAGCTGCTGCCAGTCTGAATAGACAGTACTGAGCCAGAAGGACCAATGCTCTGATTCAGTACAAGGTGGCTTCATTTGTACTTACACTTAAAAAATGCGCGGCAGAGTCACTAGGAAAAGACGGGATGACGGGAGGCACTGGCGAGGTACCGAAGAGGGACGCTGTGCCGGAAGTGACCGGTGTGAGGCGGTGGTCCCCGTATTGGTCGCTGAAGTAGGTGTCCAGCAGAGAAGGGTAGCCTTGAACCCCGTGCGATTCGTACGGAAAGGGCTTTGCTAGAAGGGAGGGTGCGTAGACATCGCTGGGGATCTGCTTGCTGCTCTGCAAATCCACATCGGTCATCAGGGATCGCCGAACCCCATAGTAGCCAGACACAGCCGGGGAACCTTTTCGCAATGGAGAAATCAGTTAGCGCAGCACCGGAAAATGTACGTTCAAATGCATGTTCAAAAGGCACATCTGGAAGGTCTCTTCCTTCCCCCTCCCAAAAGGAACACCTCACTGATTCTAGGTTAAAATGTCAAGTGGATCATAATAAATGAAGCAAATGCATCAAATCGGAAGGGGGGGGCACATAGCAGGGGGCTTTCTCAGAATGCAAATCCATGACCGTGACAGAGCTTGTGTATTGATTTCAGAAATAAAGAAGGAATGTTTCTTTTGTGACTCATGAGATTGTATCTATGGGATGGGACCCAGCTGTGTGTACATACACGCACACTCCAACTTGTATCTCTCATAGGGTTGCCAATCCCCAGGTGGGGGCAGGGGATCCCCTGGTTTGGAGGCCCTCCCCCCGCTTCAGGGTCGTCAGAAAGCGGGGGGAGGGGAGGGAAATGTCTCTGGGAACTATTATTCCCTATGGAGATTTATTCCCATAGAAAATCATGGAGAATGGATCTGCAGGTATTTGGGGCTCTGGAGGGGCTGTTTTTTGGGGTAGAGTCACCAAATTTTCAGTATAGCATGCAGTGCCTCTCCCCAAAATACCCTCCAAGTTTCAAAAAGATTGAACCAGGGGGTCCAATTCTATGAGCCCCAAAAGAAGGTGCCCCTATCCATTATTTCCTATGGAAGGAAGGCACTGAAAAGGTGTGCCGTCCCTTTAAATGTGATGGCCAGAACTCCCTTTGGAGTTCAATGATGCTTGCCATGGCCTTGATCTTGGCTCCACCCCAAAGTCTCCTGGCTCCACCCCCAAAGTCCCCAGATATTTCTTGAATTGGACTTGGCAACCCTAACCTCTCAGTATATGAAAAAGACTGGAGCTCAAGCTTTACTGATGAAGAAGAAGAAGATATTGGATTTATATCCCGCCCTCCACTCCAAAGAGTCTCAGAGTGGCTCACAATCTCCTTTACCTTCCTCCCCCACAACAGACACCCTGTGAGGTAGATGAAGATGTTGGATTTATATCCCGCCCTCCACTCCGAAGAGTCTCAGAGCGGCTCACAATCTCCTTTACCTTCCTCCCCACAACAGACACCCTATGAGGTGGGTGGGGCTGGAGAGGGCTCTCACAGCAGCTGCCCTTTCAAGGACAACCTCTGCCAGAGCTGTGGCTGACCCAAGGCCATTCCAGCAGGCGCAAGTGGAGGAGTGGGGAATCAAACCCGGCTCTCCCAGATAAGAGTCCGCACACTTAACAACTACACCAAACTGGCTCTTCATGAAGCCATGTAGTATGATCACCATCTTCAAGTATTTGAAGGGCTGTCATAGAGAGGATGGGGCAGAATTGTTTTCTCTGGCCCCATAAAGTAGGACCAGAACCAATGTTGTTCCAGCTCAACATTAGGAAGAACTTCCTGACAGTTCAAGCGGTTCCTCAGTGGAACGGGCTTCCTCAGGAGGTGGTGGGCTCTCCTTCAGTGGCTATTAGCCACAGTATATATATATATGACACAGAGTGTTAGACTGGATGGGCCATTGGCCTGATCCAACATGGCTTCTCTTATGTTCTTATGTTCCTGGGAGGTTTTTAAACAGAGGCTAGAGGGCCATCTGACAGCAATGCGGATCCTGTGAATTTAGGGGGAGGTGTTTGTGAGTTTCCTGCATTGTGCAGGGCGTTGGACTAGATGACCCTGGAGGCCCCTTCCAACTCTATGATTCTATAGGTGACTCTGTATCTTGGACGTATCTATCTCAGCAGGTTGTTGTGCCACCTAGGGTTGCCAACCTCCAGGTGAGATCTGGTGCTCTCCTGATATTACAATGGATCTCCAGACAATAGAGATTAGTTCTCCGGGATAACATGGCTGTTTTAGAGGGTGGGCTCTATGACACTGTACTCTGATGTACAGTGTCTTCCTCTCCCCAAACCCTGCTTTCCCTACACTCCGCCCCCAATATCTCCAGGGTTTTTTTTTTTCATACTTGAATTTTTATTAATTTTTCTAAAAATATCCGCAAACATTAAACAAAATAAACAACAAAAAATAAATACATGCAATATACATAAAACAATATTAATAAGAGCACTCTTACAGTCTTCTATTAATTCATAGTTTTGCATTTACAATTTATATTTCAAATATATTATCTTTCACTGTACTATGTTATATATATAAAAAGCTTCAATAATACGAGAAGTTTACATACTTTTTTTTGGAATACATTTTTCAAATTCTACTTTTAAGTTGATGTATTTAAAAAATGGGAACCATCTGGAGTTCAATTATGATTGTCACAACCTTGCTCCTGGCTCCACCCCCAATGTCTTCTGGCTCCACCCCAATATCTCTTGGCTCCACCCCAATGTCTGCTGGCTCCACCCCAATATCTCCTGGCTCCACCCCAATATCTCCTGGCTCCACCCCAATGTCTCCTGGCTCCACCCCAATATCTCCTGGCTCCACCCCAATATCTCCTGGCTCCACCCCAATGTCTCCTGGCTCCACCCCAATGTCTCCTGGCTCCACCCCCAATATATCCTGGCTCCACCCCCAATGTCTCCTGGCTCCACCCCAATGTCTCCTGGCTCCACCCCAATATCTCCTGGCTCCACCCCAATATCTCCTGGCTCCACCCCAATGTCTCCTGGCTCCACCCCCAATATCTCCGGCTCCACCCCCAATATCTCCTGGCTCCACCCCCAATGTCTCCTGGCTCCACCCCCAATATCTCCTGGCTCCACCCCAATGTCTCTTGGCTCCACCCCCAATATCTCCTGGCTCCACCCCAATGTCTCCTGGCTCCACTCCAATGTCTCCTGGCTCCACCCCCAATATCTCCTGGCTCCACCCCAATGTGTCCTGGCTCCACCCCCAATGTCTCCTGGCTCCACCCCCAATGTCTCCTGGCTCCACCCCAATGTCTCCTGGCTCCACCCCAATGTCTCCTGGCTCCACCCCCAATATCTCCTGGCTCCACCCCAATGTCTCCTGGCTCCACCCCCAATATCTCCTGGCTCCACCCCAATGTCTCCTGGCTCCACCCCAATGTCTCCTGGCTCCACCCCCAATATCTCCTGGCTCCACCCCCAATGTCTCCTGGCTCCACCCCCAATGTCTCCTTGCCCCACCCCCAATATCTCTTGGCTCCACCCCAATGTCTCCTGGCTCCACCCCAATGTCTCCTGGCTCCACCCCAATGTCTCCTGGCTCCACCCCCAATATCTCCTGGCTCCACCCCAATGTCTCCTGGCTCCACCCCCAATATCTCCTGGCTCCACCCCAATGTCTCCTGGCTCCACCCCCAATGTCTCCTGGCTCCACCCCAATGTCTTCTGGCTCCACCCCAATGTCTCCTGGCTCCACCCCCAATATCTCCTGGCTCCACCCCCAATGTCTCCTGGCTCCACCCCCCAAAATCTCCTGGCTTCACTCCCAATGTCTCCTGGCTCCACCCCCAATGTCTCCTGGCTCCACCCCAATGTCTCCTGGCTCCACCCCCAATGTCTCCTGGCTCCACCCCAATGTCTCCTGCCTCCACCCCCAATGTCTCCTGGCTCCACCCCACTGTCTCCTGGCTCCACCCCCAATGTCTCCTGACTCAACCCCCAAAGTTCCTAGATATTTCTTGAATTGGACTTGTTTTCCCACCCGGAGCTGGCAACCCCGATGCCACTTCAGAAGAAAGACAGAGTGGAAATAAAATTGAGATATTTCTTTATAAAAATATGCTTACCCGAGAGCGGGAGAAACGAGGACTGTGTTGTTGCAGCGCTGCCCTGAAATGAAAAGAACAGAGCTCAACCTTGAGCAAATGTGACTGGATTATATTTTGAAAATCGGAGCACATGGCTGGATTTCAAAACTCAGGCCCTAACCGGGGGCACACCTGAGGGGAATTCCTTGTGTCTAACCTGTAGGGTTGCCAAGTCCAATTCAAGAAATATCTGGGGACTTTGGGGGTGGAGCCAGGAGACTTTGGGGACGGAGCCAGGAGACATTGGAGGTGGAGCCAAGATTAAGGCTGTGACAAGCATAATTGAACGCCAAAGGGAGTTCTAGCTATCACATTTAAAGGGACGGCACACCTTTTCAATTCCTTCCTTCCATAGGAAATAATGAAGGATAGGGGCACCTTCTTTTGGGGCTCATAGAATTGGACCCCCTGGTCCAATCTTTTTGAAAATTGGGGGGTATTTTGGGGAGAGGCACTAGAGGCTATACTGAAAATTTGATGCCTCTACCTCAAAAACAGCCCCCCCCAGAGCCCCAGATACCCGTGGATCAATTCTCCATGATTTTCTATGGGAATAAATCTCCATAGGGAATAACAGAGTTCCCAGCAGGCATTTCCCTCCCCTCCCCCCGCTTTCTGATGACCCTGAAGTGGGGCCTCCAAACCAGGGGATCCCCTGCCCCCACCTGGGGATTGGCAACCCTACTAACCTGGACACGACACTTCGTAACATGCAGTTCAGGCCCCAAAGCCTTCTTGTTCTTCTCCATGTCCTGATAGCTATTATGTCTGTGGACTTGAGTGAGAACTGAATTGGGTGTTCCTGCCTGGCTTATTGGAGCCAGACGACCAGAGCTTGGGGACGAGAACAATGGACAGCAAGATCCTAATTCCTGCTGCCCTGCTCCAATCACACACACTCCCCACGATGGTTTGAATGATCCAATAATGTGCTTGCATGGGAACCTGACGTGTGTTTGTGTGTGTGTGTGTAGTTGGCCCTGTTCTAGGCTTCCCAACCCTCCCGCCCTGGTGGGGGACCCCAGGATTCCCACCCTCTTCCCCCGCTCCCCCAAAAAATGGAAGCAGGGGGAGGGGGGAAACGGCACCAAGGAGCATGGCGAGCCGCCCCATCCCGGAGCGGGCGAGGCCGCCGTGCCGCTGCCGCCCCCCCCCCACCGCCCCACCGCAGCTGCTCCTCCGAGATGGGCTCAGCCTGAGCCCATCTCAGAGGAGCAGCTGCGGTGGGGAGGGGGGGCGGCAGCTGCACAGCGGTGTCGCCCGCTCCGAGACGGGACAGCTCGCCACGCTCCCCGGCGCCGTTTCCCCCTTCCCCCTAGCTCCACCCCAGTGTCTCCTGGCTCCACCCCAAAGTCTCCTGGCTCCACCCCCAAAGTCCCCAGATATTTCTGGGATTTTACTTGACCACCCTACCCTGTTCGCCCAGTTTGCAGTTTTATGCTTAGCCTTTACTATGCTGAAATAGGGTTGCCAATCCCCAGGCGGGGGCAGGGGATCCCCTGGTTTGGAGGCCCTCCCCCCGCTTCAGATATTTCTTGAATTGGACTTGGCAACCCTAGAGACAGGAGGCTGGATTAGATTGAATTCCCCACCCCCCACCCCAGGTCTCTGATCTTATTTTCTTATGTTCTTAACAAAGGATGTCCGTTTGTGCTAATGGTTTTAACCTTTTTATTCAGCGGTATTGAACTCATTTGTTATGAGGGCCGGATCTGACATAAATGAGACCTTGTTGGGCCGGGCCATGTGCCATTAACACTTGTTGGTCTTAAAGGTGCTTTCTTTGTATTTCTTCCATGGGATCCAGGGAACTGGGCAAAGGAAGCTCTGGCTCTTTCCTTCCTTCCCCAGGGGACTTGGGAGGAGGAGCCTCGGTCAAAAGAAGAAGAAGAAGAAGAAGAAGAAGAAGAAGAAGAAGAAGAAGAAGAAGAAGAAGAAGAAGAAGAAGAAGAAGAATTGCAGATTTATATCCCGCCCTTCTCCCTGAATCAGAGTCTCAGAGCGGCTTACAATCTCCTATGTCTTCTCCCCTCACAACAGACACCCTGTGAGGTGGGTGGGGCTGGAGAGGGCTCTCACAGCAGCTGCCCTTTCAAGGACAACCTCTGCCAGAGCTATGGCTGACCCAAGGCCATTCCAGCAGGTGCAAGTGGAGGAGTGGGGAATCAAACCTGGTTCTCCCAGATAAGAGTCCGCACACTTAACCACTACACCAAACTGGCTAGAAGGAAGAGTGGCTTGGCTTAGTAGCTCTGCTGTGCGATTGAGACAGCCTAGAAAGGCAAGATCTGCCTCCCCCCCTTTCTCCCCGAGGGACGAGCCTCAGCTAATGGAGAAGATAAAGGTTTTGCTTTGTAACTCCTGTGCAATTGAGCAGGCCTTGCAAAGCAAACTGTTATGCAAAAGGAAGCGAGATATAGGGAGGAGGAAGCAGACGACAGCCAGTTGCTCGGGGGCCGGATAGGAGCCCTCCAAGGACATGATCCGGCCCCTGGACCTCATGTTTGACACCCCTGTTTTTATTGATCTCAGGGGTCTTTTTAAGGGTGGCTGTCCACGGAGGATGCGACTGATAAACCTTACAAATAATTTTCTCACCCTGTTGGACCCCCAAGACAGCACCACAATCCCCCCTTCTCCTCAGAGTGGTGTGGCAGCACAGGTGTAGCAGGGAGATTCACAGTCCCCAGGTACCAGAGGCTGTAGTCATGGCCACAGGCACAGACATCTTGAAAAGGGGATTGGCTAGGTTAACGGAGGAGGCATCTCTCAGTGGTTACTAAAGGGAACCTCCACATTCAGAGACGGTAAGCCTCTGAATCCCTGTTTGAGACAGGATGCTGGATTAGATGGACCACTGGCCTGATCCAGCAGGGCTCTTCTGATGTTCTATTCAGGGAAAGGCCTCATTTTCTGTGCCCTGTTGTCGGACCTCCAGAGGAACTGGCTGGCCACTGTGCGAGACAGGATGCTGGACTAGATGGACCTCTGGTCTGTTGTTATGTCCTTAATTTAGGTGGTCTGTTTGAGCTAATGGAACCTTCCTGGCTGATTTCTTTTTTAGTGATCTCGGAGGTCTTTCTAAAGATTGTTGTCAGCTGGGTTGGGTGAGATTATTTTTAGTGGGAGATGCAATCTATTAACATTGTGGATGATTTCCTCACCCTGTTGGACCTCCAAAACAGCACCACAATTCTCCCTTCCCCTCAGAAATTGCTGACATGGGAGTGACAACAGGGGAAGGTCTCCGCCTCTGAGCCCTGTTGTTGCATCTCCAGAGGTTGGATCTCCAAATAGTAGCTTCAGATCAGAATGTAATCATACAATTATCTCAAACATAGACTATTTGTGAATGTTATTTATTTATTTATTTCTTGCTTGCTTGCTTGTTTGCATCGTATTAATATCCTGCCCTCTCCGTGAATGGACTTTTTTCTTATCTTCCGCTTTCTCCTCTAGAACAATTTCAACTTGGTCCAATTTTAAGAAATAACTATATTATTAATGTAATGTCTGGAACCCTTGTTTGACTACTAAAGAGGGCCAACTGGCCGAAACGCATTTTGTCAGGGTCACAAATGGACACAAATGTGCGAGATAACTGTATGATTTTATTCTGATTTGAGACTTCTATTCGGGCCTACATTTGTTTTTATCTAATTTGTAACACATACATGTATTTTTTTTCGTACATTTGGTAATATTTATGTTTTAACTTTAGATATAGAAATATTGGACCCTCACATTTTAGCTGCATTCACACACACTAAATAATGCACTTTCAACCCACTTTCAAACTGGATTTTGCCAGTGAAATCCAGTTGGAAAGTACATTGAAAGTGGATTGAAAGTGCATTATTTAGTGTGTGTGATTGCAGCTTTTGACTTCTTTAACCTTTTGGTTCTTAATTCAATTCTTTTTTAGTTCAGTCTCCCCCCGCGCCACCGCCCTGCTTTCTTGTGTCTTTTATTAGCTTCACTTGTTCAACCACATCCAAACAAATCCAGTTAAATGCTAGCTGAAACTTTGAGTAAGATGATGGTGGAGGAGTCTACTTTGCTTTTAGCATGAACTTTTGTCTCTGGCCCTCTCAGTAATCCTCCCCATTTCCTGAAAACATAAAAACACCAACATGAGTAGAAAATGCCACCACCACCACCACCCCTCCCTGTTATGGCCTTGGAGTGGCAGCCGAGAAGCCTTCAGTTTGCATACTGCAAACAGGAGCTTCCTGCTATGGCAGGCAACCAAATTTAGAGGTTTAGATTTGAATTAAAATTTGCCAGTGTCAAGACTTCCTTTTGGTTGACAGGCCCGCCTGCCACCTGGTCGAGAGCCGCCTCCATGGAAACGGGCACACGAGAGCTCCACCATTCCAAGCCAGCCTGACAGACACAAACAAAAAGACTGACTCCAAAGGACAGGCTTTTAGGGGGCTGCTCTGGAGGGGAGGGTCTTCTTTACAACTCCCAGTGGCTCTGGACTTTTTTGGATTGGCCGGGACTAAGCCTGCAGCAGCTGGAACATCGTTGGCGTTCCCAGCCATAGAGCCAGACGTTGCCTGAGCAGTTTGTGCGGCAAACACTCGAGCGACATTTTTTTGGAGTGGCACTTTGGTGTCAGGCCCAGGCTTAGATGAGAGCAGGGTCGGCTCACCGGCCAAACCACCCCAGCGAATGCTTGGGGCGTTGGGACCCTTCAAGAGCTCAACTGACTCCCAGCCATCAGCAGCCCCGAAGGAAGCGGGTATCCCTTCTGGAAGCATCCTGCCAATGGCAGCCACGTCCAAGGAGGGTTGCCAAGTCCAATGCAAGAAATATCTGGGGACTTTGGGGGTGGAGCCTGGAGATTTTGGGGGCGGAGCCAGTAAAAATTGGGGGCAGGGCCAGGAGCAAGGGACAATAGGCTTCCCAACCCTCCCGCCCTGGCAGGGGACCCCAGGATTTACAGCCTCTTCCCCCGCTCTCTAAAAAAACGGAAGCGGGGGGAGGGGGGAAACGGCACCAAGGAGCGTGGCGAGCCGCCCCATCTCGGAGGAGCAGCTAAGGTGAACCGGAGAAGAGGCAGCAGCAGTGCAGCAGCATCGCCCGCTCTGCTCCGCCTCTGAGGTAAAATCAGAGAAGGGGAGGGTGGAGGCAGGCCAGGAGCGTGGCGAGCCGTGAATCTGGGTCCTTCTAGGACCCGGACTCGTGGCTCGCCACGCTCCTGGCCTGCCTCCACCCTCCCCTTCTCTGATTTCACCTCAGAGGCGGAGCGGAGCGGGCGACACCGCTGCGCTGCCGCCTCTTCTCCGCTTCACCGTAGCTGCTCCTCCGAGATGGGCTCAGCAGTTACGGTGAAGCGGAGAAGAGGTGGCAGCCGCGCAGCGGCGTCGCCCGCTCCGCCTCTGAGGTGAAATCAGAGAAGGGGAGGGTGGAGGGAAGGAAGACATTTAAAAAGGTGTGCGGTCCCTTTCAATGGGATGGCCAGAACTCCCATTGGGGTTCAGTGATGCTTGTCACACCCTTGCTCCTAGCTCCACCCCAGTGTCTCCTGGCTCCACCCCCAAAGTCCCCAGAGATTTCTTGAATTGGACTTGGCAACCCTAAGGGACAAGCATCACTGAACTCCAAAGGGAGTTCTGGCCATCCCATTGAAAGGGACCGCACACCTTTTAAATGCCTTCCCTCCATTGGAAATAATGAAGGATAGGGGCACCTTCTTTAGGGGCTCATAGAATTGGACCCCTGGGCCAATCTTTTTGAAACATGGAGGGTGTTTTGAGGAGAGGCACCGGATGCTGTGCTGTAAATTTGGTGTCTCTACCTCAAACAAAACAGCCTCCCCAGAGCCCCAGATACATTCAGGTCAATTCTCCGCTATACCCTGTGGCAGGGGTGGCCAACGGTAGCTCTTCAGATGTTTATTGCCTATAGCTCCCATCAGCCCCAGCCATTGGCCATGCTGGCTGGGGCTGATGGGAGTTGTAGGCAAAAAAAACATCTGGAGAGCTACCGTTGGCCACCCCTGGCCTATGGGAATCAGTCTCCATAGGGAATAATGGAGTGCCACGCAGCAGTTTCCCTCTCCACCCCCCCTTGCTTTCTGATGACCCTGAAGTGAGGGGAGGGCCTCCAAACCAGAGGATCCCCTGCCCCTACCTGGGGATTGGCAACTCTAGAAAAGCAGTGACGTTCTAAGGACTCCACTCCTTCATACACAAAAAACTCCCAAATATCAGCAGTGGAGAGGCCTAATTCCTTGTGCTGACTTGCAAGAGAGAGGTCCTGCTGACCTCCCCATTTTTCCGCAGAGCTCACCGGTGCTGGGAACCTGCAACAGAGTTTTCGACAGGTGCCTGAATTGTCCGGCTGGCCCTCTCGGTAAACACAATCACTGCGGCCACCGAGCCGGCTGGCAAGAATTTAGCAGCCGGGCGTTCCTTCAGCCCCAAAGGGTTTGGCTTCAGCGAAAGCCTCTGTTTGCGTGCCAAACCCTCACTCCATCCCCGGTCAAGCACCTGGTCTACGGAGGCCACTCGTAAAGATAACGCGTCCCATCTGTGTTTGCAGAGCCCTGCCAGTTAGCAGGAATTCAGACACCAATTCGGCAGGTGAGCATGGGTTTGGGATCTCACAGAGTGCTGGAGCATTTGCACTTGGGCCGCAGAAGGGCAGAGGCAAGGTGGAGAACCTTCCCACCCCCCACCCCCCTCCCAGGTTTCCTGCTATTCTTTTTTTAAAAAAAGAAAGGAATGTTGGCAAACTCGAGAAATAATTCTTTGGCATCGGAGTCATCAGGCATTGAAAAGGGGAAGGCAAACAGAACTCCAGTATGCCTTCATGTCCTCTTTCCAGTAACAGGTGAACCTTCTGCACAGAAACGTGGCTGACTGTGGAGGTGGAAAGTGCACAGCTGACTTACGGTGACCCCAGAATGGAGTTTCCGAGACAAGGGAGAAGCAGAGGTGGTTGGCCATTGCCTTCCTCTGCAGAGCCTTCCTTGGTGGTCTCCCATCCAAGCAATGACCCTGCTTAGCTTCCAACTTGTGGTGACCCCAGCAAGGGGATTTCAAGGCAAGTGGGAAGCAGAGGTGGCTGGCCACTGCCTTCCTTTGCAGAGCTGATCCTGCTTAGCTTCCAAGATCTGATGAGACTGGGCTATGCCGTGCTGCCTTCCCCCACCCTTCCTCTGCTGCTACATGCGTTCATATGTACGGATACACCATACATATGGGGAGAGGGGCTCCAGCTTCCAAGAAATCTGTTCCTCTTTGAGAGACTCATAACAGAGCCGGAAGGGACCCTAAGAGTCATCTAGTACAACTCCCTGCACAGTGCAAGAAATTCACAGCTACTTCCTGCAGGGTTGCCAACCCCCAGTGCTGGCTGGAGATCTCCCACTATTACAACTGATCTCCAGATAGGGTTGCCAATCCCCAGGTGGGGGCAGGGGATCCCCCAGTTTGGAGGCCCTCCCCCTGCTTCAGGGTCATCAGAAAGTGGGGGAGGGGAGGGAAATGTCTGCTGGGATCTTCTGCACGCCGAGCAGATGCTCTGCCATTGAGCCACATCCCCTTTCCCAGAAATTACAAATGAACTCCAGGCTAGAGAGATCAGTTGCTCTGGAGAACATGGCTGTTCTAGAAGGAGGACTCCATGGCATTATACTAGGCTGAGGTCCCTCCCCTTCCCAGGCTTCACCTCCAAAATTCTCCTGGAATTTCCACCCTGGAGTTGGCAACCCTGTCTAGTCAACGCGTAGCAAGCCACGTGAAGCAGAAACTCCATTGTCAACCCACAAAAGGGGGCTACATTTGGAAAGGTAGCCCTAATTTTATGGCATTATGCCCCATTGGCGCTCTCCCCTGGACATTTCTCTGGAGAACCGGGTTTGATTTCCCATTCCTCCACTTGCAGCTGGTCTCCTTAGGCCAGGGTGTCAAACATGCAGCCCGGGGCCAAATCAGGCCCCCAGAGGACTCCTATCAGGCCGCCAAGCAACTGGCAGTCATCTGCTTCGTTCTCCCTATATCTTGCTTCCTTCTGCGTAACAGCTTGCTTTGCCAGGCTTGCTCAGTTGCACAGGAACAACAGAGCAAAACCTCTATTTTCTCTATTGGTTGAGGCTCCTCCCCCTCCTGGTCCCTTGGGGAGGGAGGAAAAGAGCCAGAGTTTCCTGGATCCCATGGAGAAATACAAAGAAGGCACCTTTAAGACCAACAAGTTCTTTTTTTCCTTATAGAGACTTCTAGAACAGCCATGTTCTCCAGAGCAACTCTAGCCTGGAGTTCATTTGTAATTCTGGGAAAGGGGATGCGGCTCAATGGCAGAGATCTGCTCGGCGTGCAGAAGATCCCCAGTTCAATACCAGGCATCTCCAGTTAAAAGGACCAGGTTGAGGGTGATGGAAAGACCTCAGACTGAGTCCCTGGAGAGCCAGTTTGATGTAGTGGTTAAGTGGGCGGACTCTTATCTGGGAGAACCAGGTTTGATTCCCCACTCCTCCACTTGCACCTGCTGGAATGGCCCCATCCAGCCCAACACTCTGTGTCACAAAAGAACATAAGAGAAGCCATGTTGGATCAGGCCAATGGCCCATCCAGTCCAACACTCTGTGTCACATAAGAACATAAGAGAAGCCATGTTGGATCAGGCCAATGGCCCATCCAGTCCAACACTCTGTGTCACATAAGAACATAAGAGAAGCCATGTTGGATCAGGCCAATGGCCCATCCAGTCCAACACTCTGTGTCACATAAGAACATAAGAGGGAGCCATGTTGGATCAGGCCAATGCCCATCCAGTCCAACACTCTGTGTCACAGAAGAACATAAGAGAAGCCATGTTGGATCAGGCAATGGCCCATCCAGTCCAACGCTCTGTGTCATACAGTGACCAACAAACCCAAGTGCCATCAGGAGGTCCATCACTGGGGCCAGGACACTAGAAGCGCTCCCACTGTGCCCCGCCCCCGCAAGCACAAGAATACAGAGCATCGCTGCCCCAGACAGAGAGTTCCAACAATACTCTGTGGCTAAAAGCCACTGATGGACCTCTGCTCAGGATACAGCAGGTGTGTGAAATCTCAGGGACGTTGACCACCTGGAGGCTGGCAAGCTTACAAACTGGCATTTTTTGATCACATGCGGCCTGAAACGGAGAGGACAGGATGGCCTCGTGTCCCTGGCTGACCCTTGTCAAGCCGCAGGACAAATGAAGCGTGCATGCCCAAGGAATGAAAAACAAGAGGGCACACCTCATCACAACACAAATGCAGGCACAACGATTCTTTGCAGAATAAAGGGTGGGGCCTTCAACGTTGAGTCTTTGGCGGCTCTGGTGACCGCGAGGGCCATGCCGGTGCTGGAAGGGCGCAGCTGCTGCAGGAGGCCAAGTGGGCGGATTTAACCGTACTCCAAAGCTCCCAGTTCCTAGGAAAGGGTGGTGCCCAGCTACCGTGGGAGCCCAGACTGCCTCCTGCTCACCTGGTGTTTGCTTTGAGATTGAATGATCTACTTTGTTACAATGATGCCTCTCTCTCTTTGTGATAACACCTCTGCAAGTCTGTCTGAGCAAATAAGGAAGTTTATCCCATGCTGCCGCTGTTGGATTGGACTGAACTGTCAATCGAGAGATGCTAAGGAAATTGGTGGTGAACCCGGAAGCCACCCGATCCGTTCTTCCTTCCACTACGGTCCCCCTAACTGGATTTAGGCAAGGCGTTCAGCTCTGATCTAGAAGAAGAAGAAGAGGAGGAGGAGGAGGAGGAAGAGGAAGATACTGGATATATATTCCTCTCACTACTCTGAATCTCAACGTCTCAGAGCGGCCTACAATCTCCTTACAAAAGCCAGTTTGATGTAGTGGTTAAGTGTGCGGACTCTCATCTGGGAAAACCGGGTTTGATTCCCCACTCCACCACTTGCAGCTGATGGAATGGCCTTGGGTCAGCCATGGCTCTCTTATCTAAAAGAACCGGGTTCGATTCCCCACTCCTCCACTTGCAACTGCTGGAATGGCCTTGGATCAGCCATGGCTCTCTTATCTGGGAGAACCGGGTTCGATTCCCCACTCCTCTGCTTGCAGCTGCTGGAATGGCCTTGGGTCAGCCAGAGCTCTCTTATCTGGGAGAACCGGGTTTGATTCCCCACTCCTCCACTTGCAGCTGCTGGAATGGCCTTGGGTCAGCCATAACTCTGGCAGAGCTGTCCTTGTGAGAGCCAGTTTGGTGTAGTGGTTAAGTGTGCAGACTCTTATCTGGGAGAACCCGGTTTGATTCCCCACTCCTCCGCTTGCAGCTGCTGGAATTGCCTTGGGTCAGCCATGGCTCTCTTATCTAAGAGAACCGGGTTCGATTCCCCACTCCTCCACTTGCAGCTGCTGGAATGGCCTTGGATCAGCCATGGCTCTCTTATCTGGGAGAACCGGGTTTGATTCCCCACTCCTCTGCTTGCAGCAGCTGGAATGGCCTTGGGTCAGCCATGGCTCTTGCAGGAGTTGTCCTTGAAAGGGCAGCTGCTGTGAAAGCCCTCTCAGCCACACCCACTTCACAGGGTCTGTTGTGGGGGAAGAAGATATAGGAGATTGTAAGCCACTCTGAGTCCCTGATTCAGAGAGAAGAGTGGGGTATAAATCTGCAGTCGTCTTCTTCTCTACGTCCCTCCCCCCCACAACAGACACCCTGTGAGGTGGCTGGGGCTGAGAGAGCTCTCCCAGAAGCTGCCTTTTCAAGGACAGCTTTTGCCAGAGCTCTGGCTGACCCAAGGCCATTCCAGCAGCTTCAAGTGCAGGAGTGGGGAATCAAACCTGGTTCTCCCAGATAAGAGAGCTCTGGCTGACCCAAGGCCATTTGGGCAGGTGCAAGTGGAGGGTGTGGGGAATCAAACCCGGTTCTCCCAGATAACAGAGCTCTGGCTGACCCAAGGCCATTCCAGCAGCTGCAAGTGGAGGAGTGGGGAATCAAACCCAGTTCTCCCAGATAACAGAGCTATGGCTGACCCAAGGCCATTCCAGCAGCTGCAAGTGGAGGAGTGGGGAATCCAACCCGGTTCTCCCAGATAAGAGAGCTATGGCTGACCCAAGGCCATTCCAGCAGCTGCAAGTGGAGGAGTGGGGAATCCAACCCGGTTCTCCCAGATAAGAGAGCTATGGCTGACCCAAGGCCATTCCAGCAGCTGCAAGTGGAGGAGTGGGGAATCCAACCCGGTTCTCCCAGATAAGAGAGCTCTGGCTGACCCAAGGCCATTCCAGCAGCTGCAAGTGGAGGAGTGGGGAATCAAACCCGGTTCTCCCAGATAACAGAGCTATGGCTGACCCAAGGCCATTCCAGCAGCTGCAAGTGGAGGAGTGGGGAATCAAACCCGGTTCTTCCAGATAAGAGAGCCATGGCTGACCCAAGGCCATTCCAGCAGCTGCAAGTGGAGGAGTGGGGAATCAAACCCGGTTCTCCCAGATAAGAGAGCTATGGCTGACCCAAGACCATTCCAGCAGCTGCAAGTGGAGGAGTGGGGAATCAAACCCGGTTCTCCCAGATAACAGAGCTATGGCTGACCCAAGGCCATTCCAGCAGCTGCAAGTGGAGGAGTGGGGAATCAAATCCAGTTCTCCCAGAGAAGAGTCTGTGTGCTTAACCACTACACCAGACTGGTTCCCACCACATGCCCGGTTGTCAATGCAAACAATATTACTGAGTAACCTTGGTAGGACTGGTGTAAGGATTCTTCACTTTGCTTCTACAATTCAGAAGAGATTTTTTTTAAAAAAATTGAAGATATAGCTTCATGTTTTTAGAAGTTTATCACCTAGCCTTGGCATCTCTTGGTGTCCGCAAGCACCAAATATGAAATCACATGTGCTGTTAGCTGTCAAATACTATCATTGTTACATGTCAGCCATCATACACTATCAAACGTTATACCCCATTGCATGTCACCTATCAAAGACTGTGAAAATCCCATTGCATCCATCAGCTGCTGTTCAAGATGCATTGTCGTGGTGTGACCGCTGCCAAATACCAAATCTATTGCATGCCAGCTATCAAAGACGCAGTCGAAATATAAAATAATTGAGAATCAAATACAAATATTTGGAGACAGTTGGAGTCCAGTCGCACCTTTAAGACCTGTGAAGTTTTATTGAGAATGTAAGCTTTCATGTGCTAAAAGCACACTTCGTTGGACAATGGAATGGGGTACAGTTAGCAGTGCTACATACAGCTTGTGGGCAGTGGTTAAGCATGCAAAATGGTATCACGTTAGAATCCAACGGCAAGATAGTGAAATTAGCAAATTGAAAGAATAACAGTTTGGTCTGGATAGTATAAGTTGCCTGGGACAACAGTAAAAAGCAACAAACTCAACTTAAATCCAGATCAAACTTGCTCTTTCAGCTTGTTAATTTCACTATTTTGCCGCTGGATCCCACCTTTGTACCATTTTGCACGCTGAACCCTACCCACAAACTATATGTAGGTAGGTGAGCAGGGCACGGTGCAGGTGGAGAGGAGGGAGGCAAAGGAGCGGGAGGCGGAAGAAGCCACATAGAATGGGCTGGGGACGAGGGGACAGGTGGAGCTGCTGGCTGCAAAGTGCCGGGGTGGAGGAGAGGGAGGTGGAAGGAAACCCCCTGCTGGCACACAGGGTACAGTCCCTTCTTGAGCCAGTTTGGTGTAGTGGTTGAGTGCGCGGACTCTTATCTGGGAGAACCGGGTTTGCTTCCCCACTTCTCTTCTTGTAGCTGCTGGAATGGCCTTGGGTCAGCCATAGCTCTGGCAGAGCTGTCCTTGTGAGAGCCAGTTTGGTGTAGTGGTTAAGTGTGCGGACTCTTATCTGGGAGAACCGGGTTTGATTCCCCCCTCCTCCACTTGCAGCTGCTGGAATGGCCTTGGATCAGCCATAGGTCTGGCAGAGGTTGTCCTTGAAAGGGCAGCTGCTGTGAGAGTCCTCTCAGCCCCACCCACCTCACAGGGTGTCTGTTGTGGGGGAGGAAGGGAAAGGAGATTGTGAGCCACTCTGAGACTCTTGAGTGGAGGGCAGAATATAAATCCAATATCGTCTTCTTCTAATGTTTTAGGATTGGCTGCCTTGACTTGGCCTACGGCTGCTAAGTTCCCAAGCTGGGGGTGTGGGAGGGTTCTCCCGCCTTGGAGGTTCCCAACCCGCCAGCCCACACTGGCCAAGCTGGGTGGGGGGATCTTCCCCCACCGTTGCTGATGCAATGACTCTATGGTTTTCACAGACGCTCTAGCAATTTGGGAGGAAAACTCTATCGTACCATAGAGCAGGGGTGGCCAACGTTAGCTCTCCAGATGTTTTTTGCCTACAACTCCCACCAGCCCCAGCCATTGGCCGTGCTGGCTGGGGCTGATAGGAATTGTAGGCAAAAAACATCTGGGGAGCTACCATTGACCACCCCTGTCATAGAGTTTTCCCTCCCAAATTGCTAGAGCATCCGAGCAAACTATAGAGTTTTCCTGGACACTCATAGAGCGACCGGCACACAATGTCGCCTGCACAATTACGTCACTTCCAAGTGAGACCATGGGGGCCTTGGCAACCCTAACTTGGCCACTTTCAGAGCCTCCAGCTTTTGCCCCTACCCCAGAAAGCTTCTGAGAAGCGGCAAGGCCCTCAGTGGATGGGAAAGGGTGCCCCTCCCGACTTTTTAAAAAGCTTCCTGACTTTTAAAATCCTGGCTACGGCCCTGAGGCCTGTTCCCTCGATTTGCCACTAGGCTGGTTTACAGCTCAGTCAGCGGTTAGGAGCCCATCAACAGCCGGGCTTCTGACAACGGCTTTGAAGATCTCCGATGTATGTTTAATTAGGTGCCGTCAAGTTAGGGTTGCCAAGTCCAATTCAAGAAATATCTGGGGACTTTGGGGGTGGAGCCGGGAGACATTGGGGGTGGAGCCAGGAACAAGGGTGTGACAAGCATAATGGAACTCCGAAGGAGTTCTGGCCGTCACATTTAAAAGGACAGCACACCTTTTTAAATGTCTTCCTTCCATAGGAAATAATGAAGGATAGGGGCACCTTCTTTTGGGGCTCATAGAATTGGACCCCCTGATCCAATCATTTTAAAACTTGGGAGCTATTTTGGGGAGAGGCACTAGATACTATACTGAAAATTTGGTGCCTCTACCTAAAAAAACAGCTCCCCCAGAGCCCCCGAAACCTCCAGATCAATTCCCCATTATACCCTATGAGAATCGATCTCCACATAGGAAATAATGAAGTGCTGAGCAGACGTTTCCCCCCTCCCCTTTCTGGCAACTCTGAAGCGAGGGATTGGCCTCTCTACTCACGAGTTGCTGCCAACTTATTCAAAGTAACACAGACACACCATCCCAAGAGGAAGCCTTTCAATAGCAGACTGAAGCCTCCGGAGGTTGAAAGGCACATGGTCCTCTGGGGGCGGGAAGGAGTCTGGGAAAGCGGAAGAACCCCCGCTGGGACCTGGGGATTGGCAAGCCTACGTCAAGTTGCAACTAGTTTGTGGCCATCCTAAAGGGATGTTCAAGGCCAAGAGATGTTCAGAGGTGCTTTGCCACTGTCTACCTTGGCATAGGAATCTTGGGCTTCCTTAGCGGTCTCCAGGGGTGGAATTCTAGCAGGAGCTCCTTTGCATATCAGGCCACACCCCCTGATGTAGCCAATGCTCCAAGAGCTTCCAAGGCTACATCAGGGGGTGTGGCCTTATATGCAAAGGAGCTCCTGCTAGAATTCCACCCCTGGTGGTCTCCCACCCAGGGATTAACCAGGGCCGGCTCTGCTTAGCTTCTGAGTTCTGATGAGTCCAGGCCAGCTCAGGCCAACCAGGTCAGAGCAGAAAGGAACAGAGGTGGTTGGACATCGCCTGCCTCTACCCTTCCAAGCTTGGGCTCACTGGAGCTCTTCAGGTTGACAAGAATTTATTTATTTTATTTGTTTATTTTATTCGATTTTTAGCCCGCGTTTCCCGGAGGACAGGCTCAGGGTGGGTTACATCATAAAAACAATCAACAGTAAAAAAAAAAACCAATAAAAGACCAATTTAAAAGATATAAAATCTAAAACTACAGAGTGACAGTGGAGAGTAGAATGGCAGGTTCTACCTCACAGCCCTGGCCTATTGTCCAGGTCCAGCAGATCTTATAGCACCGGGATGGAATGAAGGGGGAGGGTAACAAGTGACGTCCAGTGCCTCAGCTGAAAGCTTGGCGAAAGAGCTCTTACTGGCCCTGTAGAATTGGAGCAGATCCCACAGGGCCCAGATCTCCAGGGGGAGCTCATGGGAGGGATGGTGGCTCAGTGGTAGAGCATCTGCCTGGTAAGCAGAAGGTCACAGGTTCAATCCCCGGCATCTCCAACTAAAAAGGGTGCAGGCAAGTAGGCGTGAAAAACCTCAGCTTGAGACCCTGGAGAGCCATGAATGGGGCTGTGGCTTAGTGGCAGAGCATCTGCTTGGTAAGCAGAAGGTCCCAGATTTGATCCCCGGCATCTCCAACTCAAAAGGGTTCAGGCAAGTAGGCGTGAAAAACCTCTGCTTGAGACCCTGGAGAGCCATGAATGGGGCTGTGGCTCAGTGGCAGAGCATCTGCTTGGTAAGCAGAAGGACCCAGATTTGATCCCCGGCATCTCCAACTCAAAAGGGTCCAGGCAAATAGGCATGAAAAACCTCTGCTTGAGACCCTGGAGAGCCGCTGTCAATCTGAGTAGACAATACTGACTTTGATGGACCCATGGTCTGATTCAGTATAAGGCAGTTTCATACATTCATATGTTCATTCCACCAGGCAGGGGCCACGGCTGAAAAGGCCCTGGCCCTCGTCGGGGCCAGATGGACGTCTCTGGGGCTGGGTATTATCAAAAATTGTTGGGTTGCCAATCGTAAAGACCTACAGGTCTTGAAGCCAACAGTTCATTTATCAGTCTGGAAACTTCACTTACGTTGAAGCGGGAACCACTCGTCTGTCTCGACCGCTTTTCCGCCAGCAGATCTTTCACCGTGTGCTTTACCCTCACTCCCTGGTAAACTCGCTTGCCGTAATCTGCAGGGACTAAAGAAACGGAGAAAGAAAAGAATGAGCAGGCAGCAACGAAGGAAGGCCAGATAATAGAGGTGACCCTGAATTTAAATGACGCATCGACACATGAAGCTGCCTTAAATTGAATCAGACCCAGGTCCATCATCTATAGCTCAGACTGGCAGTGACTCTCCGGGGTCTCGGAGGGGGGGGGGATGCCTCTAACATCACCTACTGCCAGTGTTCCCTCTAAGGTGACTTCGTGTGAGCTAGCTCACAGTTCTTTAGCCTCCAGCAATGCTTCCTCTAAGCTGTGGAGTCTAGTGAGCAAAAATTCTACTTTGTGAGCTCCTGGCATTAAAGTTGTGAGCAACTGCATGAATTAGTTTGCTCAGGGGTCACCCTTCCTGGGCTAAGACAAAAATTTGTAAGCCAGAGGCTAAAAACTGTGAGCTAGCTCACACCACCTCAGCTTAGAGGGAACACTGGCCTCTGGCTCACACATTTTTGTCTTCGCTCAGGATAAACGGCCCCAGTGCAAACTAATTTATCCTCACAACTTTAAAGCCAGTAGCTCACAAGACTCAACAGCTTAGAAGGAGTATGCTGGGTCCTTTTTAACTGGAGATGCCAAGGATTGAACCTGGGACTTTCTGCATGCAAAGCAGAAGCTCTGCCACTGAGCCATGGCCTCTTCTCGGAGCCACAGAGAGCCAGTTTGGTGTAGTGGTTAAGTGTGCGGACTCTTATCTGGGAGAACCGGGTTTGATTCTTCACTCTTCCACTCACACCTGCTAGCATGGCCTTGGGTCAGCCATAGCTCTAGCAGAGGTTGTCCTTGAAAGGGCAGCTGTTGTGAGAGCCCTCCCCAGCCTCACCCACCTCACAGGGTGTCTGTTGTGGGGGAGGAAGGGAAAGGAGATTGTGAGCCACTCTGAGACTCTTCGGAGTGGAGGGCGGGATATAAATCCAATATCTTCATCTACCTCACAGGGTGTCTGTTGTGGGGGAGGAAGGTAAAGGAGATCATGAGCCGCTCTGAGACTCTTCAGAGTGGAGGGCGTGATATCAATCCAATATCTTCATCTACCTCACAGGGTGCCTGTTGTGGGGGAGGAAGGTAAAGGAGATTGTGAGCCGCTCTGAGACTCTTCGGAGTGGAGGGCAGGATATCAATCCAATATCTTCATCTACCTCACAGGGTGTCTGTTGTGGGGGAGGAAGGTCAAGGAGGTTGTGAGCCACTCTGAGACTCTTCAGAGTGGAGGGCGGGATATAAATCCAATATCTTCATCTACCTCACAGGGTGTCTGTTGTGGGGGAGGAAGGTAAAGGAGATTGTGAGCCGCTCTGAGACTCTTCGGAGTGGAGGGCGGGATATAAATCCAATATCTTCATCTACCTCACAGGGTGTCTGTTGTGGGGGAGGAAGGTAAAGGAGATTGTGAGCCGCTCTGAGACTCTTCGGAGTGGAGGGCGGGATATAAATCCAATATCTTCATCTACCTCACAGGGTGTCTCTTGTGGGGGAGGAAGGTAAAGGAGATTGTGAGCCGCTCTGAGACTCTTCGGAGTGGAGGGCGGGATATAAATCCAATATCTTCATCTACCTCACAGGGTGTCTGTTGTGGGGGAGGAAGGTAAAGGAGATTGTGAGCCGCTCTGAGACTCTTCGGAGTGGAGGGCGGGATATCAATCCAATATCTTCATCTACCTCACAGGGTGTCTGTTGTGGGGGAGGAAGGTAAAGGAGATTGTGAGCCGCTCTGATACTCTTCGGAGTGGAGGGCGGGATATCAATCCAATATCTTCATCTACCTCACAGGGTGTCTGTTGTGGGGGAGGAAGGTAAAGGAGATTGTGAGCCGCTCTGAGACTCTTCAGAGTGGAGGGTGGGATATAAATCCAATATCTTCTTCTTCTCAAAGGGGAGAATCTATGAGTGTCCCTGTTTTCACATGAAGCTGCCTTATACGCAGGGCTTGTTTTCTGGGAAAATAGGTGCCGGAATTCTCAAGAGAGAAATGAAGGAGAAACACATGGGTGCCCCTCAGGAACTTTCACATGTTTTCTGGAGAATTTTGTTTCCACAAAGAGGTTCTGACGCTCCATTCTGCCGCCTTACTCCCTGCTTATACTGAATCAGACCTTGAGGTACTCAATACTTGAAGGGCTGTACTATAGAGAATGGTGTGGAATTGTTTTCTGTGGCCCCAGAAACTAGGACCAGAACCAACAGGTTGAAATTAAATCAAAAGAGTTTCTGGCTCAACATTAGGAAGAACGTCCTGACCGTTAGAGCGGTTCCTCAGTGGAACAGGCTTCCTCAGAGATTTTTGAACAAGGGCTAGATAGCCATCTGACAGCAATGCTGATCCTGTGAATTTAGGGGGAGGTATTTGTGAATTTCTCTCTCGTGGATTGCTGCCTTGACATGGTGAGAGGGCTTGCGTGGTTCAGTGAGGCTGTGGGCTATGCCATGCAGGGCCACCCAAGATGAACAGGCCACAGCTGACATCCCGGACAAAATGCGATCCACTAGAGAAGGAAATGGCACCCCGCTCCAGGATCCTTGCCAAGGAAACCCCATGGACAGTAACAAAAGGCTAAAAGATATGGCACTAAAGTTGAGCCATTCAGGTAGGAAGGTGCCCAGTGTGCTACTGGGGAAGAGCGTAGGCCAAGTACAAGTAACCACAGAAAGAATGAAGCGGCTGGGCCAAAGCCAAAAGAACGCTCAGTTGTGGATGTGTCTGATGCGGAAAGAACAGTCCGATGCTGCAAAGAACAATACTGCATTAGAACATGGAATGAAAGAACATGAATTTGAGCAGACTTTGGAGGATGGTAGAAGACAGGAGGGCCTGGTGTGATGACCTTGTCCATGGGGTCGCAAAGAGTCGGACTTGATTGAACAACAAAATTTGTGAATTTCCTGCATTTTGCAGAGGGGTTGGACTAGATGACTCTGGGGGGTTCCTTCCAGTGTTCCCTCTAAGCTGAGTTAGTGTGAGCTAGCTCCCGGATTTTTAGCCTCCAGCTCACACATTTTTGTCTTCACTCAGGAAAAATAGCCCCAGAGCAAACTAATTTTATGCTGTAGCTCACAACTTTAATGCCAGTAGCTCACAAAGTAGAATTTTCACTCACAAGTCTCTATAGCTTAGAGGGAACACTGGTCCCTTCCAACTCTATTATTCTATGACCAGTAGTAGCTCATTATAGGTGTTCATTTTCATGACCTCAGATGGACCCCCAGAGCTGCCTTTTGATTAAGGCTGCATTAAGCCTTAAAAGTTTGGTGTAGTGGCTAAGTGCGTGGACTCTTATCTGGAAGAACCAGGTTTGATTCCCCACTCCTCCACTTGCACCTGTTGGAATGGGTTAGCCATTAGCTCTGGCAGAGTTTGTCCTTGAAAGGGCAGCTGCTGTGGGAGCCCTCTCAGCCCCGCCCACCTCATAGGGTGTTGTGGGGGGAGAAGATAGAGGAGATTGTAAGCCGCTCTGAGTCTCTGATTCAAAGAGAAGGGCGGGGTATAAATCTGCATTTCTTTCTTTCTTTCTTTCTTTCTTTCTTTCTTTCTTTCTTTCTTTCTTTCTTTCTTTCTTTCTTTCTTTCTTTCTTTCTTTCTGCCAGTTTGGTGTAATGGTTAAGTGCGCAGACTCTTATCTGGGAGAACCGGGTTTGATTCCCTACTCCTCCACTTGCACCTGAAGGAATGGCCTTGGGTCAGCCATAGCTCTGGCAGAGATTGTCCTTGAAAGGGCAACTGCTGTGAGAGCCCTTTCAGCCCCACCCACCTCACAGGGTGTCTGTTGTGGGGGAGGAAGGGAAAGGAGATTGTGAGCCCCTCTGAGACTCTTCGGAGTGGAGGGCGGGATATAAATCCAATATCTTCATCTACCTTACAGGCTGTCTGTTGTGGGGGAGAACATATAGGAGATTGTGAGCTGCTCTGAGTCTCTAATTCAGAGAGACGGGCGGGGTATAAATCTGCAATTCTTCAATCTGCAATCCTGAGTTTCTGGCAGAGGTGAGATTCAAATCTGGGAGCATCCTTATCCAAGGCTCTGTTCGCTTTGCCACCTGTCCTGGTTATTCATTCTCAGCCTTGCAACCTGCTGTTGGATCGTCTCCAACCTTTGTGTTTTTCTTTTTTTAAAAGAAAACACCTGTCTGCGCTTTTGCTATTATCAGAGAATTGCTTTTGTGATTCCCCCCCCCCCCGCTCTCTTGCACCAGAAAACCGCTTCGCTGTTGTGGCAAATAAACGAGAATTGCCTTTGAAAGCGCACCTAAGAATAGAGGGCGGCACACTGATCCATGACACACGCGACTGGGCCATGCGGCACTTCTCTTCCAGCATGGGAAGGTCTCTGCAAAAAAGAACAGCCTCCCTGCAACATAGGGTTGCCAATCCGCAGGTGGGGGCAGGGGATCCCCCGGTTTGGAGGCCCCCCCCCCCCCGCTTCAGGGTCCTCAGAAAGCGGGGCGGGGGGAAGGGATGGAAATGTTTGCTGGGAACTCTGTTATTCCCTATGGAGACTTATTCCCATAGAAAATCATGGAGAATTGATCTGCGGGTATCCGGGGCTCTGGGGGGACTGTTTTTTGGGGGCAGAGGCACCAAACTTTCAGTATAGCATCTAGTGCCTCTCCCCAAAATACCCCCCAAGTTTCAAAAAGATTGGACCAGGGGGTCCAATTCTATGAGCCCTAAAAAAGGTGCCCCTATTCTTCATTATTTCCTATGAAAGGAAGGCATTGAAAAGGTGTGCCGTCCCTTTAAATGTGATGGCCAGAACTCCCTTTGGAGTTCAATGATGCTTGTCACAGCCTTGACCTTGGCTCCACCCCAATCTCTCCTGGCTCCACCCCCAAAGTCCCCAGATATTTCTTGAACTGGACTTGGCAACTCTGCTGCAACGAAAGATATTTTCTTCTCCCCTCCCTCCACTCCAGGCTTCCCAAAATGCTGGTTGTGGCCGCCTGTTTGCCTCTCTTGAAGTCCTGCCTTTCGACCCGCAGTGTGGTTTGAGGTGCTGCTTTTGAAGTGCGCTCAACCCTGTCTCTGCCAGCCCAGGATAATAAGGCAGCTCGCCTTTCACTCCTGCCTGCTGCGATCTGCCGCGGAAGGAGTTGTCCCTGCACCTGTGGCACCAGCGTGGGCTCGGAAAGAGCTTTTAGTCAAATGTCACTGACGGGAACAGGTTCGCCTTAATCCTTCCAGAAACAAAAAAAGGTCGGCCTTTCTGGGGCCAAAACAAACACCCCTGGATTGTTTGATCTTTTCCATTTTGGATTTTGTTGTTCAATCACACAGTCGATTCCGACGCTTTGTGACCCCATGGACCAAGTCATGCCAGGCCCTCCTGTCTTCCACCACCCTCCAAAGTTTGCTCAAATTTGTGTTAGTTACATTAGTAACGCTGTCCAGCATCTTCTCTTTTGCCGTCCCCTTCTTCTTCTGCCTTCAGTCTTTCCCAGCATCAGGGTCTTCTCCAGGGAGTGCTCCCTTCTCATTGGGTGGCCAAAGTATTTCAGCTTCAGCTTCAGCATCTGACCTTCCAGGGAACAGTCAGGGTTGATTTCCCTGAGGACTGACTGATTTAATATTCTTGCAGTCCAAGGGACTCTCAAGAGTCTTCTCCAGGGAGTGCTCCCTTCTCATTGGGTGGCCAAAGTATCTGAGTTTCAGCTTCAGCATCTGACCTTCCAGGGAACAGTCAGGGTTCATTTCCCTGAGGACTGACTGATTGGATCTTCTTGCAGTCCAAGGAACTCTCAAGGCTCTTCTCCAGCACCACATCTCAAAAGCATCTATTCTTCTGCGCTCGGCCTTCCTGATGGTCCAATTCACAATTCACAAATTGTTGTAGTTGTTCAGTCGCACGGTCGATTCCGACTCTTTGCGACCCCCTGGACCAAGTCACGCCAGGCCCTCCTGTCTTCCACCACCCTCCGAAGTCTGCTCAGATTCGCGTTTGTTACATCGGTAACTCTGTCCAGCCATCTCCTCTTTTGCCGTCCCCTTCTTCTTTTGCCTTCTGTCTTTCCCAGCTTCAGAGTCTTCTCCAGGGAGTGCTCCCTTCACAAAATTAGCCCCTTTTCATGGGTTGGCGATCAGTGCCGGATTAAATCCTGGGGTGGCGCCTCGCAAATTGAGCCTGAGCGCCTGCCCTGCCACCCACAGCCACCCTTCCAGCCGGCAGGCACCTTCTCAAAAGCCCCTTTGACAAAGCTGCAGGGGAGAGCCAGAGAGAGGAAAGCCTGGCGACAACGCCAGCAGCAGCCGCACCGGGCAAGCTGGGCAAAGAGTGACTCAATGCTGGCTGCACACGCAGGCTGGAAGGGCTGCCAGCAGGGGGGAAACCAGAGGGAGGAAGCCGGCCCGGGGCCCCTAAAGGTGTGGGGGCTCATAGGCCAGTGCCTACTTGGCCTCATTGTTAATCCGGCTCTGTTGGCGATTGAGTTTCTTCTCCCCACGGCTAACTATGGCCAGGCCAGGTTTGTAGGGGGAAAGTGCAGGGTTGCCAACTCTAGGTTGGCAAATTCTTGGAGATTTTGGGGGTAGAGTTTGGGGTTGGGGGAAGGGAAAGACCTCAGTGGCATATAACCAGAGCTGGCTGGAGATCTCCCACTACTATCCTCACTATATTTTATTGCATTCCTTTTTCCTATGGTAAACTAGAATGATGTTTGCGTGTTAAAAAGTAAATTAGGTGGACAAGAACATCGCTGTCCAATGTATTTCTCTTTTAGCTGTATTGACACACTCAAGCAGGGACTTTGGTTGTTTATCCCATTACATATATTGAACCCATCTCCCATTGTCATTGACAGACGATCTCACATTTTGACATATGGCTGTTTTGTTGCTTTCGCATGCTCATGCGACTCAGATCAAAGGTTTGCTCAATTTGCTAATTTTACTATTCTGTCATTGTACCCTTTTACCTTCTAAAAGGAGAGCCGGTGTGGTGTAGTGGTTAAGTGTGCGGACTCTTATCTGGGAGAATCGGGTTTGATTCCCCACTCCTCCACTTGCAGCTGCTGGAATGGCCTTGGGTCAGCCATAGCTCTGGCAGAGGTTGTCCTTGAAAGGGCAGCTGCTGTGAGAGCCCTCTCCAGCCCCACCCACCTCACAGGGTGTCTGTTGTGGGGGAGGAAGGTAAAGGAGATTGTGAGCCGCTCTGAGACTCTTCGGAGTGGAGGGCGGGATAAAAATCCAATATCTTCTTCTTCATCTTCTTCTTCTAAACCACTGCCTACCAGATAATTTTACTTCACTGTCATTGGTTCTTAAATCTGAACCGTGTTGCATTCTGAGCCACTGCCTACCAGCTACTGGTATGTATGGCTCTGCTCAGCTATGTATGGCTTTGCTCACTGTTTCAGTTTCAGTTTATTTCAATTTATATCCTGCCCTTCCCACCGAAGCGGCTCAGGGTGGCTCACAGCATATAAAATCGAACATAAAGTTTGGTTTTAAAAATGCATCAATTTGCAACAATTTAAAACAGTAAAATAGAAAACATATAGAACAACGATCTGCCAAAATGCTATAGTACAACCTTCCGTAAGGTTTCCACTGTCAGTTAGTTGTAAGCCAGCCGGAAGAGAGCTGTCTTACAGGCCCTGCAGAACTGCCCAAGGTCCCGCAGGGCCCTCACCTCTTCCGGCAGCTGGTTCTACTGTGCCGGATTTCTCATCTGATGAAGTATGCTTAAGAGCACATGAAAGCTGACGTTCTAAATAAAAATGGGTTGGTCTTAAAGGTGCCACTTGACTCCTGCTTTGTTCTACTATTACCACTTACCTCCAGGCGACAGATATCCATTCCCCTGGAAAAAATGGTCACTTTGGAAGGAGGACTCTGTGCCATTATCAGTGCCAGATGAAACCCTGTGGAGGCCCCTAGGCAGTCAAAATCTTGCAGAGTCCCCACAAATTTATTCTATTTATTTATTTTATTTTATTTATATCCCGCCCTCCCTGCCGAAGGCAGGCTCAGGGTGGCTCACAGACCAAGGGTCAACACGAGCACACTGGTGTGACTGATAAATAAACAACAATAAAAACATATTCTGGTCACCGCACCTCAAAAAGGATATTATAGCATTGGAAAAAATTCAGAAAAGGGCAACTAGAATGATTCAAGGTTTGGAACACTTTCCCTATGAAGAGAGGTTGAAACGCCTGGGGCTCTTTAGCTTGGAGAAACGTCGACTGCGGGGGTGACATGATAGAGGTTTACAAGATGATGCCTGGGATGGAGAAAGTAGAGAACGAAGTCCTTTTCTCCCTTTCTCACAATACAAGAACTTGTGGGCATTCGATGAAATTGCTGAGCAGTCGGGTTAGAACGGATAACAGGAAGTCCTTCTTCACCCAAAGGGTGATTAACATGTGGAATATATTGGCCACTGTGTGACACAGAGTGTTGGACTGGATGGGCCATTGGCCTGATCCAACATGGCTTCTCTTATGTTCTTCTGTGACACAGAGTGTTGGACTGGATGGGCCATTGGCCTGATCCAACATGGCTTCTCTTATGTGACACAGAGTGTTGGACTGGAGGGGCCATTGGCCTGATCCAACATGGCTTCTCTTATGTGACACAGAGTGTCAGACTGGATGGGCCATTGGCCTGATCCAACATGGCTTTTCATGTTCTTATAAGACATAAAAACAATTTTAAAACATTTGCATGTGCTACTGTCATGATTTCAGGCAGCGATTACATTCTGGTGGTCAGCTGTACTCAGAGGTCTCAGGATCGCCACGGTGTGGTGAGGTCGGCCATTGGTGGTGTTCGTAGGGGCCAGTCCTGTTGCTGCAGATGTTACCATCGTGTAAATGCCCGGTGGAAGAGTGCCGTCTTGCAGGCCCTGAGGAACTGTGAAAGCTCTCGCAGAGCCCTCACCTCCTCTGGCAACTCATTCCACTAGGGTTGCCAAGTCCAATTCAAGAAATATCTGGGGACTTTGGGGGTGGAGCCAGGAGACATTGAGGGTGGAGCCAGGAGCAAGGGTGTGACAAGCATAATTGAACTCCAAAAGGAGTTCTGGCCATCACATTTAAAGGGACCTTTTAAATTCCTTCCTTCCATAGGATATAATGAAGGATAGGGGCACCATCTTTGGGGGCTCATAGAATTGGACCCCCTGGTCCAATCTTTTTGAAACTTAGGGGGTATTTTGGGGAGAGCCACTGGATGCTATACTGAAAATGTGGTGCCTTTACCTCAAAAAACGGCCCTCAGAGCCCCAGATACCCACGGATCAATTCTTCATTATTTTTTATGGGAATAAGTCTCCATAGGGAATCATGAGTTCCCAGCAGACATTTCCCTCCCCTCCCCCCACTTTCTGATTACCCTGAAGCGGGGGGAGGGCCTCCAAACTGGGGGATCCCCTGCCCCCACTTGGGGATTGGCAACCCTACATTCCACCACTAGGGGGAGCAACGGAAAAGGCCCCGGCTCTTGTTGTTTTGAGCCTCGCTTCTCAGCGTCAGAGCACCCACCCTGCCGCCCATGGCCCCCACTGCAAACTGCAGGCACCTTCTTAATAGCCCCTTTGGCAAAGTTGGGGGGAGAGGTAGAGAGAGGCAAACTTGGTGACAACGCCAGCAGCAGCCACACCAGGCAAGTCAGGCAAAGAGCAGCTCGTTTTCTGGCTGTGCGTGCAGGCTGGGAGAGCTGCAAGCAGGGGGGGAAACTGGGAGGGAATGCCAGTCTGGGGCCCCTAAAGGGGTGGGGGTCCATAGGTAGGGTTGCCAAATCTAATTCAAGAAATATCTGGGGACTTTGGGGGTGGAGCCAGGAAACTTTGGGGGTGGAGCCAGGAGACATTGGGGGCGGAGCCAGGAGCAAGGGTGTGACAAGCAGAATTGAACTCCAAGGGAGTTCTGGCCATCACATTTAAAGGGACAGCACACCTTTTTAAATGCCTTCCTTCCATAGAAAATAATGAAAGATAGGGGCACTTTCTTTTGGGGTTTGTAGAATTGGACCCTGGTCCAATCGTTTTGAAACTTGGGGGGGTATTTTGGGGAGAGGCACTAGATGCTATACTGAAAATTTGGCACCTCTACCTCAAAAAACAGCCCCCCCCTCCAGAGCCCCCGATACCCGCGGATCAATTCCCCATCATTCCTTATGGGAATTGTTCATGGTGGTGCATAATGGCTCTGGGGGTGGGGCTTCCCCCACCGGCCAGCTGGCTGGGGGAGGGGGGAAGCCTGTAAAACCAGGGGATCCCCCGCTGGGACCTGGGGATTGGGAAGCCTATCCATAGGCCAGGGCCTACTTGGCCTCATTGTTAATCCAGCTCTGGGCATTATAGCCCGCTGAGGTCCCGCTCCGCCCCAAGTCCCACCCTCCCCCCAAGCTCCACCCCTGAAATCATCAGGAATTTATCAGTCTGGAGTTAGCCACGCAATCTAGCCAGAGGGTGTCAAACGCACGGCCCATAGGCCGGAGCAGGCCCCTGGAGGACTTCAGTCAGGCCCATGAGCAACTTTTGACTGTCACCTGCTTCCTTCTCCCTCTCTCTTGCTTCCTTATGCGTCACAGCTTGCTTTTAAGATTTTAAAAAAATTTTAAATGTGTTTGTGTCCTTTATAAAGTTTATGTCTCCTCCATCTTTCAATGCTGTCTTGGATTCTAGGGTTGCCTCCCCCCACCCCACGGTGCCTGGAGAAGTCTCGGAACTGCAACTGACCACCAGACTACAGGGGCCAGTTCCCCGCGATCAGTCCGGAGCTACACTATCAGGCCCTTGGGTGCCACTGCATTAAAGGGACCACAACATTTTAAAAGCGGAGAGTTCCAATTAGGCTTCCCAATCCCCAGGTCCCAGCGGGGGATCCCCTGGTTTTACAAGCCCCGCCCCCACAACCACCATGTACCTCTAGAGCTCTGGCAGGTTTAGAAGCCTGCAAACAGGTCTGTTTTTAAAATGTGCGGCTTTAAAGTTGAACAGGAAGCAGGAAACAGGAAGCCCTTCATGGGGAAGGGTCAGTAGCAGCTTCGTCAGGGCAGAGCCCCTCGGTTTGTTTTGCTTTCATTTTCAGAGGAAGTAAGAGTGTATGTAAGAGAGCACCGTAGCCTCTGTTCTTTTCGGATATCGTTGTGGAGGAACCAGACCCAGTAATTGTGTGTGTGAGTGAGAGAGAGAGAGAGGGAGGGTTGCCAATCCCCAGGTGGGGGCAGGGGATTCCCCAGTGTGGAGGCTGTCCTTTAGAAAGCTGGAGGGGGGGAGGGAAATGTCTACTGGGCACTCTGTTATTCCCTATGGAGAAAGATTCCCATAGGGAATAATGGGGAATTGATCTGCGGGTATCTGGGGCTCTGGGGGGGAGGTGTTCTTTGAAGTATTTGCAGCACAGCATCTGATGTCTTTCCTCGAAACACTCTCCCAAGTTTCAAAAGGACTGGACCAGGGGGGCCAATTCTATGTGCCCCCAAAGAAGGTGCCCCTATTCTTCATTATTTCTAATGGAGGGAAGCCATTGAAAAGGTGTGCAGTCCCTTTCAATGTGATGGCCAGAACTCCCTTTGGAGTTCAATTGTACTTGTTCCAACCTTGCTCCTGGCCCCACCCCCAATATCTCCTGGCCCCACCCCCAAAGTCTCCTGGCTCCACCCCCAAAGTCCTCAGATATTTCTTAGAATCACAGAGTTGGAAGGGACCTCTAGGGTCATCTAGTCCAACCCCCTGCACAATGCAGAACTCACAAACACCTCCCCCTAAATTCACAGGATCTTCAGTGCTGTCAGATGGCCATCCAGCCTCTGTTTGAAAACCTCCATGGAAGGAGAGCCCACCACCTCCCGAGGAAGCCTGTTCCACTGAGGAACCGCTCTAAACTCACAAACACCTCCCCCTAAATTCACAGGATCCTCATTGCTGTCAGATGGCCATCTAGCCTCTGTTTGAAAACCTCCATGGAAGGAGAGCCCACCACCTCCCGAGGAAGCCTGTTCCACTGAGGAACCGCTCTAAACTCACAAACACCTCCCCCTAAATTCACAGGATCCTCATTGCTGTCAGATGGCCATCTAGCCTCTGTTTGAAAACCTCCATGGAAGGAGAGCCCACCACCTCCTGAGGAAGCCTGTTCCACTGAGGAACCCCTCTAACGGTCAGGAAGTTCTTTCGAATGTTGAGCCGGAAACTCTTGATTTAATTTCAACCCATTTGTTCTGGTCCTACCTTTCGGGGCCACAGAAAACAATTTTGCACCATCCTCTAGATGACAGCCCTTCAAGTACTTGAAGATGGTGATCCTATCACCTCTCAGCCACCTCCTCTCCAGGCCAAACATCCCCAGCAACTCTAGTTCCAATGACTGGTTGATGTCATTGTGCACACAAGGATCATCCCCCACCTGGAGCCAGGTAGGATCTGACAACCCTACCTAGGAGCCACATCTACTTAGACTTGTCTACGCTTGTCTCTTTGAAGACACTGCGCCTCTGCACATTTCGCTTTGCCTTCCAGGACTTTTGGACTGTTATTGACTTAGTCAAACAGATTTATGGACTTGGGTTTCCCCTTATTAATCTCTGTGCGATTATTTATGGTGACTTTAAGTCAAAGATGTTCCTTAACCCGTTTAGTTGCACAATTTAATAATCTATTTACACAAGTTATAGCAACTGAGTTATTACCTGCTGGCTTATGCCCATACCACAGACGGTTCTGTCTTTGTTGTGCCTGCCTGGAGGCTGGCATCCCTGGCCCGTTTGGGGTAGCGGTTAAGTGGGCGGACTCTTATCTGGCAGAACCATCCTCCGAAGTCTGCTCAAATTCGTGTTTGTTACATCAGTAACGCTGTCCGGCCATCTCATCTTCTGCCATCCTCTTCTTCGTTTGCCTTCTTTCCCAGCATCAGGGTCTTCTCCAGGGAGTGCTCCCTTCTCATTGGGTGGCCAAAGTATTTGAGCATCAGCATCTGACCTTCCAGGGAACAGTCAGGGTTGATTTCCCTTAGGACTGACTGATTGGATCTTCTTGCAGTCCAAGGGACTCTCAAGAGTCTTCTCCAGCACCACATCTCAAAAGCATCTATTCTTCTGCGCTCGGCCTTCCTTATGGTCCAGCTCTCACAGCCATACTTTACTACTGGGAATACCATCACTTTGACTATACGGACTTTTGTTGGCAGGGTGATGTCTCTACTTTTTATTATACTGCCCAGGTTTGCCATAGCTGTCCTCCCAAGGAGCAAACGTCTTTTAATTTCATGGCTACAGTCACCAACTGCAGTGATCTTGGATCCCAGAAATGTGAAGTCTGTCACTACGGGGAGGGTGGAATATAAATTGAATAAACCTTCTGAGATCTGGGGAGGGACGGTGGCTCAGTGGTAGAGCATCTGCTTGAAAAGCAGAAGGTTCCAGGTTCAATCGCTGGCATCTCCAAAAAAGGGTCCAGGCAAATAGGTGTGAAAAACCTCAGCTTGAGACCCTGGAGAGCCGCTGCCAGTCTGAGAAGACAATACTGACTTGGATGGACCAAAGGTCTGATTCAGTATAAGGCAGCTTCATATGTTCAACCTAACCTAACCTAACCTAACCTGGGTGGTCTCCCATCCAAGTACTTACCAGGGTCGACCCAGCTTATCTTCTGAGATCTGATGAGATCAGGCCAGCCTGGGCTATCCAAGTCAAGGCAGAATAACTGTGTCATCGAGCGGCACCTAATTCATGGCAGGCCAGATACAATGGGGTCGTCAAGGCAAGAGACGAACAGAGGTGGTTTGCCACTGCCTTCCTCTGCACAGAACCCCAGTGTTCCTCCTCGGCAGTGTCCTATCCGAGCGCTCACCAGGGTTCTGAATCTGCTTAGCAGCTGAGGGCTGAGAGGACCAGGTTTGCCTGGGCTATCATGGCCGCCTTCCTTGGGTTTAAAAACCCCTGCCAATGTCTGGCAGTACAAAAGACGACAATCCTTTTGCAAATGGCCACATTTAGGCAGCAAATGCTGCCTGAAACAGCGAGCTGGAATTCGCTGGGCTGACTCCAGAGTCTTCCAACTGAGCTTCCAGAATAAACAGGAGGCTACGCCGGACGGTTATTTTTTTAAGACACGTATTTCTAAAATATCATTTGGCCTGGCAGAAAGGTTAGTAACGCTTCATGTTTCTATAAAGCAGAGGTGGCCAGGCGATGGCTTGGGAGCCACATGTGACTCTTGCACACGTATCGTGTGGCTCTCAAAGCCTGCACCACCCCGTTGGCTGGTTTGAAGGCATTTGTCTCTTTAAATCACTTCGCCGCGGCAAGCCAGCAGGCACCTTGGATAATGCATTTCAAGTTAAAGTTGCTTCCTTTCCACATCTCCCCCCTCCCTTCCATCTATTTTCCTTCCAGCTTTCAAACTCTGACACTCATGTCTTGCGACTCTCAAACCTCTGACTTTTATTCTATGAGGCTCTGACATTAAGCAAGTTTGGCCACCCCTGCTATTAGGGTTGCCAAATCCAATTCAAGAAATATCTGGGGACTTTGGGGGTGGAGCCAGGAGCAAATTGTGACAAGCATAATGGAACTCCAAAGGGAGTTCTGGCCGTCACATTTCAAGGGAGCGCACGCCTTTTAAATGCCTTCCCTCCATTGGAAATAATGAAAGATAGGGGCACCTACTTTGGGGTTCATAGAATTGGACCCCCAGGTCCAATCCTCTTGAAACATGGATGGTGTTTTGAGGAGAGGTACTGGATGCTATGCTGAAAAAAATGGTGCCTCTACCTCAAAAAACAGCCCCCCAGAGCCCCAGATATCCACAGATCAATTATCCATTCTACCCTATGGGAATCGGTCTCCATAGGGAATAATGGAGTGCCCAACAGACATGTCGTTGTCCCCCCAGTTTCTGATGACCTTGAAGTGGGGGGGGAGCGTCCAAACTGGGGGATCCCCTGCCCCCACCTTGGGATTGGCAACCCTACCTGCTATAAAGGTATTTCCACTATTCAGAGCACTTCACAGAGGGGATCATCTCCAGATATCTCCCAACAACCCTGCTAGGGAGGCCCAGCTGTACTCTCTCTGTGGTGCACACCGAGGGCTGAGCTCAGCCATCACTAGGGGGGCTAGTGATGGCCCCTTCCAGTTCTACAATTCTGCATCTTGCTTAAGGGTCTCTAATGAGTTTGTGGCTGAGGCAAGGGGACGGTTGCCATCTCTGGGTTGGAAAATTCCTGGAGGTTTGGGGGAAGAGGCTGGGGAGAGGGGACAGACCTTGAAGGGGGTGTAGTGCCATGCAGTCCTTTTCTCCAGGGGAACTGATCCCTCTCATCTGGCGACCAGTTGTGATTCCGGGAGATCCCCAGGCCCCATCTGGAGGCTGGCAACCCTAGCAAGGGGCTTCTCGACCCAACTCAGCCACTACTTCGTTAGCTACTCAGGCGGCATTCAAAAGTTATCCTCCCACTGTTGGAACCAGTGTTCCCTCTAAGCTGAGTTAATGTGAGCTAGCTCACAGTTTTCTAGCCTCTGGCTCACACATTTTTGCCTTAGCTCAGGAAGGAGGGCCCCAGAGCAAACCGATTGATGCAGGGGCCAAAATCGCTGGCTCACAACTTGAATGCCAGCAGCTCACAAAGTAGAATTTTTGCTCACAAGACTCCACGGCTTAGAGGGAGCATTGATTGGGACCCTGGCTTTCCATCTCATCTATGGAGGAGATAAATCCCTTTCTAAGTCCAATTTAACCACTACACCAAACTGGCTCTCACAAGGACAACTCCTGTGAAAGCTATGGCTGACCCAAGGCCATTCCAGCAGGTGCAAGTGGAGGAGTGGGGAATCAAACCTGGTTCTCCCAGATAAGAGTCCGCGCACTTAACCACTACACCAAACTGGCTCTCACAAGGACAGCTCTGCGAGAGCGATGGCTGACCCAAGGCCATTGCAGCAGCTGCAAGTGGAGAAGTGGGGAATCAAACCCGGTTCTTCCAGATAAGAGTCCACGCACTTCACCACTACACCAAACTGGCTCTCACAAGGACAGCTCTGCGAGAGCGATGGCTGAGCCAAGGCCATTCCAGCAGCTGCAAGTGGAGGAGTGGGGAATCAAACCTGGTTCTCCCAGATAAGAGTCCACGCACTTAACCACTACATCAAACTGGCTCTCACAAGGACAGCTCTGCGAGAGCTGTGGCTGACCCAAGGCCATTGCAGCAGCTGCAAGTGAAGGAGTGGGGAATCAAACCCGGTTCTTCCAGATAAGAGTCCACGCACTTAACCACGACACCAAACTGGCTCTCCTAAATCCCTTTCTAAGTCCATTTCTAAATCCCTTCCTAAGTCCAATATTTCAGCAAATGGATGCAGTCAGCAGCACCTACCAGTCTCCATGACCAAGGGCGGCTGTTTCCCCTTCTGTGTTCAGCAGAATGTTCTCCCCAGCAAGAGTTCAGGAGCTTGGCACCTGAGAACGAAACTCCTACACATGATGCCCTGGTCAGGTTCAAGCCGAGCCTGGCGGAAATGGCCTTTCCCCCCACCATTTAGGCCATGCCTTCGCAAAATGGCTTGCCTGGGATTTGTGTACATGCAAATCCTTTGATGTCTGCTGGGATGCGATTTGCATGACCAGCGAGGCAGGAGGGTGAAAAGGCTCTTTCACTGGACCGAAAGGATGCTTCAGGGGAGCTGCAATTAAGATGAACATTTTGCCGAGAATAATGTATTTGTTTCAAACTATTCCGATTGTGAAGGACAGTAAACAATGTAATAAACGGCAAAGAAAGATTTTAGAATTTGTATGGGCTGAGAAAAAACCAAGGATTAGAATGAAAGTTTTAACAGATGCTAAAGAAAGAGGAGGACTTCAACTACCAGATTTAAGATTATATCATGAAGCCGTTTGTCTAGTGTGGATAAAAGATTGGGTGACGCTGTTGAATAAAAAACTCTTAACGTTGGAAGGTCATGGAAACAAATTCGGCTGGCACGCTTTTATGTACTATGGAAAGAAAAAGTTGGATGGTTTTTTTTTTCCTCACCATTATATAAGAAATAATCTATTAAATATTTGGATGAAATACAAGAAATATGGTGATGAGAGAAAACCACTATGGGTAGTGCCAGCAGAAGTAATAACAGCGGAGACAGGAGAGGAGAAAGGGATGTCATATAATCAATTACTAAAAATACAAAGCGGTAAAATAGAATTGAAAACTGCTGAAGAGTTGAATAATAAGTATTATTGGTTTCAAATGCAACAAATAAAAAGTTTGGTGGAAAGCGATGTTAAAACTGAAGGAATAAGATGAGAACAAACAGAAATGGAAAAAGTTCTGCTTGGAGATAATGAAAAATTAATTTCAAAAATCTGTAAATTACTTTTATAACGGTCTACGAAAGATGAAGTAGTGAAATCTTAAGTGATCAAGTGGGCAATTAATGTAAACAAAAAATACAGATGGACACATGGGAATATTTGTGGAAGAACTCTATGAAACTCTCAACATGTCAGAGTATTAAAGAAAATTGTTTTAAGATGATGTACAGATGGTATATGACTCCTAAAAAGTTGGCAAAGATGAACAATAAGATGCCAGATAGATGTTGGAAATGTAAAAAACATGAAAGTTCTTTCTACCATATGTGGTGGACTTGTGAAAGAGCGAAAAAGTATTGGCAGGTGATTCAACAAGAGATTTCTAAGATCTTGGGATACAAATTTAACAAAGTTGCAGAGACTTTTCTGTTGGGATTACAAATGGAAAAATTTCCAAAAGAAGATAGAACTTTAATCTGGTACTTGCTCTCAGCTGCTAGGACATTGTATGCGCAGTTGTGGAAGCAAGAAAAAATACCAGAGAGATGGGATTGGATTGTAAAAGTTATGACATGGAGTGAAATGGACAAGTTAACAAGAACCTTAAGAGACTATGATTTAGAAGTATTTAAGATGGAGTGGAAAAAGTTCAGAAGATACGTAGAAAAAGAGTGGAAAATAAAAGGACATTGGACAATTTTTGATAATGACTAAGTATAAGAGGGAGGAGGATATTAATTTTGGTTCTTATTAATTAAGGATACCTTTAATATTAAGATTTTAAGTATATAACACCGGCGAGGGTCAAGTAACGTGGGGAGGGGTGGGTAAAAAATAATATATGGGATAGATTAAAAAAAAGTAATTTTTAATGATGTAAGAAATTTAAATTTATTACCATATGTTACTAATAAAATTGTTTGAAACAAAAAGGATGCTTCAGGGGCAAAGTTTTCATTTGCTGATAAAAGAAAGGAAAATAAAGTTCTGGATTTGGCATGCTTTCCCTTAAGAAGAAGAAGAAGACATTGGATTTATATCCTGCCCTCCACTCAAGAGTCTCAGAGCGGCTCACAATCTCCTTTATCTCCCTCCCTCACAACAGACACTCTGTGAGGTGGATGGGGCTGAGAGAGCTCTCCCGGAAGCTGCCCTTTCAAGGACAACCTCTGCCAGAGCTATGGCTGACCCAAGGCCATTACAGCAGCTGCAAGTGGAGGAGTAGGGAATCAAACCTGGTTTCCCAGATAAGAGTCCGCACACTTAACTACTACACCAAACTGGCCCTCCAACAGGAGAGGAAGAAGAATTGCAGATTTATACCCCACCCTTCTCTCTGAATCAGAGACTCAGAGTGGCTTACAATCTCCTATATCTTCTCCCCACCACAACAGACACCCTGTGAGGTGGGTGGGGTTGAGAGGGCTCTCACAGCAGCTGCCCTTTCAAGGACAACCTCTGCCAGAGCTATGGCTGACCCAAGGCCATTCCAGCAGGTGCAAGTGGAGGAGTGGGTTATCAAACCCAGTTCTCCCAGATAACAGTCCGCGCACTTCACCACGACACCAAACTGGCTCTCTTAAGGTTCTAGGAGTCTTGAATGTTGAAGAATGAAAACGATTGCCTAGAATGATTTTGTGTGGGTTAGACTTCAGTCCAGTAGTGCCTTAGAAACCACTGAGACTTCCTACAGGGTTGCTGTGCATTGGCTGAAGCTGATGGCATTTACAGACACACAAGCTTTCGAGAGTCAGATGACCAAGGGAGCGTCAACTCTTGAAAGCTTGTCCCCCCAAAATCGTGCTGGATCTCTAAGGCACTTCTGGACTCCATTCTAGCTGTTCGACTACAAACCAACATGGTTACCCTCTAAACTATCTTTGCGTGTATCGTTACTGACTTTACCCAAGGACCTGCAGAAAATGCAGGTCAAAATGTTTAATCACGGGAGCCATTCCACCAGAGAGTTTGCAAGATATTCTCCATGTCACTTATGCTAAGCATACTTCAGAACATAGGCAATGCCGGATTAAACCCTGTGGAGGCCCCTAGGCAGTCGAAATCTTGGGGGTCCCTTTGCCAACTGTCTCAGAGTCCAAATGCCCCCCCCCCGCTGCCCACAGCCCCCGTTGCCTCCTGTGGGTACCTTTTCAAAAACCCCTTTGACAAAGCTGCGGGGGAGAGGCAGAGAGGCAAACTCGGCGACTACACCAGCGGCAGCCGCACCAGACAAGTCAGGCAAAGAGTAGCTCAGTTGCTGACTGCGTGTGCAGGCTGGGAGGGCTGCAAGCAGGGGGGAAACCAGGTGGGGGGGAGCTAGCCCAGGGCCCCTAAAGGTGTGGGGGCTCATAGGTCAGTGCCTACTTGGCCTAATTATTAATCCAGTCCTGAACATAGCCTTGACTTCATCCAGGTGAGCTGGGCTTTACGGTCAAATTTCCTAGCATTTCCTAATAGAAAACAAAATAATTTTGAAATGGCAAGAGGAGAAGACCCTGAAGGGGTGTGTGTCAGGAAGACAATTAGTAAGGTCTCTGTTAAGTGTCATTCCTCATCTGTCTCTTGACTGTTGATGTTAGGGCACCATGCTGCTGCTTCTTAGAAGTCATCTCAGAAGAATTCTCAGCTCGTTATGCAGTTAGGATCGTATCTCTGGCTAATTTCACACATGTTGGATAATACTCTTTCAGTGTGCTTAATAGGGTTGCCAAGTCCAATTCAAGAAATATCTGGGGACTTTGGGGGTGGAGCCAGGAAACTTTGGGGGTGGAGCCAGGAATCATTACGGGTGGAGCCAAGATCAAGGCTGTGACAAGCATAATTGAACTCCAAAGGGCGTTCTGGCCATCACATTTAAAGGGACGGCACACCTTTTCAATTCCTTCCTTCCATAGGAAATAATGGAGGATAGGGTCGCCTTCTTTTGGGGCTCATAGAATTGGACTCCCTGGTCCAATCTTTTTGAAACTTGGGGGGGTATTTTGGGGAGAGGCACTAGATGCTATACTGAAAATTTGGTACCTCTACCTCCCAAAACAGCCCCTCCTAGAGCCCCAGATACCCGCAGATCAATTCTCCATGATTTTCTATGGGAATAAATCTCCATAGGGAATAATAGAATTCCCAGCAGACATTCCCCTCCCTCCGCTTTCTGGCGACCCTGAAGGGTCTCCAAACCAGGGGATCCCCTGCCCCCACCTGGGGATTGGCAACCCCAGTGCTTAACAATCCTTTGCAGCTAGATTTTCCCTGTGTGCAACAGGAAAATCTACTTGCTCAAGTGTATTGAAAGTGCGTTACCCAACACGTGTGAAATGAGCCGTCTCGCCTCTTTACCGTCAGGTATATTAGTTCCCGAAGAAAGCTTTATCTGCACTTTAATCAGGTTGTGCGCCTTTCCTGTGTTTATTACTCTGCCAACAATAATATAGGACCAGCCAATGTTGCTTCTTGCCTTGCACTATGGATCAAGCTAGGTTACCTGGGAATGGACCCTCGTCTGCTGTTTCTCTTGAGGAAACTTCATTCTAATACCTTTTGCCAAGTGAAATTTTCTTCTAGCGTTGACTTGACTAGTAAAATCCCGGTGTTAAAAGGGGTTAAACAAGGTTGCGTCCTGGCCCCGCATCTTTTAAAGTTATTTTTAACTGACCTGGCTCAATTTCTGAACCCTATTAATGGTCATCCGCCCAAACTTGCAGGCCGAGCGGACCCCTTATTACTTTATGCCGATGACACTACCATCCTCTCTTGTACAACAGTGGGCCTGCAAAGGTATCTGAATGCCTTTTACGACTACTGTAATTGTAATTCACTTTCTATCAATTATGCCAAATCTAAAGTAGTTGTTTTTTCAAATTGCTGGCGCCCACAGAGATGGTTTATTGGCAACTCAACAACTGAGCAAACAAAAAAATTTAAATACTTGGGGATCACTTTTAATCACAAGTTAAGCTGGGTTTCACATCGTAACAACACCGTCAACTTGGCTAAATGTTCAGCTGCTCAAATTAAACAGTTTTTCTTTGCAAGGGGCAACCAATTAGTTCCAGCAGCAATTAAAGTGTTCAAAGCCAAAACGCTTGCCCAAATTCTCTATGGTATCCCTATATGGATCCCAGCTTTTACCAGGAATGTGGAGGGCATTCAAGCCTCATTCTTTAGACAAATTCTTGGTTTGCCAAAATGTGTGTCCTACTTTGCTCTTTGCTCTGAAGTGGGTCAGTCTTTGGTGGAGACAAAAGCCTGGATTGCAGTGTTTAAATTCTGGCTCAAAATTCACTTTAGAACAGATCCTAACAGCCTTCTTGATTGTATGAAAAGAGACCCATATATTTCATCCTGGACAGCAGTGCTTCTGTCCAAACTCAATCAATTGGGGTTAGAGGTAGATGATTTTTCTACCTCTGATGAGTCATATATCTTCAGATGTATTAAATTGAGACTGTGGGAATCGGAGGAAATGAAATTACGGCCAACAGACCCTTATATTTGCTCTCCAGCTTCCTTAGGTCTCTATGCTTTCTGTGGCAAAATGCCCAATTATCTATCAGACTTAACCAGTCCAAGTCATCGCAGGGCATTTATGCTGGCTAGACTGAATGCGTTTCCCTCCAAAGTTTTACAAGGGAGATATCAGCGAGTCCCTTTAGCCGACAGACTTTGCTCCTGTGGAGCGAATACCCCTGACTCAATCCAGCATATATTGCTTGATTGTTCTTTTTACCATAACCTCCGTAAAGATTTATTTGGCAAGCTTTCTTTTTCCCCAGATTTGTCTATTCTGCCACCCTGTTATTATTTATTGAGTTATACCGAGGGGGTGGTTAGTGAGGCTGTGGCAAAATTTCTGGCTGACATCCTTAAATTTAATTCTGACCATGTTTGAATGCATCTGTAAGCTCAGTTTCATTTTGATTTTATCTCCAATGTTTAAATGTTTATATTCTGTGTATTTTTATTTGAATCTATTATGCCATTAAAGGTTTGGTATGGTATGGTATGGCCTTGCACTTGAAAACAAAGCCGAAACAGGTACTTTTTAAAATAGCACTTTTCCAGCGTGTGGATTCAATGCCTGATTGTCATCAAGTAAAGACAGATTCTTTGCCAATTCTTTCCAAATGACACTGTCTTTCAGCATAAACTGCAAGCTTGATGAATAGGAAAATAATGGGTGTGTACTTTGGATCAGCGGCAAATTGCAGCTGGAAAAGCCTGGCTTATTATGTGAGGGGGGTGCTTAAAAAAGCAGATTGCTTATACAAATGCCCACATCATTTCCCTTTTCTGTGGTGCAGTGTACCACAGATCATGTTGCAGGACAAAGAAAATTGTTCCACACCTTGTCAGATTTCACTTAGAAGCCAAAACAAAACAAAAACAGAACGCTTCCCAGGACAGCCCTCGCAGAGGAATACAACCAGCACACAAGCTGAGCTTCTAGAAGTGGAGCAATTTGGTGAGAGCAAAAGAAACTTACACCCTAAGAGCTCCTTCACAAGCGGTGAGCGAGAGTCGCTCGGCAAGAATTTTGTGGCCTGATTAGAATTTGGCTGAGTCAACCTTAAGCCGGCTACCTGAACCCAGCTTCTGCCAGGATCGAACTCGGGTCATGAGCAGAGCTTAGGATTGCAGTACTGCAGCTTTACCACTCTGCGCCACGGGGCTCTTAAACCACGGGGCTCTTAAACTGCATACCTTTTTAAATGCCTTCCTTCCATAGGAAATAATGAAGGATAGGGGCACCTTCTTTTGGGGCTCATAGAACTGGGTCCCCAATCCTTTTGAAATCTGGAGGGTATTTTGGGGAGAGGCGTTGGATGCTATACTGAAAATTTGGTGCCTCTACCTCAAAAAACAGCCCTCCCCCCAGAGCCCCAGATACTCGCAGATCAATTCTCCATTATTTCCTATGGGAATAAGTCTCCATAGGGAATAATAGAGTTCTCAGCAGACATTTCCCTCCCCTCCCCCCACTTTCTGATGACCCTGAAGCGGAGGGAGGGCCTCTAAATCGGGGGATCCCCTGCCCCCACCTGGGGATTGGCAACCCACACCCTCTGACATCACCATTGTTTTGCACAGGGCTTTTTTGTAGAAAAAGCCCAGCAGGGATTCATTTGCATATTAGGCCACACCCCCTGATCCCAAGCCAGCCGGAACTGAGTTCCTGTGCATTCCTGCTCAAAAAAAGCCCTGAAGATATGCAAGTCCTACAGGGAAATTTCTAGGGAAACGTTTTAAAAATATATATACGCTGCTTAGGATGAAATTCACCAAATAGTGGACAAGAATATTTGTCCATAAGCCCTGGTTGGTAACATTCAGTTTTGCAACCAAATGACTACTCAGTCGTCACTAACATGAAACAGCTGTCCTGGATTTGCCTAGGGCAGGGGTATCAAACATGCAGTCCGGGGGCCGAATCAGGCCCTTGGAGGGCTCCTATCAGGCCCCTGAGCAACTGGCTGTCATCTGCTTCCTTTTCCCTCTCTCTTGCTTCCTTCTGCACCGCAGCTTGCTTTGCAAGGTTTGCTCAATCGCACAGGAGCTGCAGAGCAAAACCTCTCTTTTCTCCATTGGCTGAGGAAGAAAGGTGGGGAGGCAGAGCTTCCCTTTCTAGGCTCTCTCAATTGCACAGCAGAACTACTGAGCCAAGCCTCTCTTCCTTCTATTGGCTGAGGCTCCTCCCTCCCCCCAGTCCCCTGGGGGAGGAAGGAAAGAGCCAGAGCTTCCTTTGCCCAGTTCCCTGGATCCCATGGGAGAAATAGAAAGAAAGCACCTTTAAGACCCACAAGTGCTAACATTTTAAGCACGTTTAAGCACTGTGTTTGTTTGTGTCCTTTATAAAGTTTATATCTCTGCTACCTAATCTTAAATAGGTACGCACATGACCCAGCCCAGCCCAGCCCAACCTGGTCTGGCTCAACCCGATGTGGCCCGGCCCGACAAGGTCCCATTTATGTCAGATCCAGCCCTCCTAACAAATGAGTTCGACATCCCTGACCTAGGGCAATTTGCATCCCTTTCTGTGTTGTCATTCATAATTTTCAGCTTTCAAAATTAGTTTTGGGAGGTTCCCGCAGGACATTTGATAGCATTGTGCGGAAGGGGAATGGCCAGTGGCTCAGTGACAGAGCATCTGCTTGGAAGGTCCCAGGTTCAATCCCCATTGTTGTCAGACAATGGAACTTCAAATCAACCAGACTCCATTTGATACAAAGTTTAAGGCTTTATTTGAGAGTTCATAGTTTCTGAGCGTGGAAAGATTGGAACTGATACATTTCTGCAAGTGGGGAGTCACTTTAAGGAATTGCACATCAAAGGTTTCTGAACAATACTACCTTCCCAAGCATTCTTAGTATGAAGTGATACATTTCACACAGTACTTTCTCTTATCTCTCTGTGGTCCTTGATCTCACAGGGATGGGCAAACCGCCATCCCCTGAGGCATTTTATCTTAAAAGGGAAGTTGCCTTTGTTAGTCTCAGGGACAGGAATTCACACCAGTGTTAGTATCAATTATGCTTCTGCTTTGATATGCAAGGTTTCTTCTCATGGTTAGTAACAGAGGTTAGAAAATGGAGTCAGTTAAGCCAAGCATTTCGTCACAGTCAATTTAAACTAAGCATTTCATAATAGTATTTTTCCAGTGTCTGACAATTGTTTCCAGTTAAGGATCAGGCAGAATGTGATCTGAAAGACCTTCTTTGTCTGAGACCCTGCAGAGTCTTGGCCAGTCTTAGTAGACAATAAGGACCTTGATTTAGTATAAGGTAGCTTCATGTGTTTGTATGCAAGAATGGTATGTTCCATCATTCAGAGTAGGGATCACTGGGACCTATGTAAGGGAAAGAAGTTCTGCTAAAACAGAGGTTGTCAAACTGTGGCTCGGGAGCCACATGTGGCTGTTTCACACATATAGTGTGGCTCTTGAAGCCCCCACTCCCCACCCAGCTGGCTTGAAGAAGGCATTTCTCTCTTTAAATCACTTCTCTAAACCAAGCCAGCCGTCAGCTTGGAGAATGCATTTAAAGTTGCTTTCTTTTCACCTCTCCTTCCCTTCCCATCTATTTTCCTTCCTTCCTTCCTTCCTTCCTTCCTTCCTTCCTTCCTTCCTTCCTTCCTTCCTTCCTTCCTTCCTTCCTTCCTTCCTTCCTTCGTCATCTGACATTCATGTCTTGTGGCTCTCAAACATCTGATGTTTATTTCATGTGGCTTTTATGTTAAGCAAATTTGGCCACCCCTGTGCTAAAACTTTCCTGGAAGGCAGTGGACACAGGTTGGAATCCTGTAACATTTATTTGCAAATAGTTCCAAGATAATTTAGAGGCAAATTAATTTAAAGCCTGCCTCTCCATAGTTCCCGAGGTGGCTTGTAAGTTACTGACAAAACAATAATCACACAATAATCACACAAAATCAATCAAACAGCAGTCACACAAGTTGCAATAAAATAGTTCTAAAAACCCAGAAATCATACTGAATTGATAAAATGCTTTGGGACCGACCTCCTCCTCCCACACATTTTGGCGCAGGCCGCGAATAGCTAAACAGTGTCTATAATTCGCCAGTAAATAAAGTTACAGTTCTGCTTAAAAACTACAAATCCCAGGATTCCACGGGGCATAATCATCAAGACAAGGGTTTCAAAACCTCTAAAAAACACACCAGACATCGACAGCCCTCAGACCTTTTTCTTCCTCCTCAAGCCACATTTTTTTCTGTCGTTCTACTTCTTTTAATTCACACAAACCTCTCCATACGTTTTAATAATGATTCCCCCTACGGCCCGGAACATTGTATTGCGTAGTCCCTGTTTCCCACCGAAACCGGTACGTTGATGGACTCATTCTGTTTTGACAGCTCCGGTAGGCGCGCCTTCCATCCCTTCCTCCGGACAACTTGATTGGCTGTTGAGGCGGATGCCGGTGTGCTGATTGGCTCAGAAGACTCATCAGGGCGGTTCGCTCGTGCACAGGTGGGGAAGTTGCTGTCGCGGGGCAAGTTGGAGGGGAGGAAAATTGATGGTAACTATGGAGACGGGGCCTACTGTCTCTCCCCGAAGCCTGGGCACAAGGGAGGAAAGCGTTTTCTTTATCTCGAATAGCGAGTTCTTCGGGCTGCACGGTTCGCAAGGGTGGGGGAGTTGGAGGGTCTTTTTGTTCCCCTGCTGGAAGCCACAAAAAACGTGGCGGGGGGGAGGCCTGCAAGGCCGGGGCCGACATGGGGAGTGGGGCTGGGGCCGGGGGACGATTGACTCTCCGTGGGTATTAATTTGTCTTGACTGAACTGGGCAGGGGCAAAAGGGGGTGGCTTGAAACCCCTTCGATTTTGCATGCGGTCCCTGAAATCCATCGAAAGGCCTGTTTTTGTTTACAGTCTGCCCTGCCTTTTGGCCTCATGGGGGGGGGGGCGGGGGGAGACCACCCACCGATTTCGTCTCAGCACGGCTAAAAGGGCGATTGCTTGGCCACGTGCACCCCCAGAATTTGCAGTCTTAGGTGCTTGTAAGGAAAAAAAAGTATGATGTTGTGAAATTCTGAGTCTGAGGGCTATTGGTGCCAAGTGCAATGTCTTGCCTTGAACCAGGGGTGGCTGCACTTGCTTAACATAAGAGCCACATAGAATAAATATCAGATGTTTGAGAGCTGCAAGACATGAAAGTCAGTTGTTTGAGAGCCGCCAGGCAGGCAAATAAGATGGGGGGAGGAAGAGAGAGGTGGAAAGAAAGGAACTTTAACTTTAAATGCATTCTCCAAGCTGCTGATGAGGCAATGGGGGCTTCAAGAGCCACACAATATGTGTGAAAAAGCCATATGTGGCTCCACGGAATGGCGTTGGGTCAGCCAGAGCTCTGGCAGAGGTTGTCCTTGAAAGGCCAGCTGCTGTGAGAGCCCTCTCCAGCCCCGCCCACCTCACAGGGTGTCTGTTGTGGGGGAGGAAGGTAAAGGAGATTGTGAGCCACTCTGAGACTCTTTGGAGTGGAGGGCGGGATATAAATCCAATATCTTCACCTACCTCACAGGGTGTCTGTTGTGGGGGAGGAAGGGAAAGGAGATTGTGAGCCACTCTGAGACTCTTTGGAGTGGAGGGCGGGATATAAATCCAATATCTTCATCTACCTCACAGGGTGTCTGTTGTGGGGGAGGAAGGTAAAGGAGATTGTGAGCCGCTCTGAGACTCTTTGGAGTGGAGGGCGGGATATAAATCCAATATCTTCACCTACCTCACAGGGTGTCTGTTGTGGGGGAGGAAGGGAAAGGAGTTTGTGAGCCGCTCTGAGACTCTGTCCTTGAAAGGGCAGCTGCTGTGAGAGCCCTCTCCAGCCCCACCCACCTCACAGGGTGTCTGTTGTGGGGGAGGAAGGTAAAGGAGATTGTGAGCCACTCTGAGACTCTTCGGAGTGGAGGGTGGGATATAAATCCAATATCTTCATCTACCTCACAGGGTGTCTGTTGTGGGGGAGGAAGGGAAAGGAGATTGTGAGCCGCTCTGAGACTCTTCGGAGTGGAGGGAGGGATATAAATCCAATATCTTCATCTACCTCACAGGGTGTCTGTTGTGGGGGAGGAAGGTAAAGGAGATTGTGAGCCGCTCTGAGACTCTTCGGCGTGGAGAGCGGGATATAAATCCAATATCTTCATCTACCTCACTGGGTATCTGTTGTGGGGGAGGAAGGGAAAGGAGATTGTGAGCCGCTCTGAGACTCTTCGGAGTGGAGGGAGGGATATAAATCCAATATCTTCATCTACCTCACAGGGTGTCTGTTGTGGGGGAGGAAGGTAAAGGAGATTGTGAGCCGCTCTGAGACTCTTCGGCGTGGAGAGCGGGATATAAATCCAATATCTTCATCTACCTCACTGGGTATCTGTTGTGGGGGAGGAAGGGAAAGGAGATTGTGAGCCGCTCTGAGACTCTTCGGAGTGGAGGGCGGGATGTAAATCCAATATCTTCATCTACCTCACAGGGTGTCTGTTGGGGAGGAAGGGAAAGGAGATTGTGAGCCGCTCTGAGACTCTTCGGAGTGGAGGGCGGGATATAAATCCAATATCTTCATCTACCTCACAGGGTGTCTGTTGTGGGGGAGGAAGGGAAAGGAGATTGTGAGCTGCTCTGAGACTCTGATTCAGGGAGAAGGGCGGGGTATAAATCTGCAATTCTTCCCGCGCCACAGTTTGCTTTGGACATGAGAGCTATTTGTTATTCCAGGCAAGCATCTTCTTGCAGCCTAAGATTGCCTTTGCTATTTGAAATGTAGGAACAATAATAATGGTACTGATCTTCTATGAAACGGTGTTGTGAGGATCATTGGAATCCAGGATTTGCAGTGCTCTGAACAATGTTAAAATGTTGTTTAAATATTATCTGTTCACAGGGGCTGGCACATTTGCAGAGTGAATGCCATTTGAAACCACTGGTTTCCATGGGCTTAAATAGGGTGGCTAGCACCAGGTTAGGAAATACGTGGATATTTGGGGATGGAGCTCAAGAGGGTGTGATGGCATAGAATTCAAAGCAGACATTTTCTCCAGGAAAACTTATCTCTGTTCAGTTCAGTGGATCCGTTGTAATTCTGGGAGATTCCCAGGTCCCACCTGGGGGTTGGTGACTCCAGCTTAGAATGAAGCGACTCTTTGTAGGATTGCATTGTTAACGGATGAAGAGTGTTGGTATTTTACAGAGACTTATCTCTTCATTTTTGGGGTATGGTTTTCCCATTCTGCTTGGTTTTCCCCACAGAGCTTTCATAAAGAAGTAGCAAACAAAGTAGAGTTGTTGGTTCAAATAAATGCAAGATTAAGCACTGGAAAAATCTTCTCTTTTTTTAGTAGGCTTGTATTTTTAAGATAGCAGTTTTAGTTATTTAAATGGCTGCTTTCTCATAGGGACATTTTGTTGTTGTGCTCCTATTGCTGTTCTGAATGCAGCGGTATTTGCAGTGTTTCCGGAGCATCCACATGGGAACAATTTTTCACATTTTTCTTTGGTATCCCTTTGTGCCTACCTGTCCTCCTGCCTGTGCAGTCAGAGGGCTTTTTACTGGATTTAAAAAATATATATCAGTAGCAGCTATATTGATACAGCATTTTAACGCAGAGTATCCACACGGGAACAATTTTTCACATTTTTCTTTGGTATCCCTTTGTGCCTACCGGTCCTCCTGCCTGTGCAGTCAGAGGGCTTTTTACTGGATTTAAAAAAAATATATCAGTAGCAGCTATATTGATACAGCATTTTAACGTAGAGCATCACACGGGAACAATTTTTCACATTTTTCTTTGGTATCCCTTTGTGCCTACCGGTCCTCCTGCCTGTGCAGTCAGAGGGCTTTTTACTGGATTAAAAAATATATATATATCAGTAGCAGCTATATTGATATAGCATTTTAACGCAGAGTGATATAGCAACTACAGATGTTTTGAAAGAGTCTGGGTGGGGGGAATATGGGGGAAATTGTGTTAGTATAGATCAGGGGTGGCCTATGGTAGCCAATGGCTGGGGCTGATGGGAGTTGTAGGCAAAAAACATCTGGAGAGCTACCTTTGGCCACCCCTGGTATAGATGAAGAGGTCCAAAGCTCTGCACCTTTTCCTCTTTGTGGTGATAATGCTGTTTGGGCAGGTTTGCAAAGAAACAGAGTGAGGCATGGGAAATCTGGAAAGTGGGTTATTCTACGGTTGGTGCCATATGAAAGGCTGGAAGAAAAAATGCTGCCATTTGGAAGAAGGCTGGCTTGGGGAGACCGAGTAGAAATCCTCACTCAGCCCTGAAGCTCAGTGCGTGACTTTAAGCCAGTCACGCTCTCTTCGCCTTGCCTGCCTCACAGGACAATTGTGAGGATAAAATTAGGAGGGAGGGGAATTATATATGCTGCCCTTAAAGGATACATTTGTAATAGACAGTAGATTATGAGACTGCAGGGGAGCTTCCAGCACCAAAATTTTTGTTGCAGGATCCAGGGAAAGATGGCCCTTCTTTAGAAACAACATGCAAGTTTGAATGCCTGAAGCTGCCTTATACTGAACCAGACCCCCCCCACACACACACACCCCACCCTGGCTCCCTTGGGGTCCGTCTTCTTTCTACAGTGGCTCTCCACGGTCTGAGGCCAAAGGTCTTTCCCATCACCTTTTCCTCAGTCCTTTTTAACTGGAGATTGAACCTGGGACCTTCTACGTGCCGATTAGATTCTCTGCCACTAAACCACACCGCAGCCCTTCCCACGGCTCACAGATTTGGCCATTTGTGGAGTCCGAAGCGCTCTGCAGAATTATGGGTGCGTGTGTGTTTGGGGATGAGAGAACATAAGAGCTGAAGCTGTCTTGGAGGCACTTTTCTAAAAACCAAGTAAAATCAAGAGACACAGTAGGGGGTAAGAAAACGTGTGAAAGCCGCCCTGAGCCACCTGGTGGGAAGGGCGGGATATAAATCTCAAATAAATAAATAAATTAGAAGCGGGGTTTGCTTTCAGTCAGCGGCCCCGTGGTGAAGCAGCAGCACTGCAGTACTGTGATCTGAACTCTCTCTTCACGGCCTGAGTTCGATTCCGGCAGAAGCTGGGTTCAGGTAGCCGACTTAAGGTTGACTCAGCCTTCCATCCTTCCGAGGTCGGTCAAACGAGTCCCCAGCTTGCTGGGGGGAAAGTGTAAAAGACTGGGGAAGGCAATGGCAAACCACCCCGTAAAAAGTCTGCTGTGAAAACATTGTGAAAGCAACGTCACCCCAGAGTCGGAAACGACTGGCGCTTGCACAGGGGACCTTTCCTTTCCTTGCTTTAAGTCATTATTAAGGGAAATCCTGTCGTTGTAGAGGATGGCAGGAAAGTCTGAACCGCCAGAGAAATTGACTTTCTTCTCTGTCTTCTGTAAGCGCTCTTACCATGCCTCCTGGGAAAGTGTGCCATAAAGAAACCCTGGTTCTGCAGTGTGAGTGGGACATGTGCACCTTTGTGGTCTCCAAGATGGAAGAATTCTGCGAGCACGTGTCAAAGCATCTGCAGCAGCATCTCCGCGGGAAAGAGGAGGACGAAGATGAGGTGGATTCTCTGGGTAAGGGTGTTCTTTTTAAAAAAAAAATCCAGCATCTGCCCTCAGTGTCAGTTTCAGTGATACTCTCTGAAAAAACTTATTTGAACAGTTGCCATCGCTGCACCTTCAACACTCTGCTTCCCCTTCTTGGCAAAACGTCTACAGGGAAGTAGGGGTCAGATGTGTATGCCAAACTTGGTTTCTAGGTGGTTGGTCCATGGTGAAGTTTTACCTTTAGGAATGGAGGCGCCAGCTGATAAAGTCTGAGGAGCATAGAACTGCATAATTTTTTCCCCCTAGGAAATGTGAGCATACCTGCTGCCTTTCATAGAAAGCATCCCAAACTTGGAGTCCGTCTGTGGGAGGGGAGAGCAATTCATGCATCTTTGGTTTGGGGAAGATGCTGAAAACTGCAACAGAAGGTGCAGTTGTATCCCCCTCCTTTAGGGAGGTCGACGTCCTGACTTGGATGGACTAAGCTAGCCTGATCACATCAGGCCTTGGAAGCTAAGCAGGGTTGGTGCTGGTCAGCTCTTGGATGAGAGACCACCATCCAGTTTGGTGTAGTGGTGAAGTGTGCGGACTCTTATCTGGGAGAACCGGGTTTGATTCCCCACTCCTCCACTCGCACCTGCTGGGATGGCCTTGGGTCAGCCATAGCTCTGGCAGAGCTGTCCTTGTGAGAGCCAGTTTGGTGTAGTGGTTAAATGTGCGGACTCTTATCTGGGAGAACCGGGTTTGGTTCCCCACTCCTCCACTCGCACCTGCAGGCATGGCCTTGGGTCAGCCATAGCTCTGGCAGAGCTGTCCTTGTGAGAGCCAGTTTGGTGTAGTGGTTAAATGTGCGGACTCTTATCTGGGAGAACCGGGTTTGGTTCCCCACTCCTCCACTCGCACCTGCAGGCATGGCCTTGGGTCAGCCATAGCTCTGGCAGAGCTGTCCTTGTGAGAGCCAGTTTGGTGTAGTGGTTAAATGTGCGGACTCTTATCTGGGAGAACCGGGTTTGGTTCCCCACTCCTCCACTCGCACCTGCTGGGATGGCCTTGGGTCAGCTATAGCTCTGGCAGAGGTTGTCCTTGAAAGGGCAGCTGCTGTGAGAGCCCTCTCCAGCCCCACCCACCTCACAGGGTGTCTGTTGTGGGGGAGGAAGGTAAAGGAGATTGTGAGCTGCTCTGAGATTCGGAGTAGAGGGTAGGGTATAAACCCAATATCTTCTTCTAAGAGAGCCAGTTTGGTGTAGTGGTTAAGTGTGCGGACTCTTATCTGGGAGAACCGGTTTGATTCCCACTCCTTCACTTGCACCTGCTAGCATGGCCTTGGGTCAGCCATAGGTTGTCCTTGAAAGGGCAGCTGCTGTGAGAGCCCTCTCCAGCCCCACCCACCTCACAGGGTGTCTGTTGTGGGGGAAGAAGGTAAAGGAGATTGTGAGTCGCTCTGAGACTCTTCGGAGTGGAGGGCGGGATATAAATCCAATATCTTCATCTTCAATATCTTCACCAAGGAAGTCCAGGGTTGCTCTGCAGAGGTAGGCCGTGGCATACCGCCCCTGAACATCTTTTGCCTTCGAAGCCCCAGTTGCCACAGTTCAGCTGTGACTCGATGGCGCTTTACTCACATAGCACAGGGAGACCGATGACTTTTAAATGTCTCCCACCGGCGCGCGTGCTTGTCTTGGACTTGCGCACAATAATCTTCATCTTTGTGGTTTTGCCTTTCAGAAGAATACACCTGTCTGTGGCAGGAGTGTGGCTTCTGTTCTCCAGAGAGTCCCGCCGACCTAGCCCGCCACGTGTACTTCCACTGCTACCACACCAAGCTGAAACAGTGGGGGCTGCAAGCCTTACGGAGCCAGTCGGACCTGACCCCCTGCCAGCTGGACTTCCAGAGCCGGAACATTATTCCTGAGATTCAGGAGAACTTCCTGTGCTTGTGGGAGTACTGTGAGGTGAGAGAGACTGGGAGGGGTTGGGATGAGAGGCCCTTTCAGGTGGGGCATCGTTTCAGGTGTGATGGTTACCTGTTAAACTCATGATGGACAGTGCTACGTCTTTTGCATCGCCTACTCCCAGATACTTTTAACTGGAGGTGCTGGGGATTGAAGCTGGGACCTTTCGTGTGAAGAGCAGATGCTCTGCCTCTGAGCCACAGCCCCTTCCCCCATTAGCTTGTGCTGTGTATGGGACTGTAGAACAAACCATGTTCCACGATTAAGATGGTAGAGGTCATGAGTGCAGTATTCCTTAGAACAAGAGGGGAGGAGACATGATCTAGGTTCTGGAGCGACTGCTGTGGATCCAGAAGATCCCATGTTCAATTTCAGGCATTGCCAGCAATAGGGTCTCAATAACCACCATTGGTAAAGTTCTTTCTCTTCCTGAGACCCTTAAGAAGGAGAATGCATTTTAGGTACACCAATGGTTTGCTTATGTGCAGCAAAACTAAAACATATTTTTCAAACCAATAAAAAAAGAAGATGATATTGGATTTATATCCCACCCTATACTCTGAATCTCAGAGTCTAAGAGCGGTCACAATCTCCTTTACCTTCCCCTGTGAGGTAGGTGGGGCTGAGAGAGCTCTGACAGAAGCTGTGCTTTCAAGGACAACACCTGCGAGAGCTATGGCTGACCCAAGGCCATTCCAGCAGCTGCAAGTGGGGGAGTGGGGAATCAAACCCGGGTCTCCCAGATAAGAGTCTGTGCACTTAACCACTACACCAAACTGGCTCTCTTAGAAGAAGATATTGGGTTTATACCCTACCCTCTACTCTGAACCTCAGAGTCTCAGAGCAGCTCACAATCTCCTTTATCTTCCTCCCCCACAACAGACACTCTGTGAGGTGGGTGGGGCTGAGAGGGCTCTCACAGCAGCTGCCCTTTCAAGGACAACCGCTGCCACAGCTATGGCTGACTAAAGGCCATTCCAGCATCTGCATATGGAGGAGTGGGGAATCAAATCTGGAGGAGTGGGGAATCAAATCCGGTTCTCCCAGATAAGAGAGCTATGGCTGACCCAAGGCCATTCCAGCATCTGCAAGTGGAGGAGTGGGGAAATCAAACCCGGTTCTCCCAGATAAGAGAGCTATGGCTGACCCAAGGCAATTCCAGCATATGCAAGTGGAGGAGTGGGGAAATCAAACCCGGTTCTCCCAGATAAGAGAGCTATGGCTGACCCAAGGCCATTCCAGCATCTGCAAGTGGAGGAGTGGGGAAATCAAACCCGGTTCTCCCAGATAAGAGAGCTATGGCTTACCCAAGGCCATTCCAGCATCTGCAAGTGGAGGAGTGGGGAAATAAACCCGGTTCTCCCAGAAAAGTGAGCTATGGCTGACCCAAGGCCATTCCAGCAGCTGCAAGAGGAGGAGTGGGGAATCAAAGCCGGTTCTCCCAGATAAGAGAGCTATGGCTGACCCAAGGCCATTCCAGCAGCTGCAAGAGGAGGAGTGGGGAATCAAACCCGGTTCTCCCAGATAAGAGAGCTCTGGCTGACCCAAGGCCATTCCAGCAGCTGCAAGAGAAGGAGTGGGGAATCAAACCCGGTTCTCCCAGATAAGACAGCTATGGCTGACCCAAGGCCATTCCAGCAGCTGCAAGAGGAGGAGTGGGGAATCAAACCTGGTTCTCCCAGATAAGAGAGCTATGGCTGACCCAAGGCCATTCCAGCAGGTGCAAGAGGAGGAGTGGGGAATCAAACCCGGTTCTCCCAGATAAGAGAGCTATGGCTGACCCAAGGCCATTCCAGCAGCTGCAAGAGGAGGAGTGGGGAATCAAACCCAGTTCTCCCAGATAAGAGAGCTATGGCTGACCCAAGGCCATTCCAGCAGCTGCAAGTGGAGGAGTGGGGAATCAAACCCGGTTCTCCCAGATAAGAGAGCTATGGCTGACCCAAGGCCATTCCAGCAGCTGCAAGTGGAGGAGTGGGGAATCAAACCCGGTTCTCCCAGATAAGAGAGCTCTGGCTGTCCCAAGGCCATTCCAGCAGCTGCAAGTGGAGGAGTGGGGAATCAAACCCGGTTCTCCCAGATAAGAGAGCTATGGCTGACCCAAGGCCATTCCAGCAGGTGCAAGTGGAGGAGTGGGGAATCAAACCCGGTTCCCCCAGATAAGAGAGCTATGGCTGACCCAATGCCATTCCAGCATCTGCAAGTGGAGGAGTGGGGAAATCAAACCCGGTTCTCCCAGATAAGAGAGCTATGGCTTACCCAAGGCCATTCCAGCATCTGCAAGTGGAGGAGTGGGGAAATCAAACCCGGTTCTCCCAGAAAAGTGAGCTATGGCTGACCCAAGGCCATTCCAGCAGCTGCAAGAGGAGGAGTGGGGAATCAAACCCGGTTCTCCCAGATAAGAGAGCTATGGCTGACCCAAGGCCATTCCAGCAGCTGCAAGAGGAGGAGTGGGGAATCAAACCCGGTTCTCCCAGATAAGAGAGCTCTGGCTGACCCAAGGCCATTCCAGCAGCTGCAAGAGAAGGAGTGGGGAATCAAACCCGGTTCTCCCAGATAAGACAGCTATGGCTAACCCAAGGCCATTCCAGCAGCTGCAAGAGGAGGAGTGGGGAATCAAACCCGGTTCTCCCAGATAAGAGAGCTATGGCTGACCCAAGGCCATTCCAGCAGGTGCAAGAGGAGGAGTGGGGAATCAAACCCGGTTCTCCCAGATAAGAGAGCTATGGCTGACCCAAGGCCATTCCAGCAGCTGCAAGTGGAGGAGTGGGGAATCAAACCCGGTTCTCCCAGATAAGAGAGCTATGGCTGACCCAAGTCCATTCCAGCAGCTGCAAGTGGAGGAGTGGGGAATCAAACCCGGTTCTCCCAGATAAGAGAGCTATGGCTGACCCAAGGCCATTCCAGCAGGTGCAAGTGGAGGAGTGGGGAATCAAACCCAGTTCTCCCAGATAAGAGAACTCTGGATGACCCAAGGCCATTCCAGCAGCTGCAAGTGGAGGAGTGGGGAATCAAACCCGGTTCTCCCAGATAAGAGAGCTCTGGCTGACCTAAGGCCATTCCAGCAGCTGCAAGTGGAGGAGTGGGGAATCAAACCCAGTTCTCCCAGATAAGAGAGCTATGGCTAACCCAAGGTCATTCCAGCAGCTGCAAGTGGAGGAGTGGGGAATCAAACCCAGTTCTCCCAGATAAGAGAGCTATGGCTAACCCAAGGTCATTCCAGCAGCTGCAAGTGGAGGAGTGGGGAATCAAACCCAGTTCTCCCAGATAAGAGTCCGTACATTTAACCACATGTTGCAGTTGCAGGTTCATTTCACTTGCAGAAATGATTTTGGTTTGCACACTTTTATTTTTTCTTTCCTCAAAGGCAGCTTGAGAAAGTCACAGAAATCTGGAATTTTTCCCTGTGTGTAGGGAGCAGCAGCTGATGCACCTTTGGTTTTTCTGTCTTCCCTTTTTTTCCTGCCAGAGAGTTTTTGATAATCCCGAATGGTTCTACAGGCACGTGGAGGATCACAGCTTCTGCACGGAGTATAAGGCAGTCGGGAAGGAAAACCACGTTGTCTTCTGCGGCTGGAAAGGTAGGGAACCCTGGGAGCTTGGGAGAGGGAGAAAATGGCTCCCGAGGTGCTCTGACCTTTTCAGCACCTTTCACCCAAAGGGTCTCTGGCTAAGCACTGAGAAAAAAGGATTTGAATTTCCCAGAAAACTTGCAGTTGGGTTTGGGGTTTGTAGAGAAGAACAGAAGCATTTATTAACACTCTCTGTACAAAAGAGAGCCAGTTTGGTGTAGTGGTTAAGTGGGCGGTCTCTTATCTGGGAGAACCGGGTTTGATTCCCCACTCCTCCACTTGCACCTGCTGGAATGGCCTTGGGTCAGCCATCGCTCTTGCAGAGCTGTCCTTGTGAGAGCCAGTTTGGTGTAGTGGTTAAGTGTGTGGACTCCTATCTGGGAGAACCGGGTTTGATTCCCCACTCCTCCTGCTGTAATGGCCTTGGGTCAGCCATAGCTCTGGCAGAGCTTGAAAGGGCAGCTGCTGTGAGAGCCCTCTCAGCCCCGCCCACCCCACAGGGTGTCTGTTGTGGGGGAGGAAGGTAAAGGAGATTGTGAGCCGCTCTGACTCTCTGAGATTCAGAGTAGAGGGTGGGGTATAAACCCAATATCTTCTTCTAAGAGAGCCAGTTTGGTGTAGTGGTTAAGTGCATGGACTCTTACCTGGGAGAACCGGGTTTGATTCCCCACTCCTCCACTTGCAGCTGCTGGAATGGTCTTGGGTCAGCCATAGCCCTTGCAGAGTTGTCCTTGAAAGGGCAGCTTCTGGGAGAGCTCTCTCAGCATCATCTACCTCACAGGGTGTCTGTTGTGGGTGAGGAAGACAAAGGAGATTGTAGGCCGCTCTGAGACTCTGTCCTTGAAAGGGCAGCTTCTGGGAGAGCTCTCTCAGCCCCACCCACCTCACAGGGTGTCTGTTGTGGGGAGGGGGGGAAAGGTAAAGGAGATTGTGACCGCTCTGAGACTCAGAGTATAGGGTGGGATATAAATCCAAATCCAGTAAATCCAATGTCTCCTCCTCGGCTCAGGAATAATATGTGAGATTGGTCCCCCTGCCATTCTCACATGTGTTGTATAAACATGTCGGTGGAGAAGCACGAAGACAGTGGTCCCCAATGGAGTGTTTTTAGACTGTGCCCACCGAGTGTTTTTAGAAAGTGGGCGGGGCCAGGTGGGCCTTTTGCTGAGCAAAAGGATTGGTCACTGGCAATTTGATTGGCTGCACAGATTTTAAAAGATGTTTCAGCTGCCACCGCAGCACAAGGGTCATCATTGTGTGACTGAAGGTGAGCGGTGGCAGCTGTTTTCTGGCAGGCTCCACCTCCTGCAGCAGTTGCTTTGCGGCAGGCGCTTTGTGGCTGCGCCTACCGCACTGTATCAGAATTCCAAAGATGCCGGCAGGCTCAAAAAATGGCGGGGGACCTCTGACGTTAAGACATGGGGAGTTTGTGCGTGAGAAAGAATCCTGCTGTTTTCAAAAATGTTGGGCCTCGTGTGGATTGATGTTTTTATTCCCTGTTGCAGTGTCAGGCTCGGCAGTATTTGGGCTCACGCTCTAAGTCAGGGGTGTCGAACCAATTTGTTATGAGGGCCGGATCTGACATAAATGAGACCTTGTTGGGCCGGGCCATGTCGGATTGGGCCAAGCCGTGTCAGGCTGGGCCATGTGTGTACCTGTTTAAGATTAGGTAGCAGAGATAAAAAAATCTTAAAACATGCTTAAAATGTTAGCACTCATTTTGTCTTAAAGATGCTTTCTTTGTATTTCTCCCATGGGATCCAAGGAACTGGCCAAAGGAAGCTCTGGCTCTTTCCTTTCTTCCCCAGGGGACATTGGGGGGAGCCTCAGCCAATTGAAGGAAGAGAGGCTTGGCTCAGTAGCTCTGCTGCACAATTTAGAGAGCCTGGCGAAGCAAGCTATTCCTCCCCCCCAGGGAGGAGCCTCAGCCAATGGAGAAAACAGAGGTTTTGCCCTGTAGCTCCTGTGCAGTTGTGCAAACCTTGCAAAGCAAGCTGTGATGCAGAAGGAAGCAAGAGAGAGGGAGAAGGAAGCAGATGACAGCCAGTTGCTCGAGGGCCTGACAGGAGCCTTCCGGGGGTCTGATTCGGCCCCCGATCTGCGTGTTTGACACCCCCGCTCTAATTTTTATCTTCTTTCTAGACTGCGACTGCTCCTTCAAAGGCCGTTGCAAGTTGCGGGAACACCTGCGCAGCCACACGCAGGAGAAGGTGGTGGCTTGTCCCACTTGTGGGGGCATGTTCTCCAACAACACCAAGTTTTTTGACCACATCCGTCGTCAAACTGCCCTAGAACGTGAGTATCCGAGCAGCCAGTAGGGGAAGGCAAAGAAATAGCCACTGTCGTGTAGGAGGAAGCATTGACTCTTCATGGAACAGTCAGTTTTCATCTTTCCAAAATTTGTTTACATCCATGAGGACTGGACTCTTGGCTCTTTTCATAGGCGACACTTCAATCTGCTTAGATGTTCCCTGCATTTAAATAGCGATGTTGCGCTGTTCATTCTCCTTGCATTCAAATACCAGAGTTTTCACACTCCTAGGCTATTCTAGGTTCGCCGGAAGAGCATCCGCTCGGCAAGCTAAAGAGCCCCGAGTGTTTTAACCTCCCTTCATAGGGAAGGCGTTCCCTCGTAATTGAATCATTCTAGTTGCACTTTTCCCAGCGCTATAATATCTTTTTTGAGGTGCGGTGATGAGAATTGTACACAATGTTCCTCCTGCCCCAACTCTCTCTGCTTTACAGAGCAGCGATTCCAGTGTTCCCACTGCTCAAAAAGATTCGCCACGGAGAGGCTGCTGCGCGATCACATGAGGAACCACGGTGAGTGGCCACGTCTCAGCCCAAAGCGGGCTTCCCCTCCCCCCCATCTGCCCCCCTCCCTGCCGACTTTCCCCTTCTGGGCGGTGACCTCCCCTCTTGTTTCTTTCGAGCAGTCAACCACTACAAGTGTCCCCTGTGCGACATGACCTGCCCTCTGCCCTCCTCCCTGCGCAATCACATCCGCTTCCGGCACAGCGAGGAGCGGCCCTTCAAGTGCAATTACTGCGACCACAGGTAAAGCCGGGCTGTGCCAGCACAGACAGAGTGGAGAAATGTGGCCGGTCTTGTCTGTCTTCCTGGGAAACCTGACCGCCCCTGCAGTCAGAAACGATGCCACCAATGTTAAGAACATAAGAGAAGCCATGTTGGATCAGGCCAATGGCCCATCCAGTCCAACACTCTGTGTCACATAAGAACATAAGAGAAGCCATGTTGGATCAGGCCAGTGGCCCATCCAGTCCAACACTCTGTGTCACATAAGAACAAAAGAGAAACCATGTTGGATCAGGCCAATGGCCCATCCAGTCCAACGCTCTGCGTCACATAAGAACATAAGAGAAGCCATGTTGGATCAGGCCAATGGCCCATCCAGTCCAACACTCTGTGTCACACAGTGGCCAAAAAAAAGGAGGTTCACAAGTGGGGCTAGAAGCTCTTCCACTTTCCCCCTCTCCAAGCACCAAGAATACAGAGAATCACTGCCCCAGACATAAGAACATAAGAGAAGCCATGTTGGATCAGGCCAATGGCCCATCCAGTCCAACACTTTGTGTCACACAGTGGCCATCAGGAGATCCACCAGTGGAGCCAGGACACTAGAAGCCCTCCCACATTTGCCCTTCCTCCCGCCAAGCGCCAAGAATACAGAGCATCACTGCTCCAGACATAAGAACGTAAGAGAAGCCATGTTGGATCAGGCCAGTGGTCCATCCAGTCCAACACTGTGTTACACAGTGGCCAAAAAACCAGGTGCCATCATGAGGTCCACCAGTGGGGCCAGGACACTAGAAACCCTCCCACTGTGCCCCCCAAGCACCAAGAATACAGAGCATCACTGCCCCAGACACAAGAACATAAGAGAAGCCATGTTGGATCAGGCCAATGGCCCATCCAGTCCAACACTTTGTGTCACACAGTGGCCATCATGAGGTCCACCAGTGGGGCCAGGACACTTGAAGCCCTCCCACTTTTGCCCTCCCCCCCACCAAGCACCAAAAATACAGAGCTTCACTGCCCCAGACAGAGAGTTCCAACAATACTCTGTGGCTAATAGCTACTGATGGACCTCTGCTCCAGATGTTCATCCAATTCCCTCTTGAAGCTGTCTATGCTGGCAGCCATCACCACCTCACATGGCAGTGCATTCCACGTGTTATCACGTGTGTGAGCTTATGAGTGTTTGAACATGTCCCTCAGTGCTGCTCCTCGCTGCTGACCTGTGTTGCAGCACTGCTTCTCCTGTCTGCACCCGACTCTGAGATTCCTTTTCCCCCCGGCTTCCTTTCCTTCCAGCTGCAAGAACCTCATTGACCTCCGCAAGCACTTGGACACGCACAGCAAAGAGCCAGCCTACCGCTGTGAGTTCGAGACCTGCAGCTTCAGCGCCCGCTCCCTTTGCTCCATCAAACTGCACTACAGGAAAGTTCACGAGGTAAGAAGGAGATGCTGGGCTGGGGGCTGCTTCCCAGTGGATTTCCCCAAGATGGGGGCTTAGTGACCAGAGTGGGGGAGGGGGTGGGCTTATGAAGAATATTCAGAGTTCCTTCAGGAGAATCCTGAATGGCTAGGGTACAGCTAGGGCTGAAGAGGAATTTTCCCAGTTTTTGCCCCTTGCAAACCTAAAAATTCCCTTAAGAAAGATTTAAAAAATACTATGTCAGGCACTGATACTCTTCCTTTTTGGAAATCCATCTTACCCCTTCTGCTGTCTTGAGAGATTTTACCAGATATGGCTATACTTTCCTAAGGGCTATAGCAGAGGTGGCCAAACGTGCTTCGTGTAAGAGCCACGTATTATAAACATCAGATGTTTGAGAGCCATCAATGCTAGACATTTGAAAGCTGGAAGGAATGGAAATAGGAAAATAGATGGGGAGAGGGAGGAGGGAGGGAGAGGAGGAAAGAAAGCAACTTTAACTTTAAATCCATACTCCAAGCTAGCCAGTGGCGTGGTGGGAGCTTTTGAGAGCCACTCAATATGTGTGAAAGAGACACATGTGGCTCCCGAACCACAGTTTGGCTACCCCTGGGCTATGGTCCTGCTTTTAAAAAACAAACAAACTCAAATGCTCTTGCTTTTTAAACAGACAAACTCTCAAGATACTGAATTCCAGAACCTTCCTTCTTTGCAAGGAGGATAAGTGTGAGCAGTGTTCCCTCTAAGCTGAGTCAGTGTGAGCTAGCTCACCGTTTTTTAGCCTCCGGCTCCCCCGTTTTTGTCTTAGCTCAGGAAAAACGGCCTCAGAGCAAACTGATTTATGCGGCAGCTCACAGCTTTAATGCCAGTAGCCAACAAAGTAGATTTTTGCTCATAAAACTCCACAGCTTAGAGGGAGCATTGGGTGGGTGGGGGGGGTATGTCTCAGTGGTGTGCAGCCTCTGCTTGGCACGCAAAAGGATCCAGGTTCAGTCGCTGGCATCTTCAGTTAAAAAGATCAAGCAGTAGATGATATTGACGACCCCCACTTGAGACCCAGGAGAGCCACTGCCAGGCTTAGACAGTTCTTCCCTTGATGGACCAACAGTCTGATTCAGCATAAGGCAACTTCATGTGCAGCAGAACCCGCAGTATACTGGTCAGAAAGTGCATTCTGCAAAGCAAGGCTGTCTAGACAGGCTTTTAGCCCAGCCAGCGATGCCACCCTGTCCTCTTTCTGCCCTCCGCCAGGGCGACTTGGAGCCCCGTTACAAATGCCACGTCTGCGACAAATGCTTCACCCGCGGGAATAACCTCACTGTGCACCTCAGGAAGAAGCACCAGTTCAAGTGGCCGTCGGGCCACCCCCGCTTCAGGTAGGTGGGCCTTCCCCCGAGCGAGCGAGGACACGGATCAGAGAACAGGTGCGCGGCCCCTCTGCTTGCTGCTCCCCAGGGCTGCGGGAGTCACCGGCCAGTCAGACGCAGGGTGAGCAGCGACAGCACTGGTGGTTGCTGGGGTCCAGGGGGCTCTCGGTGGGTCAGTCTTGGCGAAAGGGTCAGAGGGCAGCCGTGGGGGTCTGCAGAAGAACAGGTGGGTTTCAGCCCAGCAACCCCTAAGAAGATAGAAGATGAAGAAGAAGATATTGGATTTATATCCCGCCCTCCACTCCGAAGAGTCTCCGAGCAGCTCACAATCTCCTTTCCCTTCCTCCCCCACAACAGACAGCCTGTGAGGTAGATGAAGATATTGGATTTATATCCCGCCCTCCACTCCGAAGAGTCTCAGAGCGGCTCACAATCTCCTTTCCCTTCCTCCCCCACAACAGACACCCTCTGAGGTAGATGAAGATATTGGATTTATATCCCGCTCTCCACTCCAAAGAGTCTCAGAGCGGCTCACAATCTCCTTTCCCTTCCTCCCCCACAACAGACACCCTGTGAGGTAGATGAAGATATTGGATTTATATCCCGCCCTCCACTCCAAAGAGTCTCAGAGCGGCTCACCATCTCCTTTCCCTTCCTCCCCCACAACAGACACCCTGTGAGGTAGATGAAGATATTGGATTTCTATCCCACCCTCCACTCCGAAGAGTCTCAGAGCAGCTCACAATCTCCTTTCCCTTCCTCCCCCACAACAGACACCCTGTGAGGTAGATGAAGATATTGGATTTATATCCCGCCCTCCACTCCGAAGCATCTCAGAGCGGCTCACAATCTCCTTTACCTTCCTCCCCCACAACAGACACCCTGTGAGGTAGATGAAGATGTTGGATTTAGATCCCGCCCTCCACTCCGAAAAGACTCAGAGCGGCTCACAATCTCCTTTCCCTTCCTCCCCCACAACAGACACCCTGTGAGGTAGATGAAGATGTTGGATTTATATCCCGCCCTCCACTCCAAAGAGTCTCAGAGCGGCTCACCATCTCCTTTCCCTTCCTCCCCCACAACAGACACCCTGTGAGGTAGATGAAGATATTGGATTTCTATCCCACCCTCCACTCCGAAGAGTCTCAGAGCAGCTCACAATCTCCTTTCCCTTCCTCCCCCACAACAGACACCCTGTGAGGTAGATGAAGATATTGGATTTATATCCCGCCCTCCACTCCGAAGCGTCTCAGAGCGGCTCACAATCTCCTTTACCTTCCTCCCCCACAACAGACACCCTGTGAGGTAGATGAAGATGTTGGATTTAGATCCCGCCCTCCACTCCGAAAAGACTCAGAGCGGCTCACAAGCTCCTTTCCCTTCCTCCCCCACAACAGACACCCTGTGAGGTAGATGAAGATATTGGATTTATATCCCGCCCTCCACTCCAAAGAGTCTCAGAGCGGCTCACAATCTCCTTTCCCTTCCTCCCCCACAACAGACACCCTGTGAGGTGGGTGGGGCTGGAGAGGGCTCTCACAGCAGCTGCCCTTTCAAGGACAACCTCTGCCAGAGCTATGGCTGACCCAAGGCCATGCTAGCAGGTGCAAGTGGAGGAGTGGGGATTCAAACCCGGTTCTCCCAGATAAGAGTCCGCACACTTAACCACTACACCAAACTGGCTCTCCAGAGACAAGCAAGATTTCCAGGGTATAAACTTGAGAGTCAAATTTCCTTTGTCCGATGATCTAGAGGTGTGCCTCGTCCTCTCTTGTTAACAAGCAAATGGACATCTTTGGCCTAAGCTCGCAGTTTTTAGAATCATAGAGTTGGAAGGGGCCTCTGGGGTCATCTAGTCCAACCCCCTGCCCAATGCAGGAAATTCACAAATACTACCCTCCCCCCTCAAAATTCACAGGACAAGATAAAAAAAAGTTTTCGCCTCCTCGCTGCAACCCCAACAACCCTGCAGACTCTGAATTTCAAAAGAGAACTGCAGCTGTTCTCTCAGATTCACCTGCCCTGGGTGCTTTGCACTGCAGGACTCCAGATCACCACCAGATGGTGGTGTTGGATATTTCTACCCTGGCCTCGAAAAGCGTTTGCATGCTCTCTTTGACATACGTTTAAGCATTTCATTTCATTTCGTTTTATTTAGTTTATATCCCGCCCTTCCCTCCAAAGCGACTCAGGGCGGCTCACAACACAGAAGTTCTAACATAGGATTAAGTTTTAAAATACATCAATTTACAACATTTAAACCAGGGGTCCTCAACCTACGGCCCGCGGGCCAGATGCGGCCCGCTGAGGACGTTTATGCGGCCCGCCGGGTTATGGCAAAATCAGACCGGAAGTGACGTTCGACCTAAACTTGCGTTAGCAACGCACACTTCCGGCACTGGGCTGAGGCGGCGGAGACAGAGTGTGAGGTGATACCGAGGTGAGGTGAGTTCCCAGGCCGGGGTGTGTGGTGTGGGGAAGGGAGAGAGATGCAGAAGACGGAGAACTGACGGCCCGCGGCCTTGTACAGTAACGGCAGTCCGGCCCTCCAACAGTCTGAGGGACAGTGAACTGGCCCGCTATTTAAAAAGGTTGAGGACCCCTGATTTAAACAAAAAAACAGTAAAAACAGTAAAACGAAGCCATTTACCAAAGTACCATACTACAGCCTTCTATTCGAAATTTTCAAGTACCGATCAGTTGTATGCCAACCGGAAGAGGACTGTCTTACAGGCCCTGCGGAACTGCCCAAGGTCCCACAGGGCCCTCACCTCTTCCGGTAGCTGGTTCCACCAGCAAGGGGCTGTGGTTGAAAAGGCCCTGTCTCTGGTCGAATTAAGTCGGGCCTCCTTTGGCCCGGGGATTGCAAGCAGGTTTTGAGAACTCTATCTCAGCACTCTCTGGGGAACAAGTGGGGAGAGACGGTCCCTAAGGTAGGCAGGTCCTAGGCCATATAAGGCTTTAAAGGTAATAACCAGCACCTTGTACCAAACTCGGTATATTATTGGCAGCCAGTGCAGTCCCCGGAGCCCTGGCTGGATGTGCTCCCATCTAGGAAGCCCTAATAGCAGCCGGGCAGCGGCATTCTGCACTAGCTGCTTCCTGTTACAGGTGAAATGACCAGTTGTTGCCCTGTGTGACCACGTACTGGCCTCGCAAGCCCCTCTTCTTTTGCAGTGAGATTTCTCTGGGGAGATTTGTTGTATAAACCTGCCTCCTCCTGGCTCACGATGCTTTTCCAATCTCAGGCATTTTAAAATGGGCCGTTTCTCTATCATCCTGGCCTGCGTTGTCTACTACTTAGATTCCACCCCCTTGGCCGCCGACGGTTGTCAAGAGCAGAGAGCTGGGTCTCCTCGCACAGTGCCGGATTAAACTCTGTGAAAGACCCCTAGGCAGTCAGAATTTCAGGGGCTCCCTTGCAAATCATCTCAGAGTCGGAGCACCCACGCTGCCGCCTGTGACCCCCGCTGCAGCCTGCAGGCACCTTCTCAAAAGAAGAAGACGACTGCAGATTTGTACCCTGCCCTTCTCTGAATCAGAGACTCAGAGCGGCTCACAATCTCCTATGTCTTCTCCCCCCACAACAGACACTCTGTGAGGTAGGTGGTGTTGAGAGGGCTCTCTCAGCAGCTGCCCTTTCGAGGACAACCTCTGCCAGAGCTATGGCTCACCTAAGGCCATTCCAGTAGGTGCGAGTGGAGGAGTGGGGAATCAAACCCGGTTCTCCCAGATAAGAGTCCGCACACTTCACCACTACACCAAACTGGCTCTCACAAGGACAGCTGTGCGAGAGCTATGGCTGACCCAAGGCCATTCCAGCAGCTGCAAGTGGAGGAGCGGGGAATCAAACCCGGTTCTCCCAGACAAGAGTCTGCACACTTAACCACTATACCAAACTGGCTCTCACAAGGACAGCTCTGCAAGAGCTATGGCTGACCCAAGGCCATGCCTGCAGGTGCAAGTGGAGGAGTGGGGGAATCAAACCCGGTTCTCCCAGATAAGAGTCCGCTCATTTAACCACTACACCAAACTGACTCTCACAAGGACAGCTCTGCAAGAGCTATGGCTGACCCAAGGCCATTGCAGTAGCTGCAAGTGGAGGAGGGGGGAATCAAACCCGGTTCTCCCAGATAAGAGTCCATGCACTTAATCGCCACACCAAACTGGCTGCAGGGGAGAGGCAGAGAGAGGCAAACTTGGCGACAACACCGGCAGCCGCTGCACCAGGCAAGTCAGGCAAAGAGCGGCTCGGTGACCGGCTGCACGTGCAGGCTGGGAGGGCTGCAAACGGGGGAAACTGGGGAGCGAAGCCAACCCGGGGCCCCTAGAGGCTTCGGTGCCCATAGGCGAGTGCCTACTTGGCCTAATTGTTAATCCAGCCCTACTCGGCAGCTGCCCTCTGGGCTCGGGCTCTCTCCTCCCCCAGTAACTCCTCCCTCTGCCGTTCCCCCAGGTACAAGGAACACGAGGACGGCTACATGCGGCTGCAGTTGGTGCGCTACGAGAGTGTGGAGCTGACGGAGCAGCTGCTGAAGGACCGGGAGAAGCAGGGGGAGGTGCTGGAGGACCCAGCCCAGTGCATGGTGCTGGCGGGGGCGGAGGGCAGCCTGCAGGGCATCATCCTGGAATCCCCGGCGGAGGAAGCCCCCGACGCGGACTCGCAGGCGGCCACGGCTTCCCGGCGCCCCCCCGAGCGAGAGGCCGGCTCGCCGCCCGAGCAGGAGCCCGGCACGCCTTCCAGCCCCATCATCCGCGTGGTGAGCAGGACCAACGAGCGCGGGGAGAGCGAGACGGTGTACTACGTGATGGCCAACGCGCCCTCGGAGGGCTGAGCCGGACGGGTTTGCCGCAGAGCCCGAGGCAAACGTCACGGATCAGCTGCACAAGATGGCGGAGGGACTGGGCATTCGTCCGATGCTCCGGGGTTTCACCCCGTACAGACCTCTTTTTGCCCCTCTTCCCCCAGAGGTGCTCGTGGGTTGCAAACACTTCATGCGTCGTCTCTGTGCGCTCCTCGAATGCACGTCCCGAGAAGCGCAGGCCGTTGGTGCTACTTGGGGAAAGCGGGGTGGGGGGTGACCCCCCCACACTCCACTCTGTCCTGTCACTGTCGTCAACTTCTGCGGCTGGCCAGTCCCACGAGGGAAGAGGGGAGTCGGCTGCTAAGCCGGCCAGCGCGAAGGGTGCTGGGAACCGGTTCTCCCGTCGGCCACTGGCAGCTGTGCCCGGCGCACAGCGTCCTGATTCGACTCTGGGAATGCAAGAAGCGCTGCAATTTTTGAGGCACTGCGATATTCCGAAAAACAATTATCTCCTCCCCTCCCCCCCCCCCACTCCGCCCCGTTCCCTGGAATATTCTTTTGTACTTCAGCAGGTCCCTGGCAAAAAAATGCGCCCGTGGGGGGCAGGCCCCTTCCTTTCCACGACAGCGACTTCCCTCTTTCCTCTGGCGCACGTGCAAACTGCAAACCTCCCCGCCTTTTAAGGCGCGGTTGATCTTCGGCCTGAAATTGCCGGTGCAGTGGCCCGGTCTTGGCGCGACCGGGCTGCATTTGAACGTCTCCAGCGAGACACCCCCCTTCCCCCCCGCGTGATATTTTGTTGGCTCTTCCATCCCAGTCTGGGTGGGACACTCGGAGGATGTCACTTCCAGCTGATGCTTCCCGGTCCTCGTGTCCCTCCCGTCTTCCGCAGAGGCCGTCCTTTCACGTTATCTTTGCAGCACGGGGGGCCGCTCAGTGACGAAGGGAGCTTCGTTTGCCGCATGCCGGAGCTCGTTCCACGCGGTCCGAGGGCTAATTGTGGGACCGGAGCAGCGTGGGAAGGAGCCGCTTGGCACCGTGAGAAGGAGACTCAGTTCTCACCACGTTACCTTTCCCCAGACTGGGCCCCTACTCTCGGCTTGTGATGTTTGTGTTCCAACAGAGAATAATAAAAATTTAACTGCCAGCTCTCAGCGGGTGTGGTGGTTGCTGCAATCTGGACCGGAGAGGCACCCGATCGGGTTGGATTTGCAAAATGGCAATCAAAGGCTGTCGCCGCTGGAGGCAGGTGTTAAATGAGATGGAGGGGCACCTCACCTCCTCCAAGAGTGCGCTTGGGACGGGGGAGCGGTCACACGCAGAGTCTTTCCGAGCTGGAAAAGGATTTCTGCTTGGATAGCTAGTTTTGGGTCTAGTAGCACCTTAAAGACTGACAGGGCATCTAGGGCAGGGGTGTCAAACATGCGGCCCAGGAACCAAATCAGGCCCTCAGATGGCTCCTATCAGGCCCCCGAGCAACTGGCTGTCGTCTGCTTCCTTCTCTCTCTCGCTTCCTTCTGCATCACAGCTTGCTTTGCAAGGTTTGCACAGGAGCTACAGAGCAAAGCCTCTATTTTCTCCATTGGCCGAGAGGAGAGGGATAGCTTGCTTTGCTGTCCGTGGCACAGAGTGTTAAAGCTGCATATATATGAACATATGAAGCTGCCTTATACTGAATCAGACCTTTGGTCCATCAGTCAGTATTGTCTTCTCAGGCTGGCAGCGGCTCTCCAGGGTTTCAAGCTGAGGTTTTTAACACCTATTTGCCAGTACTGCAGTCCTAAGCTCTGCTCACGACCTGAGTTCGATCCCCAGCGGAAGCTGGGTTTTCAGGTAGCTGGTCCATAAGAACATAAGAGAAGCCATGTTGGATCAGGCCAATGGCCCATCCAGTCCAACACTCTGTATCACACAGTGGCCAATACACACACACACACACTGTGGCTAATAGCCACTGATGGACCTCTGCTCCATATTTGTGTCCAATCCCGTCTTGAAGCTGGCTATGCTTGTAGCCGCCGCCACCTCCTGTGGCAGTGAATTCCACATGTTAATCACCCTTTGGGTGAAGAAGTACAGGTTGACTCAGCCTTCCATCCTTCCGCGGTCGGTCAAATGAGTTCCCAGCTTGCTGGGGGGAAAGCGCAGATGACCGGGGAAGGCAACGGCAAACCACCCCGTAAAAAGTCTGCTGTGAAAACGTTGTGAAAGCAACATCACCCCAGAGTCGGAAACGACTGGTGCTTGCACAGGGGACCTTTCCTTTTCCTCAGAAGCACAGCAGAGTTACTGAGCCAAGCCTCTCTCCCTTCTATTGGCTGAGGCTACTCCTCCTCATCCCCTGGGGAAGGAAGGAAAGAGCCAGGGCTTCCTTTGCCCAGTTCCCTGGATCCCATGGGAGAGATATAAAGTTTATATCTCTGGTGCCTAATCTTAAATAGGTACACACATGGCTCGGCCGGACAAGGTCTCATTTATGTCAGATCCGGCCCTCATAACAAGTGAGTTTGACACCCCTGCTCTAGGGTATATAAGCTTTCGAGAGTTCACACTCCCTTTGTCGGATAAAACAGGAGGATGCTTGGAGTGGAAGGGCTGTTTTCTTTTTTTGTGGGGTAGCTTTCCCTCACTGCAAGGGGCTGCCTTGAGGTCTTTGCTCTGCGAACCCTCATGTGGGTTTCTGCGGAACTTGGAAGGGCTGGGTCCACAACTGTTCATGCGAAGCTGCCTTCTCAATCAGACCCATGATCCGCCAAGATGAACCCTTGACTACTCAGACCGGCAGCTGGTCTCCAGGGTCTCAGGCAGAGAAAGTCTGTCCCGTTGCCTACTGCCTGGTGTGAGGAGCCCCGTGGCGCCGAGTGGTACAGCTGGAGTACCGCAGTCCGAGCTCTCTGCTCACAACCTGAGTTCGATCCTGGCGGAGGCTGGGTTCATGTAGCCGGCTCCAGGTTGACTCAGCCTTCCATCCTTCCGAGGTCGGTCAAAGGAAGGCCCAGCTTGCTGGTGGGAAAGTGTAGATGTCAGGGGGGAAAAGGAAAAGGAAAGGTCCCCTGTGCAAGCACCAGTGGTTTCCGACTCTGGGGTGACGCTTTTACAATGTTTTCACGGCAGACTTTTTCTGGGGTGATTTGCCGTTGCCTTTCCCAGTCATCTCCACTTTCCCCCCAGCAAGCTGGGTCCTCATTTGACCGACCTCGGAAGGATGGAAGGCTGAGTCGACCTTGGGCCGGCTACCTGAATCCAGCTTCCGCAGGAATTAAACTCAGGTCGCAAACAGAGTTCAGACCACAATACTGCTGCTTTAACACTCTGCGCCACGGGGCCGCTACATGCCAGGGGAAGGCAATGGCAAACCACCCCGTAAAAGGTCTGCCATGAAAACGTGATGCAACTTCACCCCAGAGTCAGAAACGACTGGTGCGTGCACAGGGGGCTACCTTTACTGCCTGGTGCCTTTAACTGGAGATGCCGGGGATTGAACCCGGGACCTTCTGCGTGGCAAGCAGAGGGGTCTGTGCCATAACCCCTTCCCTGCTGTTTGTGGTCACCATTGCCTCTGCCCCTCCCTCCGCTGGGAGTTCTGAGGAAGGACAGGTCACAGTGAACTTCAGAGGCCCTTGGAAGCAGCAGGACTGTCTACCCAATATGAGGTCAGATACAAGACCCTGCCTGCTTCTAACTTGAATGTTATGGGTGGCCTCAAGGTTTGGGGCTCCTGCCTTTGTCCCCGCCTTTTTTCTTTCCCGCAACACAGCGTGATTTGGAGTCTCTGCCTTAACTCTAAAAGGCAAACGTAGTCCTCTGTGCCGGCACCCAGTCATTACCAATCCATGGAGTGACATCATATCAGGACGTTTTCATGGCAGACTTTTTCTGGGGTGGTTTGCCATTGCCTTCCCCAGTCATCTCCACTTTCCCCCCAGCGAGCTGGGTCCTCATTTTGCTGACCTCAGAAGGATGGAAGACTGAGTCAACCTGGAGCCGGCTGCCTGAACCCAGCTTCCGCCAGGATCGAACTCAGGTCATGAGCAGAGCTTGGACTGCAGTACTGCAGCTTTACCACTCTGTGCCACGGGGCTGTGATATTTGCAGAGAGTCACTGGCCGTTTTCCCACTGAGCTTACCTCGGAGCAACGTCCCTCTTCACCGCGCAGCGTCTGCGCAGATTTCCCACCAACTGCTCCGAGTAACCAAGTAGAGTCGCGGCTTTTGCGTCGCTAATGTAAACTGTTTTTTAGCAGTTTCCATTTGCAACGCAAAGTTTGGGAACTTCCTGGTTCCTCGGAAAAGCCTCGGAGCAGTTGGTGGGAAATCCGCGCAGATGCTGCGCGGTGAAGAGGGACGTTGCTCCGAGGTAAGCTCAGTGGGAAAACGGCCACTGTGTTAGACTACCGTAGAAGAGTTAGATTCGAGTCCCCTTAGAGCAGCCCCTAGACCCATATGGTTTTCATCAGATCTTGCTAAGGGAGCTGTGACTCAGAGCCAGCGGAAAGAGTGCTGGACTAAGAGGTTGGGTGATCTGGGTTCAAATCCATCCTGTGCCATGGAAGCTCGCGGCTTGACCTTGGGCCCGTCGCAGTCTCAGTCTGGCCTGCCTCCCAGGGTGGTTGTGGGAAAGCGGAGGCGGAATGGCTGAGGCAGAGGTGAAGTGCAGGGGCAGGCAACGGCAAACCATCTTTGAACATCTCTCCGGGAAAGGCTGGGGTCGCCATATGTCAGCACCGTCCCTCCCCATTATGGGTCCAGGCTTGCCCAATCTCATCAGAACTCGGTAGCTTAGCAGGGTTGGCGTTGCAGAAGAGCTCTGGTTCAGAGCTCAAGCTTTGCAGGTCTTGGGTTCGATCCCTGCAGTAGGTTACCTTAGGGCCCAGGGGTAGGGAACAGTGGCTTTCCAGATGTTTTTTTACCTACAACTCCCGTCAGTCCCAGCCATTGGCCATGCTGCCAGTCGCCTATGGTGGTGGCCCTGGGGGGGGGTGTGTGCTGAATTTGGCGCCCCCTTGGAGGGTGGAGGCCGCCCCCTCTCTCCCAGCCTAGGGTGCCAGGAAGCCTGGCACTGGCCCTGTGACACAGCTTCTAACAGCCATGTTGGGATAGGGAGAGCTGATAATGCATTTGGTCTACGCTAACCTGTTATTTCACGGCCTGAGTTCGATCCCGGCGGAAGCTGGGTTCAGGTAGCTGGCTCAAGGTTCACTCAGCCTTCCATCTTTCCGAGGTCGGTCCAAGGAGTCCCCAGCTTGCTGGAGGGAAAGTGTAGACGACTGGGGAAGGCAATGGCAAACCACCCCGTAAAAAAGTCTGCTGTGAAAATGTCGTCACCCCAGAGTCGGAAACGACTGGGGACTACCTTTACCTTTTTTTTAAAAAAAAATCTGTTTTTGGATTTCTGCAGAAGGCAACTCTTGGAACGGGAAGTCTGCTTTATATTCACAAGCCTGGGCAGAGATCTGGCACCGTTTTTGGTGTCACAAGCACCCTGCGGGGTAGCATACTGCAGCTAACGGGGCCTAACGTGGCAAGGTTTGCTGTGTCCGGCTCACGCTTTCAACATCAGAGCCTGGTGATCTGTCCGCTGTGCTTTTGCCGCCTCCTACGGCAGGACATCTGTTAGCCAGCCCTTGTGGACCGCTGGCTGAAAAGCAGAGCGGGAAATGGCTTTGGCCGCTGTGCTGGACTCCGGCCCCTGTAAAGATGCCAACGGAGGAAGAAAGAGCCTAATCGCTTCCTGTGCCCGGGATTATCTGTGGGGTGAGGGGGAGGGACAAACGGAGATGGTTTGGAGTAGGATTAATGGAAGCCTTTTTTTCCTCCTCGGCTCACCCATCTAATTCTTTTCCTCGCCCTGCTTAGCGCCTGGGCGAGAAGAGGGAAGAAGAAGCAGAGCTGCTTTCCCCGGGGGCCTACGATGGATGTGGGCTCTCTCGGGGCCTTCGGGCAAACGGTCCGCTTGGGCCAAGCTCATAGCAGGAGGTGAAACAGGTTCTTCTGCAAAGTCCATGCGCTGGGAAAGCGGAAGGGCTGAAGCAGCCCCCACCCCCCCAAGCGTGGCAGCATGAATCTGAGAGCCCTCTTCCTCCTCCTCCCTTGGTTTCCCTTCCTCTCCGCTGAGAAATTAGAAGGTAAGTTCAGGAGGGAAGGGGTCATCCAGGGTCATCTGCAGTAGGAGACCTAGGTTTTTTGGGGGTCAGAAGACGGGAGGTTGTTGAGAGACTCTGTAGCTAAGACAATTTCCGGGCGCAGAGAAATGACTGAGCTAAACTAGGTTTGGCAGTCCGCAGGTGGGGCAGGAAACGATTATACAGAACCTCCGCGAAGACCAGCTTCAAACAATACAAATAATATTCCATAAACATATTATGTAGGAATTCTTTTTTTGCAGGCCCCGTGGCGCAGAGTGGTAAAGCATCAGTGCTGCAGTACTGTGGTCTGAACTCTGCTCCCGGCCTGAGTTCGATTCCGGCAGAAGCTGGATTCAGGTAGCCGGCCCAAGGTTGACTCAGCCTTCCATCCTCCCGAGGTCGGTCAAAGGAGTACCCAGCTTGCTGGGGGGGGGGGAAGTGTAAAAGACTGGGGAAGGCAATGGCAAACCACCCCGTAAAAAGTCTGCCGTGAAAACGTGAAAGCAACATCACCCCAGAGTCGGAAACGACTGGTGCTTGCACAGGGGACCTTTCCTTTTTTTTGCAGGGCAGATAAGGGTGTTCTAGGGGCCAAGTATAGAAGAAGATAACGTTGAACTAGGAGCCTTTTTTGGTGCGAGCGACGGCAGAGGAACGAGCAGCAGGTTAAAATAGGGTTGCCCACTTCCAGCTCGTAGAAGCAAACGCAAAACGTGGGAATAAGTGCGACCGCGTCGCGTATGATTCTCAGTGCCTAGCCGTACTGAAGAAGTCATTTGGAGCACAGGTCTCCGTGCAGAACTTTACCATTGGACAAGTCACCTGCGCTCATCTAACAAAAGGACATTTATTTGCACTTTGAGAGACTTTGAGTGCAGGGATTGATGTTCCTTGGGTGAACTGTGAATTTTGATTGTGTGAATATTCGTTGGGAAATCATATAATATTTTTATAGAATGTTATTGTTTATATTGAACATATGAAGCTGCCTTCTGCTGAATCAGACCCTCGGTCCATCAGAGTCGGTCTTGTCTGCTCAGACTGGCAGCAGCTTTCCAGGGTCTCAAGCTGAGGTTTTTCTCACCTATTTGCCTGGTCCCTTTTGAGTTGAAGATGCCGGGGATTGAACCTGGGACCTTCTGCTTACCTAGCAGATGCTCTACCACTGAGCCACAGCCCCATTCATGGCTCTCCAGGGTCTCAAGCTGAGGTTCTTCACGCCTCTTTGCCTGGACCCTTTTTAGTTGGAGATGCCAGGGCTTGAACCTGGGACCTTCTGCTTCCCAAGCAGATGCTCTACCACTGAGCCACAGCCCCATTCATGGCTCTCCAGGGTCTCAAGCTGAGGTTCTTCACGCCTCTTTGCCTGGACCCTTTTTAGTGGGAGATGCCGGGGATTGAACCTGGGAGCTTCTGCTTACCTAGCAGATGCTCTACCACTGAGCCACAGCCCCATTCATGGCTCTCCAGGGTCTCAAGCTGAGGTTTTTCATGCCCATTTGCCCTGGACCCTTTTAAGTTGGAGATGCCGGGGATTGAACCTGGGACCTTCTGCTTCCCAAGCAGATGCTCTACCACTGAGCCACAGCCCCATTCATGGCTCTCCAGGGTCTCAAGCTGAGGTTCTTCACACCTCTTTGCCTGGACCCTTTTTAGTGGGAGATGCCGGGGATTGAACCTGGGACCTTCTGCTTCCCAAGCAGATGCTCTACCACTGAGCCACAGCCCCATTCATGGCTCTCCAGGGTCTCAAGCTGAGGTTCTTCACACCTCTTTGCCTGGACCCTTTTTAGTGGGAGATGCCGGGGATTGAACCTGGGACCTTCTGCTTCCCAAGCAGATGCTCTACCACTGAGCCACAGCCCCATTCATGGCTCTCCAGGGTCTCAAGCTGAGGTTCTTCACACCTCTTTGCCTGGACCCTTTTTAGTGGGAGATGCCGGGGATTGAACCTGGGACCTTCTGCTTCCCAAGCAGATGCTCTACCACTGAGCCACAGCCCCATTCATGGCTCTCCAGGGTCTCAAGCTGAGGTTCTTCACACCTCTTTGCCTGGACCCTTTTTAGTGGGAGATGCCGGGGATTGAACCTGGGACCTTCTGCTTCCCAAGCAGATGCTCTACCACTGAGCCACAGCCCCATTCATGGCTCTCCAGGGTCTCAAGCTGAGGTTCTTCACACCTCTTTGCCTGGACCCTTTTTAGTGGGAGATGCCGGGGATTGAACCTGGGACCTTCTGCTTCCCAAGCAGATGCTCTACCACTGAGCCACAGCCCCATTCATGGCTCTCCAGGGTCTCAAGCTGAGGTTCTTCACACCTCTTTGCCTGGACCCTTTTTAGTGGGAGATGCCGGGGATTGAACCTGGGACCTTCTGCTTCCCAAGCAGATGCTCTACCACTGAGCCACAGCCCCATTCATGGCTCTCCAGGGTCTCAAGCTGAGGTTCTTCACACCTCTTTGCCTGGACCCTTTTTAGTGGGAGATGCCGGGGATTGAACCTGGGACCTTCTGCTTCCCAAGCAGATGCTCTACCACTGAGCCACAGCCCCATTCATGGCTCTCCAGGGTCTCAAGCTGAGGTTCTTCACACCTCTTTGCCTGGACCCTTTTTAGTTGGAGATGCCGGGGATTGAACCTGGGACCTTCTGCTTCCCAAGCAGATGCTCTACCACTGAGCCACAGCCCCATTCATGGCTCTCCAGGGTCTCAAGCTGAGGTTTTTCACGCCTATTTGCCTGGGCCCTTTTCAGTTGGAGATGCCGGGAATTGAACCTGGGACCTTCTGCTTCCCAAGCAGATGCTCTACCACTGAGCCACAGCCCCATTCATGGCTCTCCAGGGTCTCAAGCTGAGGTTCTTCACGCCTCTTTGCCTGGACCCTTTTTAGTTGAAGATGCCGGGGATTGAACCTGGGACCTTCTGCTTCCCAAGCAGATGCTCTACCACTGAGCCACAGCCCCATTTATGGCTCTCCAGGGACTCAAGCGGAGGTTTTTCACGCTTACTTGCCTGGACCCTTTTTACTTGAAGATGCCGGGGATCAAATCTGGGACCTTCTGCTTCCCAAGCAGATGCTCTACCACTGAGCCACAGCCCCATTCATGGCTCTCCAGGGACTCAAGCGGAGGTTTTTCACGCCTACTTGCCTGGACCCTTTTTAGTTGGAGATGCCAGGGATTGAACCTGGGACCTTCTGCTTACCAAGCAGATGCTCTACCACTGAGCCACAGCCCCATTTATGGCTCTCCAGGGACTCAAGCGGAGGTTTTTCACGCTTACTTGCCTGGACCCTTTTTACTTGAAGATGCCGGGGATCAAATCTGGGACCTTCTGCTTCCCAAGCAGATGCTCTACCACTGAGCCACAGCCCCATTCATGGCTCTCCAGGGACTCAAGCGGAGGTTTTTCACGCCTACTTGCCTGGACCCTTTTCAGTTGGAGATGCCGGGGCTTGAACCTGGGACCTTCTGCTTCCCAAGCAGATGCTCTACCACTGAGCCACAGCCCCATTTCATGGCTCTCCAGGGTCTCAAGCTGAGGTTTTTCACACCTACTTGCCTGGACCCTTTTCAGTTGGAGATGCCGGGGCTTGAACCTGGGACCTTCTGCTTACCATGCAGATGCTCTACCACTGAGCCACAGCCCCATTCATGGCTCTCCAGGGTCTCAAGCTGAGGTTTTTCACGCCTACTTGCCTGGACCCTTTTTAGTGGAGATGCTGGGGATTGAACCTGGGACCTTCTGCTTCCCAAGCAGATGCTCTACCACTGAGCCACAGCCCCATTCATGGCTCTCCAGGGTCTCAAGCTGAGGTTTTTCACGCCTCTTTGCCTGGACCCTTTTCAGTTGGAGATGCCAGGGCTTGAACCTGGGACCTTCTGCTTCCCAAGCAGATGCTCTACCACTGAGCCACAGCCCCATTCATGGCTCTCCAGGGTCTCAAGCTGAGGTTCTTCACGCCTCTTTGCCTGGACCCTTTTTAGTTGGAGATGCTGGGGATTGAACCTGGGAGCTTCTGTTACCTAGCAGATGCTCTACCACTGAGCCACAGCCCCATTCATGGCTCTCCAGGGACTCAAGCGGAGGTTTTTCACGTTTACTTGCCTGGACCCTTTTCAGTTGGAGATGCCAGGGATTGAATCTGGGACCTTCTGCTTCCCAAGCAGATGCTCTACCACTGAGCCACAGCCCCATTCATGGCTCTCCAGGGACTCAAGCTGAGGTTTTTCACGCCTATTTGCCTGGACCCTTCTTAGTTGGAGATGCTGGGGATTGAACCTGGGAGCTTCTGCTTACCTAGCAGATGCTCTACCACTGAGCCACTGCCCCATTCATGGCTCTCCAGGGTCTCAAGCTGAGGTTCTTCACGCCTCTTTGCCTGGACCCTTTTTAGTTGGAGATGCTGGGGATTGAACCTGGGAGCTTCTGCTTACCTAGCAGATGCTCTACCACTGAGCCACAGCCCCATTCATGGCTCTCCAGGGACTCAAGCGGAGGTTTTTCACGTTTACTTGCCTGGACCCTTTTCAGTTGGAGATGCCAGGGATTGAACCTGGGATCTTCTGCTTCCCAAGCAGATGCTCTACCACTGAGCCACAGCCCCATTCATGGCTCTCCAGGGACTCAAGCGGAGGTTTTTCACGCCTACTTGCCTGGACCCTTTTTAGTTGGAGATGCCGGGGATTGAACCCAGGACCATCTGCTTCCCAAGCAGATGCTCTACCACTGAGCCACAGCCCCATTTATGGCTCTCCAGGGACTCAAGCGGAGGTTTTTCACGCTTACTTGCCTGGACCCTTTTTACTTGAAGATGCCGGGGATCAAATCTGGGACCTTCTGCTTCCCAAGCAGATGCTCTACCACTGAGCCACAGCCCCATTCATGGCTCTCCAGGGACTCAAGCTGAGGTATTTCACACCTACTTGCCTGAACCCTTTTTAGTTGGAGATGCCGGGGATTGAACCTGGGACCTTCTGCTTACCAAGCAGATGCTCTACCACTGAGTCACCGTCCCTCCCCTTGAGGCTGTTGTTTGAGGCTGGTCTTCTCGGAGGTTCTATATAACTTTTTTCTGCTCCATTTTCTCCAGGTGGGGCCTGGAGATCTCCCAGAATTACAGCTGCTCTCCAGACAGCAGAGGTCAGTTCCCCTGGAGAAAAGAGCTCCTTTGGAGGGTGGACTCCAGGGTTGCCTGGTCCCCTCTGGCCACCAGTGGGGGGATGGTGGGGTAGGGTTGCCAGATCCAGGTTGGGAAACTCCTGGAGATTTGGGGGTGGAGCCTGCGGAGGACAGAGCTCTCAGTGGGGTGCAACGACATGGAGTCCACCCTCCAAGGCATCCCCTTTCTCCAGGGGAACTGACCTGTAGTCTGGAGACGAGCTGAAATTCTGGGAGATACCCAGGTCCCACCTGGAGAATGGCCATGGCATTGCACTCCACTGAGCTCCTTCCTCTCTCAAACCTTGCCTTCCCCAGACTCCTCTCCCAAAATGTCCAGGAATTTTCCAGCCTACATGAGCCGCAAAGCTAACAGCTCCCATCTGACCCCTGCCACAGCGCCACCAGGGGACCTTTGGCATGCCGCCCTCTTGCCCCTGCACTGCCTTCTGTCTGCAGGGCCAGACGGGCACTTTAGCTGGGCAGGAAAGCTCTGTTTGGAGCCCCCCTAGTGGCCGGAGGAAGCTGGGCCAAGTAGTCCTCTGTGGTGTGTAAAATGCCACAGCGGCCATGTTAAGAACATGTTGGATCAGGCCAATGGCCCATCCAGTCCAACATTCTGTATCACACAGTGGCCAAAAATTTATATATATATATATATATACACACACACACACACTGCGGCTAATAGCCACTGATGGACCTCTGCTCCATATTTTTATCTAACCCCCTCTTGAAGCTGGCTATGCTTGTAGCCGCCACCACTTCCTATGGCAGTGAATTCCACATGTTAATCACCTATTGGGTGAAGAAGTACCTCCTTTTATCCGTTCTAACCCGACTGCTCAGCAATTTCATTGAATGCCCACAAGTTCTTGTATTGTGAGAAAGGGAGAAAAGTACTTCTTTCTCTGCCTTCTCCATCCCATGCATAATCTTGTAAACCTCTATCATGTCACCCCGCAGTCGACGTTTCTCCAGGCTAAAGAGCCCCAAGCGTTTTAACCTTTCTTCATAGTGGAAGTGTTCTAAACCTGTAATCATTCTAGGTGCCCTTTTCTGCACTTTTTCCAATGCTATAATATCCTTTTTGAGGTGCGGTGACCAGAACTGCACACAGTATACCAAATGAGACCACACCATCGATTTATACAGGGGCATTATGATACTGGCTGATTTGTTTTCAGTTCCCTTCCTAATAATACCCAGTATGGCGTTGGCCTTTTTTATTGCAATTGCACACTGTCTTGACATTTTCAGTGAGTTATCTACCACGACCCCAAGATCTCTCTCTTGGTCAGTCTCTGCCAGTTCACACCCCATCTCTTGTTCTCTCATTCTCTCATCCTCTCTCTTTCTCATTCTCTCTCTCATCCTCTCTCTCTCTCTTGTTCTCTCATTCTCTCTCCCCCCCCCCCGGCCCCCTCCGCAACTAAATCTTGCTTTTCATCTCTGGTTGCATCTTTCCCAAGCCCAGCTACAACTGTCTTCCTGCTCAGCCAATTGGTTTGGAAAGAGGGCAAAAGCTCATCTAAACTCCCCATCTTTTTTTTTTTTAATGATCTCACTGAATGTCAAGCAGAAGGCTGGGAAAATACATTAAATGTAGGGTTGCCGGCTCCACCTTGGCAGATTCCTGGAGATTTGGGGACAGTGCCTGGGGAGGGGGGGGGCTGGGGAGCGGAGGGACTTCAGCCAGGCAAAACAACATGGCGATCCCTTTTCAGAGCAGCTCTGTTCTCCAAGGGAAACTATGTCTGTGGCCTGGATATCAGCTGTAATCCTGGGAGAGCCTCAAACCTAGGGTTGCCAAGTCCAATTCAAGAAATATCAGGGGACTTTGGGGGTGGAGCCAGGGGACTTTGGGGGTGGAGCCAGGAGACATTGGGGGTGGAGCCAGGAGTAAGTTTGTGACAAGCGTAAGTGAACTCCAAAGGGAGTTCTGGCCATCACATTGAAAGGGACTGCACACCGTTTAAATGTCTTCCCTCCATTGGAAATAATGAAGGATAGGGGCACCTTCTTTTGGGGCTCATAGAATTGGACCCCCGATCCAATATTTTTGAAACTTGGTCTTTTGAAGAGAGGCACTGAATCCTATGCTGAAAATGTGGTGCCTCTAGCTCAAAAAACAGCCCCCTCCCAGAGCCTCAGATACCCGCAGATCAATTTTCCATTATACCCTATGGGAATCAGTCTCCATAGGAAATATTGGAGTGCCCAGAAGACATTTCCCACCCCCTGCTTTCTGATGACCCTGAAGCAGGGGGAGGGGCTCCAAACCAGGCGAATCCCCTGCCCCCACCTGGGGATTTGTGACAAAACCGGAAACCACAATGTAGAGATTAGTAAAAATATGGAGGAAACACTGTGAATACTTATACACATAAATAATAACTTATATCCTTTTTTTTTTACTTATGCATTTCATTGGAACTCACACATATTTCAAAGCAAAATTCATATAACTGAGAGCAAATTCATGAACAATTTAATTGGTTCCATTGATGCCCATGTATAGTCCTATATTCATAGGGTACATCTTCCAGCTGTCCTGGGGTCCTGTTTTCTGGAAGGCGCAGGTATACCTTTCTTTGCGGATGTAGAGGTAGCAGTCCTCTATTCAACAGGTGCGGCTACACGAGTCCCAGGTTTGATTCGTGTTTCTTTTGCCGCTTCCACTGGCCGCCTGCATTCTTATTTGGAACTTGACAACATAAATAATAGATCCCAATAAATCGTACGCAAAATATACCATGAAATTAACATGCAATTTACAATCAGTGCTTACCCCGTGCTAAGGCAACAGCTCACTCAGTTCGTTTTGCTTAATTGCACGATTGGTTCTCAATAGAAAGCTACATCAAGCTTGCGTTAAATAGTCTATCGCAGCTGTGAGCATTTAAGGTGATTAAGGTCTAAACTCATGCCTCCATTTTACAGAAAAGAATTTTTTAAAACATTTTTTCAAAAACAATTTTTTTTAAAATATATTTATTGTGTTCTTATACAAATACCGAAAGGTTATTTATGTCACGACAATAAGAACATAAGAACATAAGAGAAGCCATGTTAGATCAGGCCAATGGCCCATCCAGTCCAACATTCTGTGTCACACAGCGGCCAAATATATATATATATATACACACACACACACACACACTGTGGCTAATAGCCACTGATGGACCTCTGCTCCATATTTTTATCTAACCCCTTCTTGAAGGTGGCTATGCTTGTGGACGCCACCACCTCCTGTGGCAGTGAATTCCACATGTTAATCACCCTTTGGGTGAAAAAGTACTTCCTTTTATCCGTTTTAACCTGTCTGCTCAGCAATTTCATCGAATGCCCACGAGTTCTTGTATTGTGAGAAAGGGAGAAAAGTACTTCTTTCTCTACTTTCTCCATCCCATGCATTATCTTGTAAACTTCTATCATGTCACCCCTCAGTCGACGTTTCTCCAAGCTAAAGAGCCCTAAGCGTTTCAACCTTTCTTCATAGGGAAGGTGTTCCAGCCCTTTAATCATTTTAGTTGCCCTTTTCTGAACTTTCTCCAATGCTATAATATCCTTTTTGAGGTGCGGCGACCAGAACTGCACACAGTACTCCAAATGAGACCGCACCATCGATTTATACAGAGGCATTATGATACTGGCTGATTTGTTTTCAATTCCCTTCCTAATAATTCCCAGCATGGCGTTGGCCTTTTTTATTGCAAACGCACACTGTCTTGACATTTTCAGTGAATTATCTACCATGACCCCAAGATCTCTCTCTTGGTCTGTCTCTGCCAGTTCACACCCCATCAACTTGTATTTGTAGCTGGGATTCTTGGCCCCAATGTGCATTACTTTGCACTTGGCCACATTGAACCGCATCTGCCACGTTGACGCCCACTCACCCAGCCTCAACAGATCCCTTTGGAGTTCCTCACAATCCTCTCTGGTTCTCACCACCCTGAACAATTTAGTGTCATCCGCAAATTTGGCCACTTCACTGCTCACTCCCAACTCTAAATCATTTATGAACAAGTTAAAGAGGATGGGACCCAGTACCGAGCCCTGCGGCACCCCACTGCTTACCGTCCTCCACTGCGAAGACTGCCCATTTATACTCACTCTCTGCTTCCTATTACTCAGCCAGTTTTTGATCCACAAGAGGACCTTTAAAGGTTAAAATGCTTGGGGCTCTTTAACTTGGAGAACCGTCAGCTGCAGGGTGACATGATAGAGGTTTACAAGATAATGCATGGGATGGAGAAAGTAGAAAAATAAGTACTTTTCTCCCTTTCTCACAATACAAGAACTCGTGGGCATTCGATGAAATTGCTGAAATTGCCACTGTGTGACACAGAGTGTTGGACTGGAGGGGCCATTGGCCTGATCCAACAGGGCTTCTCTTATGCTCTTATGTGACACAGAGTGTTGGACTGGATGGGCCATTGGCCTGATCCAACATGGCTTCTCTTAAGTTCTTATGTGACACAGTGTGTTGGACTGGATGGACCACTGGCCTGATCCAACATGGCTTGTCTTATATTCTTATGTGACACAGAGTGTTGGACTGGATGGGCCACTGGCCTGATCCAACATGGCTTCTCTTATGTTCTTATGTGACACAGAGTGTTGGACTGGATGGGCCATTGGCCTGATCCAACATGGCTTCTCTTATGTTCTTATGTGACACAGAGTGTTGGACTGGAGGGGCCATTGGCCTGATCCAACATGGCTTCTCTTATGTTCTTATGTGACACAGAGTGTTGGACTGGAGGGGCCATTGGCCTGATCCAACATGGCTTCTCTTATGTTCTTATGTGACACAGAGTGTTGGACTGGATGGGCCACTGGCCTGATCCAACAGGGCTTCTCTTATGTTCTTATGTGACACAGAGTGTTGGACTGGAGGGGCCATTGGCCTGATCCAACATGGCTTCTCTTATGTTCTTATGTGACACAGAGTGTTGGACTGGATGGGCCACTGGCCTGATCCAACATGGCTTCTCTTATGTTCTTATGTGACACAGAGTGTTGGACTGAATGGGCCATTGGCCTGATCCAACATGGCTTCTCTTATGTTCTTATGTGACACAGAGTGTTGGACTGGATGGGCCATTGGCCTGATCCAACATGGCTTCTCTTATGTTCTTATGTGACACAGAGTGTTGGACTGGAGGGGCCATTGGCCTGATCCAACATGGCTTCTCTTATGTTCTTATGTGACACAGAGTGTTGGACTGGAGGGGCCATTGGCCTGATCCAACATGGCTTCTCTTATGTTCTTATGTGACACAGAGTGTTGGACTGGAGGGGCTATTGGCCTGATCCAACATGGCTTCTCTTACGTTCCTATGTCTAAAGAAAAATTCAATCCCCAGGGAGACATGGTTCGGAATTTATGGATGAAAAAGGCTTCTTTCTGTAGCAAAATTTTTGTTGTATTCTCTACATCAGGGGTCCCCAACCCCTGGGCCGGGGACCGGTACCGGGCCGTTGCCTGTTTGAAACGGGCTGCACAGCCTTGCTGCCCCCCCTGTGGCGCCTCCCTCCGCCCCGTATTTTCATCATTTTAAGGATGCAGAAGGGAAGGAGGTAAGGGCAGTGTCTCTGGCTCGCACTGCAGCAGCAGTTTTCCCACCGATCAGCGCTTCACGGCCCTTTCCTTGGCCTTAAAATTGTGAAAACGGGGGAAGGAGGTAGCGAGGCTGCGCGGGGGTGGGGTGGTGAAGGAGGGAGGAGGAAATGGGAGGAGGAAAACAGGAGAGGAGGAGGCTGTGAGGCTGCATGGGGCAGTGGCGGGTCTGCACGGGGGGCCGGCGAAGGAGGGAGGAGGAGAACGGGGGGGGGGGAAGGAGGCTGCGGGAGGGTGGCGAGGCTGTGAGGGGAGGCAAAGGAGGGGAGAGGAAATGGGAGGAGGTACCATGGGGGGGGGCGGGGGGAAGTTGAATTGGGTGCCCCCACCTTGCCGGCCCTGAGGCCACGGTCAGCAGGCCGGCCCTGGGGCGAAAAAGGTTGGGGACCACTGCTCTATGTTGAACCAGTGTCCCTGGAGACTGGCAGCCCTGCTCAAAACCCGCCCTCAAATATCCAGGAACTCCCTAATCTGGAGTTGGCAACCCTAACACATTGGAAGGGTTTGCGTATCAGAAAGAGGGTGGGGAGCTAAAAACCAATTGTAAGATGTTGCCGTCTGCTTTGGAAACCTTTATAACGGGATGTAAACGAAATAAAAAAATTGGGGGATTTTAAAAAATGCAACAATTCTGCTTCCTCCAGCCAACGTGGACACTTACTGGTCGGGCACGGCCCCCATCTGTTTAGGAGGCTGCAAAGGGAAGCACAAAGAGCTGAAGAGAAGCCGGTGCGGGAATGGGAGCTGCTGTTGGCTCGGGTACAAGTCCTTTTGCCGAGGTAAGAGCGGCCTTGTGCTGGGGGCAAGGGGCTGTGGTAGGGTTCCCAAGTCCAATTTAAGAAATATCTGGGGACTTTGGGGATGGAGCCAGGAGACATTGGGGTGGAGCCAAGATCAAGGCTGTGACAAGCATCACTGAACTCCAAAGGGAGTTCTGGCCATCACATTTAAAGGGACAGCACACCTTTTCAATGCCTTCCTTCCATAGGAAGTAATGAAGGATAAGGGCACCTTCTTTTGGGACTCATAGAATTGGACCCCCGGGTCCAACCTTTTTGAAACTTGGGGAATATTTTGGGGGGAGGCACTAGATGCTGTACTGCAAATTTGGTGCATCTACCTCAAAAATCAGCCCCGCCCCTCCAGATACCCGCAGATCAATTCTCCATTATTTTCTATGGGAATAAATCTCCCTAGGGAATAACAGAGTTCCCAGCAGACATTTCCCTCCCCTCCCCCCGCTTTCTGACGACCCTGAAGCGGGGGGAGGGTCTCCAAACCAGGGGATCCCCTGCCCCCACCTGGGGATTGGCAACCCTAGGCTGTGGCCTGAATCTGGGAAAGCCGGGTTTGAATGCCACGTCAGGCGGGCACAGGTTTTGCAAGCTGCAAACATTATCGCTCCCCCCTCCCCAATGCACACACACACACACCAAAAGAGTTTATGTTGTTAATCAGGGTAAAAGGCAATAAAGGTGGTGAAGCGCTTGGCTTCGTTCCACGGCAGCACTGTCCAGGTGAGGAGGGAACAAGGGGGCAAGGTGGAGGATTAAAAAGCCATCATCCTTTTTCTGAAGGATTAGAGAAATTCAGGGGGGAGAGAATCTTGTCAGTGGCTGCTAGGCATGAAAGGAAAATGGAGCCTCCATGTCCAAAGGCAGTATACCTCTGAAAACCAGCAGCTGGGGGCAAAATGACAGGGAGAGGACCCTTCTCTCTCCCACCTGCAGGATGTCCTGGTTTTCACCTTCATTCAGATGGGAATGGACTAGAGTTGCCAGTTCTGACACAAGAAATATCTGAGGACTTTGGGGGTGGAGCCAGGAGCAAGGTTGTGACAAGCATGACCAGACTCCAAAGGGAGTTCTGGCCGTTACGTTTAAAGGGACCGCACGCCTTTTAAATGCCTTCCCTCCATTTGGAATAGTGAAGGATAGGGGCACCTCATTTTGCCCACCCCTGCCTTAGAAAGCCAGTTTGGTGTAATGGTTAAGTGCGCGGACTCCTATCTGGGAGAAACGGGTTTGATTCCCCCCTCCTCCACTTGCAGCTGCTGGAATGGCCTTGGGTCAGCCGTAGCTCTTGCAGAGCTGCCCTTGTGAGAGCCAGTTTGGTGTTGTGGTTAAGCGCGTGGACTCTTATCTGGGAGAACTAGGTTTGATTCCCCCCTCCTCCACTTGCAGCTGCTGGAATGGCCTTGGGTCGGCCATAGCTCGGGCAGAGGTTGTCCTTGAAAGGGCAGCTTCAGAGAGAGCTTGCTCAGCCCCACCTACCTCACAGGGAGTCTGTTGTAGGGAGAGAAAGGGGAGGAGATTGTAAGCTCCTCTGAGACTCCAAGTGAAGGGTGGGGTATAAACCCAAACTGATGGAGCCAGTTTGGTGTAGTGGTGAAGTGCATGGACTCTTATCTGGGAGGAACTGGGTTTGATTCCCCACTCCTCCACTGGCACCTGCTGGAATGGCCTTGGGTCAGCCCTGGCTCTCGTAGGAGTTGTCCTTGAAAGGGCAGCTGCTGTAAGAGCTCTCTCAGCCCACCCACCTCACAGAGTGTCTGTTGGGGGGGGGCAGGAAGGTAGAGGAGATTGTGAGCCGCTCTGAGATTCAGAGCAGGGCTTTTCTTTTCTTTTCTTTTTTTAGCAGGAACGCCCAGGAACGCAGTTCCGGCTGGCTTGGCACCAGAGGGTGTGGCCTAATATGCAAATGATATCCTGCCAGGCTTTTTCTACAAAAAAAGCCCTGATTCCAAGTGTAGGGCGGGATATAAATCCAATATCGTCATCGTCATCTTCCTCTTCTCCCTTTTCTTCCTCTTCCTGGTGTCCTTATCCTTCATCATTTCTAATGGAGGAAAGCAATGCTCCCTCTAAGCTGTGGAGTCTTGTGAGCAAAAATTCTACTCTGTGAGCTCCTGGCATTAAACAGGTTGAGCTGCTGCACACATTAGTTTGCTTTGGGGTGATTTTTCCTGAACTAGGACAAAAATATGTGAGCCAGAGGCTAAAAAATTATGAGCTAGCTCACACTTTCTCAGCTTAGAGGGAACGCTGGAGGGAAGGTACGCGGTCCCTTAAATGTGATGGCCAAAGCTCCCTTTAGAGTCCAGTTATGCTTGCCTAACTCCACCCCAAAAGTGGAATCTCCTGGAATTACAATTGGAGTTCAATTGTGCTTGTCACACCCTTGCTCCTGGCTCCACTTCCAAGGTCTCCTGTGTCCACCCCCAGAGTCTCCTGGCTCCACCCCTAATGTCTCCTAGCTCCACCCCCCAAAGTCTCCTGGCTCCACCTCCACAGTCTCCTGACCCTACCCCCAGAGTCTCCTGGCTCCACCCCCAAAGTCTCCTGGCTCCACCTCCACAGTCTCCTGACCCCTCCCCCAGAGTCTCCTGGCTCCACTCCCAAAGTCTCCTGGCTCCACCTCCACAGTCTCCTGACCCCACCCCCAGAGTCTCCTGGCTCCACCCCTAATGTCTCCTGGCTCCACCCCCAAAGTCTCCTGGCTCCACCCCCAGAGTCCCCTGGTATTTCTTGAATTGGACCCGGCAACCCTAACTGCAGCTCTGACCCTTTCTTTTTCTGCAGTGAACTGTGGGCGACCCGAAGCCGGGCTCGACTCCATGGTCTACGGCAATGACTGGTGGGTGGGCTCCGTGGTGCGCTACAGCTGCAAGCCTGGCTTCCTGCTGGTGGGAGACCCCGTGAGCGTCTGCCAGTCCAATGGGCGCTGGACCTCCAAACCGACTTGCCTCCGTAAGTATCACAGTGCCACCGGGCTTATGCTTCTCCCCAACACTTGCCACTTAGCTGGGAGGGGTGGACTCATGTGGCCCCTCCAGTTTACCTTTTCAGACAGATCAACCTGGGAGGCAGGTGAGCAGACGGAGAGTTCTTGGTTGAAGGTTCCCCCACCAGAGGGAGGGTTGCCTGGAGATCATGTGGGGTATGGAAATCTCCTGGAATTGACTCATCTCCAGCCAATGGAGAAGCCATGTTGGATCAGGCCAGTGGCCCATCCAGTCCAACACAGTGTCACACAGTGGCTAAAAAATCCAAGCACCATCAGAAGGTCCATCAGTGGGGCCAGGACACTAGAAGCCCTCCCACAGTGCCCCCCCAAGCACCAAGAATAGAGCATCTCTTGCCCCAGATAGAGAGTTCCATCAATATGCTGTGGCTAATAGCCACTGATGGACCTCTGCTCCATTTGTTGATCCAATCGCCTCTTGAAGCTGGCTATGCTTGCAGCCGCCACCACCTCCTATGGCAGTGAATTCCATGTGTTAATCACCCTTTGGGTGAAGGACTTCCTTTTATCCGTTCTAACCTGATTGCTCAGCAATTTCATTGAGTGTCGACTAGTTCTTGTATTGTGAGAAGGGAGAAAAGTACTTCTTTCTCTACCTTCTCTATCCCACGCATAATCTTGTAAACCTTTATCATGTCACCCCTCAGTTGACATTTCTCCAAGTTAAAGAGCCCCAAGCGTTTTAACCTTTCTTCATAGGGAAAGTGTTCCAACCCTTTAATCATTCTAGTTGCCCTTTTCGGCACTTTTCCAAATGCTACAATATCTTTTTTGAGGTGTGATGACCGGAATTGAACACAATGTGACCACACCATCGATTTATACAAGGGCATTCTGGCTGATTTGTTTTCAATTCCCTTCCTAATAATCCCCAGCATGGCGTTGGCCATTTTTATTGCAGTGACACACTGTCTTGACATTTTCAGTGAGTTATCCACCATGACTCCAAGATCTCTCTCTTGGTCAGTCTCCGCCAGTTTGGACCCCATCAATGTGTATTTAGAGTTAGGATTTTTTGCCCCAATGTGCATTACTTTGCATTTGGCCATGTTGAACTTCGTTTGCCAAGCTGACACCACTTTTCCTCAAGGATAATTACACGGAGGGAGTCAATGCAGTCAACGGGATGGGACATTTCAATAAACAAGGGATAGGGTTTGGGTTGTCGAACCTATCAGAGACCTAAAAGGCAGAATGGAAGCAAAGCATGAGTGTTAACGTGCTGTGTTATATGATGCAAATTTACATAGTATAGAACGCAGTCCTCAATAATTTATCCAAGCGAAGCCTTTTCTAAGAGTGCTGCCCTATTGGCTGCGTAGAAAAGCCCCCTTGAATAATTCGGTTTTGCAGAGTTTGTGGAAATTCGACAGACTGAAAGATTTCCTGATCTCTTCGGGTAGACCGTTCCACAACATGGGGGCCACAATGTGTATGGCCAGTTGTTGGTTTTGACCATGGGCAGGTTGGTGTCTGCAGATGACCCAGCTCCAAAGAGCGAAGCTGTCATGGTGGAGCAGGGGGGAGAGGCAGTCTCATGGCTTTGTACGTGACAGGCAGTACCTTAAAGTGAGCTCAGTAACTGATGGGCGGCCAGTGGAGGGACTGCAGAACTATTACTATTTCTTGGTAATAGCCAAGTTGCGTCCCTGTCTCTTTTGCAATCCTGCCCCTTCCTGGAATCCTCTTTTGAGTTCTTTCTTTCTTTCTTTCTTTCTTTCTTTCTTTCTTTCTTTCTTTCTTTCTTTCTTTCTTTCTTTCTTTCTTTCTTTCTTTCTTTCTTTCTTTCTCTCTCTCTCTCTCTCTTTCTTTCTCTCTCCCTCTCTTTCTCTCTTTTTTTCTTTCCTTCTCTTTCTTTCTTTCTTTCTCTCACTTTCTTTCTTCTCTCTCTCTCTCTTTCTTTCTTTCTTCTCTCTCTTTCTTTCTCTCTCTCTTTCTTCTCTTTCTCTCTTTCTATTTCTCCCTCTTTCTCTCTCACTTTCTTTCTCTCTCTCTCTCTCTCTCTCTTTCTCTCTCTCTTTTTCTTTCCTTCTCTTTCTTTCTTTCTTTCTTTCTCTTACTTTCTTCTCTCTCTCTCTTTTTCTTTCCTTCTCTTTCTCTCTTTCTTTCTTTTTTCTTTCTTTCTTTCTCTCTTTCTTTCTTCTCTTTCTCTCTCTTTCTTTCTCTCTATTTCTCCCTCTTTCTCTCTCTCACTTTCTTTCTTTCTTTCTTTCTTTCTTTCTTTCTTTCTTTCTTTCTTTCTTTCTTTCTTTCTTTCTTTCTTTCTTTCTTTCCTTCCTTCTCTCTTTCTCTCTTTCTGTCACTCTCTCTCTCGGCAGGGATTTGTCTCCGAGGCCGGGTTGAAATCAACCAGCGGGACATGAACGGCAGCTGCTCCTCCACCTGTCCCAACGAGGTCCACTTAGCGGCCTTTCTCAAGCACGGCTGCATCAAGATCTCTGACTGTGTCATGAAGTCGTCCACTTGGACCCGCTGGTTCAGCCATTGCGACGTTTGCGAGTGCAACTGCTACGTCCCCTGCAGTAAGCGTCCCCCTACAATGGGTCCCGCCCCCAACATTAGTGAGGGGTGGCCTGGTTTCTGAGCCTGCAGGTGCTCCGGGCGAAGGCAGGCCCCTGTGCCAAGCAAAGCAGGATTCTCTAGTCTGCAGGCATTAGGCAGATTAAGCAGACTTCTATAGATCTTCATATTTGATTCAATTTGTGCAGAACGGCGTGGGAAAAGGAACTCCTAGCCCCTGGTGGCCCTGCTCATCTCCCTCATTCCTAGACTTCAGCAGTCTTCAGCTCAACGAGGGCTAGAAACTTTCAGAATTAAAGGTGGGATTTCTGTCTGTTGGTCATGGTTCTATCCCACCCTTCCACCAAGGAGCTCAGCATAGCATACAACCCTGTGAGGGAGGCTAGTAGTGAGAGCAAGGGAGAGTTGCCTGCTCACCTGACCTGCACTGGTAGAGATTGGGAGGGACAGTGGCTCAGTGGTAGAGCATTGGCTTGGTAAGCAGAATTTCCCAGGTTCAATCCCTGGCATCTCCAACTAAAAAGGGTCCAGGCAGGTAGGCGTGAAGAACCTCAGCTTGAGACCCTGGAGAGCCATGAATGAGGCTGCGACTCAGTGGAAGAGCATCTGCTTGGGAAGCAGAAGGTCCCAGGTTCAATCCCCAGCATCTCCAATTAAAAAGGGTCCAGGCAAGTAGGCGTGAAGAACCTCAGCTTGAGACCCTGGAGAGCCATGAATGGGGCTGTGGCTCAGTGGTAGAGCATCTGCTTGGGAAGCAGAAGGTCCCAGGTTCAATCCCCAGCATCTCCAATTAAAAAGGGTCCAGGCAAGTAGGCGTGAAGAACCTCAGCTTGAGACCCTGGAGAGCTGCTGCCAGTCTAAGTAGACAAGACTGACTTTGATGGACCGAGGGTCTGACTCAGTAGAAGGCAGCTTCATGTAAGTAAGTAAGTAAAATTTTATTTGTATCCCGCCCTCCCCCGCCGAAGCAGGCTCAGGGCGGCTAACAACATTTAAAGGTGAACAATACAATAATAAAGCATTAAAATCACATTAAAACCAATCAATAATTAATTAAAACATTTCTAAATCTAACACTATTAAGTCTGGCAGTAAACATTGTTGTTTGACGCTATGTCTGTCAGATGATGTAATGGTGGTGGATCCCTAGACCAGACCATTTTGGCGTTTCCTTTGTTGTGCACCTATAATTCAGTCGTTGATAGATGCCTGTTTATGTTCATATGTTCATTGCAGCCCAAGTCATGCATGTCCTGGTCCAGTACTCTAACCAGAGGTGGGATTCTAGCAGGAGCTCCTTTGCATATTAGGTCACATGATGCAGCCAGTCCTCCAAGAGCTTACAAAAAAAGAGCCTTGTAAGCTCTTGGAGGATTGGCTGCATCAGGGGTGTGTGGCCTAATATCCAAAGGAGCTCCTGCTAGACTCCCACCCCTGACTCTAACCATTATGCCATACTGCTGCTGAATTGGGCGCTCAGTGCTGATTTCAGAGTAATCATGAAATAGAAGTCGCCTTGGCAGCTGGGGGTGGGGGGAAAGGCAAGCTATAAATAAAGTAAATAAATATGTAATTACTGGCATTCCAAACTCACCAATGAGCTAATGTCATGGTTAGAGCGTGCAGCTAAGATCGGAGAGAGCTGGCTTCCGGTGGGATATGATACTTGCTGGGTGACCTTGAGAGAGTTGCTATCCCTCAGTCTTGCCTACCTCGCAGGGCTGTCATGCAGATCGTTTGCAAGAAAGGAGAACTATGAACCCCACCCTCACCCCTTGTAGAAAGGGCAGGATAAAGGTTAAAGTTGAGGGCACAGGCCAGATCTCGGATCTCAGAAGCTAACAGGGCCAGTCCTGGCAAGTAGTTGGAAGGGAGACCTCCAAGGAATACCAGAACCAGGACATAGAGGCAGGCAATATCCAAGCCACCTCTCTGAAACTTCCTAGCCCCACTACGGATCACAGAAGTCATAGTAGCCAGGTTTTTTTTAAAAACAGGAACTCCTTTGCATATTAGAACAAACACCCCTGATGTAGCCAATCCTCCAAGAGCTTACAAGGTTCTTCTTACTGTAAGTTCTTGGAGGATTGGCTACATCAGGGCTGTGTGGCCCAATATGCAAAGGAGTTCCAGCTACAAAAAAATGCCCTGCTTCTAGCCATGCAAGCATGTGCACACACACAAAATAAAATGAAATTATGTGCTATTAGAAATGCATGAAGAGCCCCATGGCGCAGAGTGGTAAAGCTGCAGTACTGCAGTTGGAGCCCTCTGCTCACGACCTGAGTTCGATCCCGGCGGAAGCTGGGTTCAGGTAGCCAGCTCCAGGTTGACTCAGCCTTTCATCCTTCCGAAATCAGTCAAATGAGTAGCTAGTTTGCTGAGGGAAAAGTGTAGATGACTGGGGAAGGCAATGGCAAACCACCCCATAAAAAGTCTGCAGTGAAAACGTCGTCAAAGCAATGTCACCCCAGAGTCGGAAACCGGCTAGTGCTTGCACAGGGGACCTTTCCTTTAAGAGCTCCGTGGCGCAGAGTGGTAAAGCTGCAGTACTGCAGCTGGAGTCCTCTTCTCCCAACCTGAGTTCGATCCTGGCGAAAGTTGGTTCAGATTGCCGGCTCCATGTTGACTCAGCCTTCCATCCTTCCGAGGTTGGTCAAATGAGTACTAGGGGTGTGCAAAATAATAATAATAATAATAATTCGGAATTAATCGGATTCAGAAATATACGGACCCAAAATATTCGGAATACCGTATATTTCTGAATACCGGTATTCGGAACAGCCGTATATACGGGAGATATATGGCTATTTTGGAATATACGGCCCAATTATACCCTATGAGCCATTGAAATCAATGGCAAAATAGGGTATATTGGAAGCTGCCTGGAGGGGAGGGGGTTTGAGGGAGAGCCCCCAAATTTGCAGGGGACCTGCAGGGGACTCTCCCCTATGAACCCCCCAAGTCACAAAAAGATTGGGCCAGGGGTTCCCATTCCAGGGAAACCCAAGGAGGGTGCCCCTATCCCACTATTATACCCTACGGGCCATTGAACTCGATGGCAAAATAGGGTATAATCAGAGGCTACTGGGGGGCAGGGAGTTTGAGGGAGAGCCCCCAAAGCTGCATGGAACCCTCAGACTCCAAAGATAGCTCTATAAAAACATGAAAGTGACTCACCCCACACAGCCCACACACCAACCCCCTCACACCAACCAGAGGTAATTAAAAAAAACCCACAACGTGACAGAAAGAAACTTAACTTTTAACACACACACACACACACACACCCAAAAAAACCAGAACCAGGAAAAGGAACAACAGGACAGGATGCAAAACCAACAGGAACAGATCCAAACAAATCCGAGAAAAGGCCAACAAACTCAACTGTTAAAAAACTGAACTTTTTAACAATAAAAATTAGGTAAAACAGCACCCCCCCCCCAAGAACCAGAACCAGAAGAGAAAAGGAACAACAGCAGCACACACAGCAGCAACAAATCAAACACAGAATCCTTTTAAAACAGTAAAAAACTTGACTTTTAACAATACAGGAACTTAACCAACTCCTTCCCCCCCACACAAAAAAACCCCCTTCACCCTAACCCCAAGAAATCCAAGCCACCCAAATCAGGAAAAGTAAAAGGACACTGCACTTTTAAAAGTCCTCTCACTAAAGTAAGATATAGGCAAATTGGCAACCCCCCACCCCAGGCCCCCACCCCCAGCAGAACCCCCTAACCCTAACCCCAAATAAGCTACCCACCCACCCAAATCTGGATAGATAAAGGGACTCTGAGTCTTAAAAAGTCTTTTTACTTTTATCCTAACTAAAATTAAAACTAGAACTCCAAGACTGTGTTACCTTAGATGTCTTCTCCAGGCAGGTCAGGCAAGGCTGCGAGAGAGCAGCAGCAGCTGAGGCCAAGGGCCAGCGCAGCACAATCTGTCTCACACACCAACACAGCAGCAATGGAATGGAGTCCAGCCAGGCAGACTCCTTAAAAAGGTTCTCTGGCCCTACACAGAGCAGTTTCAAAAAATACCACTGCTTTGTGATTGGCCAGAGAACAGTTTTTACTTAGATATCCAAGTAAACAAAAGAACAACAATGTTGCTGATGGCTGGGGGATTAGCCCAGCCATCAGCCACACAACAGCCCTGCAAAGCATGCATTTGCAATGCATTTTGCAAATGCATGCTTTGGATTGGCTGCTGGGGCTCCTCTCCCCCTCCCCCTCCCTCCCTGATCCAGGGAGGCTATGGGAGAGGCTGAACCGAATGCACTGCCCTAATGAGTCCCCAGCTTGCTGGGGGTAAAGTGTAGATGATTGGGGAAGGCAAGGGCAAGCCACTCCATAAAAAGTCTGCCGTAAAAACGTTGTGAAAGCAATGTCACCTCAGAGTCGGAAACTACTGGTGCTTGCACCAGAGGACTTTTCCTTTAAGAGCCTCGTGGCGCAGAGTGGTAAAGCTGCAGTACTGCAGTCGAAGCCCTCTGCGCACGACCTGAGTTCGATCCCAGCAGAAGTTGGTTCAGGTTGTCAGCTCCAGGTTGACTCAGCCTTCCATCCTTCTGAGGTCGGTCAAATGAGTCCCCAGCTTGCTGGGGGGAAAGTGTAGATGACTGGGGAAGGCAAGGGCAAGCCACCCTGTAAAAAGTGTGCCATGAAAAACGTGAAAGCAACGTCACCCCAGAGTCAGAGACTGGTGCTTGCACAGCGGACCTTTCCTTTTCCTTTTCCTCCCTGTCATCTACACTTTCCCACCAGGAAGCTGGGCCCTCATTTGACCGACCTCGGAAGGATGGAAGGCTGAGTCAACCTGGAGCCGGCTATCTGAACCCAGCTTCCGCCAGGATTGAACTCAGGTCGTGAGCAGAGAGCTCGGACTGCCTTTTCCTTTTTACCTTTAGAAATGCATTAGTGCTCTGAAGGCACTTGGAAGTTCATCTCATTCCTCTTGCTTGGGTGCAGAGCAGGGACACAAACTGGGATTCTGGGCCACGGCAGGCGACCACCAGAGAAGACATTTGCCCGGCAGCAAAGTCTGCAAGGAGCGAAATGGTTGAAGGTGACTCTTATAAATGAGCCCTGCCATTGGCTGGAGGGAGAGGGAAAAAGAAGGCTGTTTGGTGGCCAGTCTCAGGTGTGTGTGGGGGGGGAGGCATTGCTCCAGATTTCCCCCCTGGCCTGCCCCACGGGTTGAAAGCCCGTTCTGTTTCTTCCCTCTTGGTTTCAACCCTACAAAGTCTGTATTTCTTCCAAGAGCCCTCAGACCAGAGAATCTGTCAAAATCAGGCTCGAAAGCTGTCCAAGGGGCCTTGGAACAAGGGAAGTGACGGTGAAAGTCTGGGCAAGAGGATTCTTGGCGATGAGATCTAAATTTAGAACTGCGGATGCGGCTAGCCACAGGCTCCCACAGCATCCCAGCAGCCGTTATCAATGCCGTTTGCATCTGAATATGTGGCTGAACCAAAACTCCCTTGCTCCCATTCCCATCACAAAGGGTTGCGCCGCTTTAGGAGTTGCGCCCCTTTCCCGGACACTGTCATTAGTGAAAAGAGAAGATGGAGAACCTGGAGAATTAGGGTTGCCAAGTCTAATTCAAGAAATATCTGGGGTCTTTGGGGTGGAGCCAGAAGACTTTGGGGGTGGAGCCAGGAGACATTGGGGCGGAGCCAGGAGCAAGCTTGTGACAAGCATAATTGAACTCCAAAGGGAGTTCTGGCCATCACATTTAAAGGGACTGCACACTTTTAAAATGCCTTCCCTCCATTTGGAAATGATGAAGAACGGGGATACCTTCTTTTGGGGTTCATAGAATTGTACCCCCCAGTCCAATCTTTTTGAAACTTGGAGGGTGTTTTGAGAAAAGGCACTGGATACTATGCTGCAAATATGGTGCCTTCCCCCCAGGGCCCCAGATACCTGTGGCTCAATTATCCATTATTCCCTATGGAAATCGGTCTCCATAGGGAATAATAGCGTGCCCAGCAAACATTCTCCCCTCCACTTTCTGTTGACCCTGAATCAGGGGGAGGGCCTTCAAACTGGGGGATCTTCTGCCCCCACCTGGGGATTCGGTAAATAAAGAAACTTGCGGCGCGGAGTTTAGGCAAAGCAAGAAAAACACCGCGCACCAAATGTTGCAATATAAGTGCAAGACACTCTTTTACTCAACCATTTTATCATTATAATTCTTAACCATTCGTGCTTACTGATAAGATATGACTGTGAGCTGTTGCCTAAGCACGGGTTCCAGAGTGTAAAAATAGCAGCCAGAGGAAGTGTAAAGGAAACACAAACTTGAACCTAGGACTCGTGTTGCTGCTACTGCACCTGTTGAATTACTCTTCAAAGAGGAACAGCCGGGCTATCTGCGTCTCCCAACAGAAAGACAAGAAGATAGCAGAGTTTCACACCTGGCAACGTTTAAAGTTTGAGTTTCTACTAAGGACTGTTTACTTGCTTTGAAGGACACTTAAGAATTATAGCGATAAAGTGGTTGAGTAAAGGAGTGTTTTGCACTTATATTGCAACATTTGGTGCGCAGTGTTTTTCTTGCTTTTGCTACCTGGGGATTGGCAACCTTATGGAGAAGACGCTCCACCAAAACAACAATTCCTAGGGGCTAGAAGTGGGACAAACCCCAGATTATGTGAGTAGTCTCAGAGGGCTGGTCTGCAACTGAAGAGCCAGATTCGAGTCCAGTCACACTGTGGAGACCAATGAGATTTCCAGGATGTCAGCTCTCGAACGTCTCTGACCAAGGGAGCTTTGACCTACAGAATCATAGAGTTGAAAGGGACCTCTAGGGTCATCTAGTCCAACCCCCTGCACCATGCAGGGAATTCACAAATACCTCCCCACAAGATCAGCATTGCCGTCAAATGGCCATCAAGCCTGTGTTTTAAACCTCCAGGAACTTATACCCTGAACATCTTCTTGGACTTTAAGCCTTCCCCTGATGTTGTCTCCTGGCTCTGGGATTCAGGGGATTAGTGACTCTGAATGTGGAGGTTCCCCTCAGTCACCATGGCTAGTAACCAATGTTCCCTCTAAGCTGAGTTAGTGTGAGCTAGCTCACCAATTTTTAGCCCCCAGCGCACACATTTTTGTCTTAGTTTAGGAAGGATGACCCCAGAGCACAATAATAAGAACATAAGAGAAGCCATGTTGGGTTAGGCCAATGGTTCATCCAGTCCAACACTCTGGGTCACATAAGAACATAAGAGAAGCCATGTTGGATCAGGCCAATGGCCCCTCCAGTCCAACACTCTGTGTCACATAAGAACATAAGAGAAGCCATTTTGGATCAGGCCAATGGCCCATCCAGTCCAATACTCTGTGTCATATAAGAACATCAGAGAAGCCATGTTGGATCAGGCCAATGGCCCATCCAGGCCAACACTCTGTGTCACATAAGAACATAAGAGAAGCCATTTTGGATCAGGCCAATGGCCCATCTAATCCAACACTCTGTGTCACATAAGAACATCAGAGAAGCCATGTTGGATCAGGCCAATGGCCCATCCAGTCCAACACTGGGTCACATAAGAACATAAGAGAAGCCATGTTGGGTTAGGTCAATGGTTCATCCAGTCCAACACTCTGTGTCACACATGGCAACCCCCCCCCCAAAACACCAGGCAACATCAGGAGGTCCATCAGTGGGGCTAGGATACTAGAAGCCCCACTGTGCCCCCCCAAACACCAAAAATACAGAGCATCACTGCCTCAGACAGAGAGTTCCATCAATACGCTTTGGCTAGTAGCCACTGATGGACCTCTGCTCCATATGTTTATCCAATCCCCTCTTGACTCTGGCTATGCTTGCAGTCACCACCATCTCCTGTGGCTGTGAATTCCATGTTAATTACCCTTTTGGGTGAAGAAGGACTTCCTGTTATCAGTTCTAACCCAACTGCTCAGCAATTTCATCGAATGTCCACAAGTTCTTGTATTGTGAGAAAAGTCCTTCTTCCTCTACCTTCTCCATCCCATGCAGCGGCTCACAACTTTAATGTCAGTAGCTCACAAAGTAGAATTTTTGCTCACCAGACTGCCACTTCGAGGGAACGTTGCTCGTAACCACTGATAGATTTCTCCTCTATGAATCTATCTTAACCCCCTTTGAAACGGTGGTTGCCACAGAGGCCTCTGGTACGAAGGCCGGTTGCCAAATCCATTCTCTTTTCTTTTGCAGCTTCCTGGGTATAAAGACCAGCCCAGATGTGGTGGCTCTTTTGTGAACCCAAACATCCGGCTTGCATACGTGTCAGTGAAGCACGCGAACGTTGGTGGATCGTAAGCACACCAAACCATCTCTGATTTCTGCCCTGTCGGTGACCTGGTTTCACTCAGCTGCTCCTTCGAATCTTCTCCTCTTCCTGACCAGTTTGGGGAACCAGACGGATAGCGCCAGCTACCCACAGACTTCTCAGTGTCCAAGAACAGAGTAAGGACTGCCCAGGGGCTGGCATCTGTTGGATCAAGGCGCAACTTCTGGATGTGCCAGTGAGGTCAAGAAGAAGTCTGGGAAGAGCTCAGTGGAAGAGCGAAGATGGCTTTTGCGTGCAGAAAGGCCAGGGGTTAATCCCTGGCAGGTGGCGTCTCGTGTTTAAGGAACTCCAGTGCTGGGAGACGCTACCTAAGCTGCTACCGGTCCAGAGAACAAATCTAGATCCAAAGGCCCAGGCCTTGAATTCAGCAGGAGCTCACAGGAGCCCAGCTGCTGAACCTTTCTGAGGGTTCCCCTCCTCCTCTCCACCTCCCTTGTCCATTGAATAGTAGGTGCAGCTGCATAACAATCCCTGGATGAGCTCCACCACCTATTTTTCTACAAAACGACTCCTGCAAAGGCCCAATGGCTCCTTCCCTGCCCCCCTCTCCAGAACTAGCTCATGTGAATGGGTTGGGTGCACGTAATTGATCTCTGCATTAAGGACTCCACACCTTTCATCATGGCACTGAATATCTGAAAACAGGAATGCCAGCCAGGCCTCATTTTGGGCAGGAGCTCCGGAACCTTAAAAGAGCCCTGTGGTGCCGAGTGTTAAAGCTGCAGTACCGCAGTCCTAAGCTCTGCTCACGACTTTAGTTCGATCCCTGGTGGTTTTTCAGGTAGCCAGCTCAAGGTTGACTCAGCCTTTCATCCTTCTGAGATCAGTAAAATGAGTCCCCAGCTTGCTGGGGGGAAAGCGTAGATGACTGGGGAAGGCAATGGCAAACCACCCCATAAAAAGTCTGCCGTGAAAACGTTGTGAAAGCAACGTCACCCCAGAGTCGGAAACGACTGGTGCTTGCACAGGGGACCTTTCCTTCCTTTTCCTTTCTGGAACCTTTGCATTTTATTGTGCTCTTTCTTTCATTCCCCCCCCCCACAAACCCCCCCCCCCTTGCTTCTGGGCTCCGTGGCTCAAACCCCCAGTAAGAATTTTGCTGAACTCTAAGATCTGACAGACTTTCTAAAATTTACCCCCTCCCCAAAAACTGGAAAATAACCTAAACGTTTCAAGCAGACAGATGGGAAATCTTCCTCATGCCACCGGGGCCACATAGAAGAAAGTCATTTTAAAAGTCTGACGGGGAATAAGGTTTTATAAGGACCATTATAATTCAGGCAGCATTTTAAGGTAGGTGCTGAGCTGATCTAATTTAGTACACCTTCCGGTGAGTTCAGGGCCATATGCAAAGGAGTTGTGCTAGGGAGCTCCGGCACCTCTTTTTCTACACAATGACCCCTGCATGCCACAACAGGATTGTTTCTCTCCCCCCCCCCACCCCAATAACTCTTAACCAGTGTTCCCTTTAAGCTGAGTTAGCGTGCGCTAGCTCACAGATTTTTAGCCTCCAGCTCACACGTTTTTGTCTTAGCTCAGGAAAAAAGGCCCTAGAGCACACTAATGGATGGAGCAGCTCATAACTTCAGTGCTAGTAGCTTACAACTGTAATGCCATTAGCTCACAACGTAGAGTTTTTGCTCACAAGACTCTGCAGCTTAAAGGGAACGTTGCTCTTAACAGCTTCCTCCCCTCCCTCCCAGCCTCTACAGCCTGGCTGTGTGTGAGAGGGACCTCGGTTTGTCTTCCAAGGTGACAAAAGGAGAGGATGGAGCTGGAGAAGCTGGAATTTCAGACCTCTGTAGGGTTGCCAAGTCCAATTCAAGAAATATCTGGGGACTTTGGGGGTGGAGCCAGGAGACTGGGGGTGGAGCCAGGAGACATTGGAGGCGGAGCCAGGAACAAGGGTGTGACAAGCATAATTGAACTCCAAGAGAGTTCTGGCCATCACATTTAAAGGGACAGCACACCTTTTTAAATGTCTTCCTTCCATAGGAAATAATGGATAGGGGCACCTTCTTTTGGGGCTCATAGAATTGGACCCCCTGGCCCAATTGTTTTGAAACTTGGGGGGTACTTTGGGGAGAGGCACTAGATACTATATTGAAAATGTGGTGCCTCTACCTCAAAAAACAGCTCCCCCAGAGCCCCCGAAACCTCCAGATCAATTCCCCATTATACCCTATGAGAATCGATCTCCACATAGGGAATAATGAAGATGTTTCCCTCCCCTCCCCCCCGTTTCTGGCAAATCTGATGCAGGGGATTGGCCTCTCTACTCACGAGTTGCTGCCAGCTTCTTCACAGCAACACAGACACACCATCCCAAATTGAAGCCTTTCATTCAAGCCTCCGGAGGTGCAAAGGCACATGGTCCTTTGCGGGCGGGGCTTCCCCCCCGCCCCACCAGCCAGCTGCATGGGGGGGAAGCAGCCTGGGAAAATGGAAAGACGGCTGCTGCGATCGGGGCTGGGTGGGAAGGGAAGGGCAAGGAGAAGCTGCTGCGATCCGGGGTGGGAAGGGAAGGGACGAGGAGAAGCATCGGGGATCAGTGGGAAGGGAAGGGGTGAGGAGAAGCTGGTGGGATCGGGGCTGGGTGGGAAGGGCCGCCATTCCCCCTCCCCCCCCCCCCCGTTTTCCAGATTTTTGGCGAGCGCGGGGAGGAGGCTCCAAATCGGGGGTCCCCTGCCCAGGTGGGGGATTTGGGAAGCCTACTCCTCTGCCAGCATCAGCTAGGGTTGCCAATCCCCAGGTGGGGAAGGTAAGAAGCCCTAAGGCATCCACGTCAAAGCAGCCTCAATTGTAGAAAATTCAGATATTTTATATAACAGAATTCACATGTAAGATAATACGATGCTATGCAAAGTGCAAATATAAGCCACACCCGAATGTAAAATCCATTTCTTTTAGCCAGAAGATTTGGAGCATTGGACTCTATTCTCACAGCTTACCATACCACATCCCAGAGTTCCAGTTTCAAAGGATAGCCTGTCAATGATAAGTAAATGAACTTTACGTTCTGGTGTGGCTTATATTTGCACTTTGCATAGCATCGTATTATCTTACGTGTGAATTTTGTTACATAAAATATTTGAATTTTCTACAGTTGAGGCTGCTTTGACGTGGATGCCTTAGGGCTTCTTACCTGCTCCCATTTCCGCAATCCCCAGGTGGAGGCAGGAGATCCCTTGGTTTGGAGGCCCTCCCCCCCCCCGCCCCAGAAAGCAGGGTGGGGGGAGGGAAATGTCTGCTGGGAACTCTATTATTCCCTATGGAGAATTATTCCCATAGGAAATAATGGAGAATTGATCCACGGGTATCTGGGGCTCTGGGGGGGCTGTTTTTTGAGGTAGAGGCACCCAATTTTCAATATAGCATCCAGTGTCTCTCTCCAAAATACCCCCCACGTTTCAAAAAGATTGGACTAGGGAGTCCAATTCTGTGAGCCCCCAAAGAAGGTGCCCCTATCCTTCATTATTTCCTATGGAAGGAAGGTATTGAAAAGGTGTGCCGTCCCTTTAAATGTGATGGCCAGGACTCCCTTTGGAGTTCAATGATGCTTGTCATACCCTGGCTCCTGGCTCCACCCCCAAAGTCCCCAGATATTTCTTGAATTGGATGTGGCAACCCTAGCAGCAGCATCTATCACTTCTTCCCTCTCTCTGCCAGAGGTGGGGACTAATAATAATTATCTGATTACATTGTGTATAGCAGGGGTAGAATTCTAGCAGGAGCTTCTTTGCATATTAGGCCACACAGCCCTGATGTAGCCAATCCTCCAAGAGCTAGCTTCCAAGGTCCTTCTTCCAGGGCCTACTGTAAGCTCTGGGAGGATTGGCTACATCAGGGGTGTGTGGCCTAATATGCAAAGAAGCTCCTGCTAGAATTCCACAGCCGGTGTATAGTATAACCAGGAGATCCTAAGATTGTCTGGCAGCCAGAAGTTGTAGCTCTTTTAGCGTGATGCCCCACTAGGTGGCGAGGTAGACTTATTTTTAAGGCAAGAGATGTTTCAGAGGTGGTTTGCCGTTGCCTGCCTCTGTGTTTCAGCGACGAGAGAGGCTGGGACAAACACCGGGGATAGGTAGGAAATTTAAAACGGTGCAAAGGCATGGTGCTGAAATCTTCTAGCCAGGGCCTTTTTTGTAGAAAAAGCTCAGCAAGAACTCATTTTCATATTAGGCCACACCCCCTGACATCACCATTGTTTAGCATAGGGCTTTTTGTAGAAAAAGCCCGGCAGGGACTCATTTGCATATTAGGCCACACCCTCTGATGCCAAGCCAGCTGGAATTGTGTTCCTGTGCATTCCTGCTGAAAAAAACCAAACGCCCTGCTTCTAGCCATCACCCCATCGCTAAGTACAATAAAAACCATAGGCGTGAGGTATGTCTTAAAATGAGACTGGTTAAGTCTTGGAAAATCTGACGCCAACAGAGTCTTAAAAGTCTCATCACATGAGGAGGAGACAAGAGTCATTGGAAAAAAACAGTCACTCTGGGAGAAGTGGGAGGTAGCAGAAAAAGAGGAAGAGCCAACCTGGGACAGATTGACTCAGTTGAGGACGTTACGGCTCTGAGTTTGCAAGACCTGAGCAAATATGCATGGGGTCAGGAAGTAGGTGCGAAAAAGATCTAGGGGTCTTCATAGACCAGGGTGACCAAACTTCCTTCATGTAAGAGCCACGCAGAATAAATGTCAGATGTTTGAGAGCCACGAGGGAGGGAAGGATGGAAGGAAGGAAAATAGAGGGGGAGGGGGAGGGAAAGAAAGGTGGAAAGAAGGCAACTTTAACTTTAAATGCATTCGCCAAGTCACCATCTGGCTTGGCTTTGAGAAGTGCTTTAAAGAGACAATGGCTTCACCAAGCCAGCCAACAGGTAGTGAGACTTAGAGAGCCACACAATATGTGTGAAAGAGCCACATGTGGTTCCCGAGCCGCAGTTTGGCCGCCCCTGTCGTAGCCCATACACTGAATATGAGTCAGCAGTGTTTTGCAATAGTTAAAAAGGCAAATGCGATTTTGGGCTGTATAAACAGAAGTATAGTGTCCAGATCTTGCAGAGCGATGGTATCCCTTTACTCTAGTGCTGATGGAAGGCACTCTGCACATGCTTGAGGGTACTCATCTCTTCACATCTTGCTTGACTGAGTGAGCTAGTGTTGAGGGGGAGGGAGTGGGATGGTTCCGGTGAGTTTGTGCACTAGTTGAGAACACCCAATAATGATATAGGCGTTAGGAATAGGTTGGAGGGGTACGGCTATGGGAATCAGGTGGTCTTGATTTCTCTGCACCTTCTGTTTTATTCTTAGAGTCAGTGGGCTGGATCCAGACTAAATCAGCAGCTTCTGTTGCTTCCCCCCTCCCAGTTTGGTGTAGTGGTTAAGTGTGCGGACTGTTATCTGGGAGAACCGGGTTTGATTCCCCACTCCTCCACTTGCACCTGCTGGCATGGCCTTGGGTTAGCCATAGCTCTGGCAGAGGTTGTCCTTGAAAGGGCAGCTGCTGTGAGAGCCCTCTCCAGCCCCACCCACCTCACAGGGTGTCTGTTGTGGGGGAGGAAGGGAAAGGAGATTGTGAGCCGCTCTGAGACTCTTCGGAGTGGAGGGCAGGATATAAATCCAATATCATCTTCTTCTTCCTGCTGCAGATGACGCCCCCAAATAATTCCTCAGGGCCCCCTTTTAAGACAGTATTGGATTTATATCCCAGACTCTCAGAGCAGCTCACAATCTCCTTTCCCTTCTTCCCCCACAACAGACACCCTGTGAGGTGGGTGGGGGCTGAGACGGCTCTCACAGCAGCTGCCCTTTCAAGGACAACCTCTGCCAGAGCTACGGCTGACCCAAGGCCGTTCCAGCAGCTGCAAGTGGAGGAGTGGGGAATCAAACCCTGTTCTGCCAGATAAGAATCCGTACACTTCACCACTACACCAAACTGGCAGTCTTTTTTGCCAGGACAAGTATTTGCAGGAGATCGGTTTGTTGAATGGGAGACAGGAAGGTTCCATTCTATCACTAGCAAATTTAGCTGAGCCTGGATCCAACCCAGTGGCTGGTCTGGAACTGGGGTGGGGCTGTTGGCAATGCCGGGGGCAGAGAGGGGCTTGGTGGGTGGATGCAGACTCGATGCTTAATAGGCCAAGGGCGTTGCTTAGGCTTGCCAATCCCCAGGTCCCAGCAGGAGTCCTTCTGCTTTCCCAGGCTGCTTCCCGCCCCCAGTCAGCTGGCCAATGGGGGGAAGCCCCGCCCCCAGAGGACCATGTGCCTTTGCACCTCCGGAGGCTTTAGTCTCCGATTGAAAGGCTTCCTCTTGGGATGGTGTGTCTGTGTTGCTGTGAAGAAGTTGGCAGCAACTCGTGAGTAGAGAGGCCAATCCCTCGCTTCAGAGTCACCAGAAACGGTGGTGGTGGAGGGGAACGTCTGCTGAGCACTTCATTATTCCCTATGTGGAGATCAATTCTCATAGGGTATAATGGGGAATTGATCTGGAGGTTTCGGAAGCTCTGGGGGAGCTGTTTTTTGAGATAGAGGCACCAAATTTTCAGTACAGTATCTAGTGCTTCTTCCCAAAGTACCCTCCAAGTTTCAAAACGATTGGACCAGGGGGTCCAATTCTATGAGCCCCAAAAGAAGGTGCCCCCATCCTTCATTATTTCCTGTAGAAGGAAGGCATTTAAAAAGGTTTGCTGTCCCTTTAAATGTGATGGCCAGAACTCCCTTTGGAGTTCAATTATGTTTGTCACACCCTTGTTCCTGGCCCCGCCCCAATGTCTCCTGGCTCCACCCCCAAAGTCTCCTGGCTCCACCCCCAAAGTCCCCAGATATTCCTTGAATTGGACTTGGCAACCCTAGTGGGACTTTAGGCAGAGCAAACCCCTTTTTAAAAATTCTGTCTTGGAGAATTATCCTGCCGCGTGGCACAGGTGAGCGCTCAATTGGGCTGCAATGCAGTAACGGTTAGCAGAATGACCCGTAGGGGCAGATCTGCCTTTGAACTTGCCCGGAAAGATCTGGCGGGCTGCTTGGCTCGGATGCGACCTGCAGTGGTCACGGTAAGGATTGTCTGGTCACCAGCGCTTTTTTTGAGCAGGAACACCCAGAAGTGTGGTTCCGGCTGGCTTGGCATCAGGGGGTGTGGCCTAGTACGCAAATGAGTTCCCGCTGGGCTTTTTCCTACAAAAAAGCCCTGCTAGTCACCGAAAGTGAGCCAGGTGGTTTAGTGGATAGGGCTGTGGCTCAGTGGCAGAGCAACTGCTTGGCGCAGTCAAGGTCTCAGGGTCTTCCAGGGGGCAGAGAAGAGACTTGTCATTACAGCAGCTGCCTGCTGAGTCAAGCGGCCCTTGAGGAATGGCTCAGCTCAGCTTTCCCTGGCCCCTTTGAGCAGCCAAGCTCCCCCAGATGTGTGACCCTGGAGGTGGCCTTTTCGGATCTCATTCGCGGGAGGAGGAGAGTCTCTCTCACGCACTCTGGGCTCCTCTCCTGTGCAATATACACACCAATAACACTGGTCTCCCTTACGTGACTGCTGTTCCTGTTTACTCAAGCAATGCGTGTGAAGGATTTTGAACACGTAGGCAATAAAGACTATTCCTCTTCTTGAGCATCATTTGACGTCTGCGTGGAGTAAGAACATAAGAGAAGCCATGTTGGATCAGGCCAAAGGCCCATCCAGTCCAACACTCTGTGTTGCATAAGAACCTAAGAGAAGCCATGTTGGATCAGGCCAATGGCCCATCCAGTCCAACACTGTGTCACATAAGAACATAAGAGAAGCCATGTTGGATCAGGCCAATGGCCCATCCAGTCCAACACTCTGTGTCACATAAGAACATAAGAGAAGCCATGTTGGATCAGGCCAATAGCCCATCCAGTCTAACACTCTGAGTCACATAAGAACATAAGAGAAGCCATGTTGGATCAGGCCAAAGGCCCATCCAGTCCAACACTCTGTGTTGCATAAGAACCTAAGAGAAGCCCTGTTGGATCAGGCCAGTGGCCCCCTTCAGTCCAACACTGTGTCACGTAAGAACATAAGAGAAGTCATGTTGGATCAGGCCAACGGTCCATCCAGCCCAACACTCTGTGTCAAACGGGCCAAAACCCCCGCCAAGTGCCATCAGGAGGTTCACAAGTGGGGCTAGAAGCCTAACACTTTGCCCCCCCTCCCCCAAGCACCAAGAATACAGAGCATTACTGCCCCAGACAGTTCCAATAATATGCTGTGGCTAATAGCCACTGATGGACCTCTGCTCCATATTTTTATCCAATCCCGTCTTGAAGCTGGCTAGGCTTGTAGCCGCCGCCACCTCTTGCAGCAGTGAATTCCACATGTTAATCACCCTTTTGGTGAAGAAGGACTTCCTTTTATCCATTCTCATCCGACTGCTCAGCAATTTCATCGAGCGCCCACAAGTTCTTGTATTGTGAGAAAGGGAGAAAAGGACTTCTTTCTCTTCTTTCTCCATCCCATGCATCATCTTGTAAACCTCTATCATGTCACCCTGCAGTCGACGTTTCTCCAAGCTAAAAAGCCCCAAGCGTTTTAACCTGTTCTGGACTTAATGCCATCAGGGCCAGCCCAGTCACTAGGGGACTGCCTAGGGCGTTGGCCTTCTAGGGGTACCAAATTGGATGCCCCCATGTGACTTAGTGATGTTATCAATGAGGGGGGTGGAGGAGGACTCACCAGAAATTAGCCTTGCCTATGGTGCCAGAATGTCTAGGGTCAGCCCTGAATGTTACCTGGATAGTAGCCCCATTGCTGTCTAAGTTCTGCCCCACAGGGAGGAAGACACTTGCTTTCAAAAGGACTGTTGCATCCAGCAATCGAGAAAGGTGTCAGATCAAGGAGTATAGTTTGGGGGAGGGGTAGCCTAGGGTGGCCAGCCTCTAGGTGGGACCTGGAGATTTTCTGGAATTACAACTCATCTCCAGGTAATACAGGGGTGGGGAGCCTCCATCCTGAGATCTGTATGCGGCCCTCGAGGTCACTTGGTTTGGCCCTCGGGGATTGCTGGGCCGAACCGAGCCATGTGGCAGCCTCCCTGGGGCCTGGCTGGCCAGTGAGGATTGTGGGGCCCAGCCGCACTGTGCAGCAGCCTCCCCAGGGCCAGGCAGGGATCACAGGGCCCAGATGTACTGTGCGGCAGCCTCCCCGCGGCCTGGCTGGCCGGCCAGAATTTCTGCAGGGCCTGGAAATGTTATTGTCACAGTTCAGTTTGCACTTGATTATCCCAGATGGTGTGGCCTAATATGCTAATGAGTGTGTGACCTAATATGCTAATATTAGGGGGTGTGGTCTAATATGCTACTGAGTTCCTGCTGGCCTTTTTTTACAAAAAAGCCCTGGACCTAGGCATTTGTCTAAGGCGGTGGGCCGTGTGTGTGTATGCGTGCGTGCGCCAGGTTAGGCTCTCCCCACATGGCTTCAAATCGAAAAACAATTATTTGCATTCATTTTGCTGGCCTGAATCATTCTCCCTCAGCAGAGCACGGTTTTTTTAAGTTGATAATTTTTTATGGCCCGCAAGTGATGTTATAAATATGGCCCTTGGCAGAAAATATGGCCCTTGGCAGAAAAAAGGTTCCCCACCCCTGAGGAAATAGATACAGTTTCCCCTGGAGAAAATGGCTGCTTTGAAGGGTGGGCCCTGTGGCATTCTTCCCTGCCAAGTTACTTTCCCCTCCCCGGGCTCCGCCCTCAATATCTCCAGGAATTTCTCCACGTGCAGCTGGCAGCCTCACGCGTTGGTCAGCAGCGGAAGAGCTAGATTCGAATCCAGAAGCACCTCAGAGATTTCCAAGGGGTAAACTTTTGAGGATCAGTCTCCCTTCATTAGATACAAAGGAAGCTTTGACTCTCGAAAGCTTAAACCTTAAAAATCTTCTTGGTCTCTGAGGTGCGACTCCACCGGAATCGAGATCAAGGAATCTATCCCAAAATCCCCACCCTCCACCTTGGCGTCCCAATCCCCAGGTCTCAGAGGGGGATCCCCCGGTTTTACAGGCTTCCCCCCTCCCCCAGCCAGCTGGCTGGCGGGGGAAGCCCCACCCCCATAGCCATCATGCACCTCCATGAACGATTCCCATAGGGAATGATGGGGAATTGAGCCACGGGTATTGGGGGCTCTGGGGGGGCTGTTTTTTGAGATAGAGGCACCAAATTTTCAGTATAGCATCTAGTGCCTCTCCCCCAAATACCTCCCAAGTTTCAAAAAGATTGGACCAGGGGGTCCAATTCTATGAGCCCCCCCCAAAAGGTGCCCCTATCCTTCATTATTTCCTATGGAAGGAAGGCATTTAAAAAGATGTGCAGTCCCCTTAAATGTGATGGCCAGAACTCCCTTGAAGTTCAATTATGCTTGTCACACCCTTGCTCTTGGCTCCGCCCCAATGTCTCCTGGCTCCACCCCCAAAGTTCCCATTTCTTAAATTGGACTTGGCAACCCTACCTCCACCCCAAGCGTGGAGGCACCCTTAGAACAGCTTCCATTCGAATGCTTGCGGTAAAAAAAATGGGAAGTTGGAAATCTCAAATTCCCCTGATGAGAAAGATAAAGTGTACGCCACAAGCAAACTTCCTGGGATTTTTCTATGATTCCTTCCAACGTCTTACAAAATTAAATGCTGCTTCTACCATCCAAGGCCTCGGCCGAGGCCAGCTGAATTTGGCTCACTCCCTCAAGGGAAACGTTCTTGAAGATTCCTAGAGTGTTTTGTGCTGGTTGTTGAACGGGGAAAGGCAGCAATGTTCCGTATGCCTCCAGGAAAAAAATAAAGGGGGGAGGGAGGGAACAAGAGATGGAGAAGGAAGCCCAGGGCGAATGGTGGAGGGTGGCTTGGGGAAGCAAAAATGCCGTCAGGAAATGCTGCAAAAGAATTCCTGGGGTTTCCCTGCTCGTGAAGCTGTCGCTCTTTGAAGAGACCCCCACGAGGGCAGCGCATCATCACTCATCACGTCCCAGATTCTGGACTGGAGCTCTGGCAGAGAGCAATGCCAAGAGAGGCTGGCTGGCCGACTGATGCCTACTGAAGACTTCACAGGTAGCAAATTGTCTGATGAGGAGAATGCGGGAGGGGGGAGGGAGTCCAGATGATGAGAACTCCTGGGGGAGGCACTGTGTTCGACGCACATAGGATCGCTGCATCAGCAGCTCGGCTTTCCCACCTCCTGACATAGGGTTGCCAATCCCCAGGTGGGAGCAGGGGATCCCCCGGTTTGGAGGCCCTCCCTCGGCTTTACGGTCATCAGAAAGCAGTGGGGGAGAGGGAAATGTCTGCTGGGCAGTGGGCACTCCATTATTTCCTATGGAGATCAATTCCCATAGGGTATAATGGAAAATTGATCTGTGGGTTTCTGGGGCTTGGGGGAGCCTCTCTGCAAAACACCCTCCAAGTTTCAAAAGGATTAGTCCAAGGGGGTCTAATTCTATGTACCCCTACCCCAAAGAAAGTGACCTGATCCTTCATAATTTCCAATGGAGGGAAGGCATTTAAAAGCTGTGCGGTCCCTTTAAATGTGATGATGGCCAACCAGAACTCCTTTTGGAGTTCAGTTATGCTTGTCACAACCTTGTTCCAGGCTCCGCCCCCAAAGTCCCCAGATATTTCTTGAATTGGACCTAGCAACCCTATCCAGGCAGGGCCTGGAGATCTCCCGGAATGGCAACGCATCTCCAGACTGCAGAGACCAGCTGCTCTGGAAAAACTAGCCCCTTCTGAGGGCAGATCCTTTGGCATGCCCTAAATCAGGGAACCTCAACGTGGTTTTCTGGTGCCTGCCAGAAAAGGAAGTGGGCGGGGCCAGGTGGGGCTTTTGTCCAGAAAAGATTCTAATTGGCTTTTGGAAATCTAATTGGCTGTGCAGATTTTTTTTTTTTTTTGCTTTGGCAGCAGCTACTGCTGCAGCACATGGAACTGCGTTGTGTGGCTGAAGTTAAGCGGTGCCGATAATTTTCCGGCAGGCTCTGCCTCCCGAGGCAGCCATTTTGTGGCAGCCATTTTTTTTTGCTGCCCTAAGCCGCATCAGAATTCCAAATGGGCCTGCAGGCTCAGAAAGGCTAAGGACCCCTGCCCTGGATTCAAGAGGAAATCCTTCCTATTTTCCTCCTCCAGGAATCCCCCAGGCTAGAACTGGCAACCCCTAGGCATTAGCCCGCAGGGGCTCCCACTGGAAAGGAGAGACCAGGGCTTTCTTTGTAGAAAAAGCCCAGCAGGAACTCATTTGCATTTTAGGCCACACCCCCTGACATCACCATTGTTTCACGTAGGGCTTTTTGCAGGAAAAGCTCAGCAGGACCTCATTTGCATATTAGGCCACACCCCCTGGAACCAAGTCAGCCGGAAGTGCGTTCCTGTGCGTTCCTGCTCAAAAAAAAAAAAAAGCCCTGGGAGAAACCAACTTCGCCCTCTCTGCACCACCAGAGCTTCACTTTTTCCCACATGGAAGGAAAGCGAATTTCTTGGCTGCTTCACCTTTGGTTCCAAATTGGGTCTCTTCGGAGAAGGTCCACTTGACTTTCTGCAATTGCCCCCCTTCCAGGAAGTAAGGAAGGCAGGCAGGCAAATAGATGGGGAAGGAGGGAGAGGTGGAAAGGAATCAACTTTAAATTCATTTCCCAAGCTACTGGCTGGCTTGGCTTGGAGAAGTGATTCAAAGAGAGAGATGCCTTCTCCAAGCTGGCCAATGGGTTGGCAGGGGCTTTGAGAACCACACAATATGCGTGAATGAGCCACATGTGGCTCCCAAGCCACAGTTTCGCCACCCCTGCCATACAGCCCAGCCTCTAAAGTAGCCATTTTCTCCAGAGGGAACTGATCTTGGTCATCTGGAGAGCAATAGTAATGTCATTTTGGGAGATCTCCAGGTGCCAGATCTCCTGGACTTTACTGGTGGCACAAGGCATTGTGTGTGTGTGAGGGGTGGAATGTCAGCTGCAGGAAGCAGGCACACGGAAAGTGCACAGGAAAACTGGCACATGGTTGTGTTTTCGCCACTGTGGATGCCTCTGTGTCTGCAGCAGAAATGAGAGATTTATGGGAACTGTTGCCCTGCAGAAGCTGTCTTTTCCTTTCTTGTTGGCATTTGTTCCATCTTATAACATAAGGTTGTTTGTTTCGGGAAGGGGGGACAGGTGCAGCTGGGAGCCCCCCTTTGCTCCTTGCCCTCAGCTGGCTCCTCTCTGCAGAGCCCCCCACCCACCCCTCTCTTCATCTCCCTGGCTGCTGCCTCCCAGCTGGGAAGACAGGGGAACCGGCTGGCGCAGGTGCGAGTGTCTAGAATAAAAAGAAGGGCATGCATGCAGAAAGACGGGGGCACTGAGCATCATCCAACCGGGTGGCTGCTACAGGGCTGGATTGTGACCTGCGCAACCTCTGCTTGCCAAGGGCGCACTGTGATGTGGCCAACCTCCACTCTCGCCACAAGAGGTCATGTTCAAGCAATGCACCGGAATGAGAATCGGCTTACTGGCATGCTGAGTCCACCGACCGTGATAAATGTTTGCCTGCCTTTCCTAGCTTCTTCCCCCAGTTTTCTTTTCTATCTGATGCTCCCCCCCCCCCCATGCAGCAGAAACCACCCATGTTGCTGCACACAGGTTCTGAGCTGGCATGCTGCCCTTCTCATTCATGCTCTGGGCTGGTGTTAGGGTTTTTGGTGCCGTAGACAAGCTGCCCACTAGTGCCCCCCACCCCCGAAATTTAAAAAACAGAGAATTGTGGGAGAAATGAACCTGAAACGATTTACATTTTTAATTTGCGGGTTTTTTATTTACATTTTTTGTTTTAAAAAAATGGTGAGATGAAGCCATAAAAAATGGTGAGAATACTACTCAATCCTTTTAGCTGGAGGTGCCAGGGACAAGACCTTCGCATGACTATTTCTATGCGAGAAAGATGCTCTACCACTGAGCTATGGCTCCCACCCTATAGCTCCGTTAAACAGAGTAGGAAGGAGTGGCAGCTTATCATGGTCTTCCTCAACTTCTCGTGCATGTGTTTGGGCTTTGCGGGAAAAGGCCGCAAGCAAGATCTCTTGCATTGCTAGGGTTGTCAAGTCCAATTCAAGAAATATCTGGGGACTTTGGGGGTGGAGCCAGGAGACGTTAGGGGTGGAGCCAAGATCAAGGCTGTGACAAGCATAATTGAACTCCAAAGGGGAGTTCTGGCCATCACATTTAAAGGGACAGCACACCTTTTCAATTCCTCCCTTCCATAGGAAATAATGAAGGATAGCGGCACCTTCTTTTGGGGCTCATAGAATTGGATCCCCTGGTCCAATCTTTTTGAAACTTGGGGGTTATTTTGGGGAGATGCACTAGATGCTATACTGAAAATTTGGTGCCTCTACCCCAAAAAACAGCCCCTTCAGAGCCCCAGATACCCACGGATCAATTCTCCATGATTTTCTATGGGAATAAATCTCCATAGGGAATAACAGAGTTCCCAGCAGACATTTCCCTCTCCTCCCCCCGCTTTCTGACGACCCTGAAGCGGGGGGAGGGCCTCCAAACCGGGGGATCCCCTGCCCCCACCTGGGGATTGGCAACCCTATTGCATGGTCTTCAGCCTTGCCTTTTGCAGTTTCCAATCTCTCAACCCAGGGGTGTGCAGTCCATTTAAGAGTTCCTGGTCTAATGAAATGGGGCTTTCATCAGTGGTTCTATGCATTTATCCATTTCTATTGGCCTCCCTCCCACCACCACCACGGGGCCCCAAAGCAGCTGACATTCTTCCCTTTGCCTCTATTTTACTCCCACAACAACCCTGCGAGGTAGATGAGACAGAGAGCGTGTGAGTGGACCAAGGTCACTCAGCGACCTTCCATGGCGGAGTGGGGATTCGAACCTGCGCCTCCCCGATCCTAGCCCAGCACCCTGACCGACTCAGTCTCACGCCGAGAGCAAGCTGCCGTTCTTTAAGAGTTGTTTTCGCCAGTCACGGCTGGAGAGACCAGGAGGCTGACTCAGTCTGTGGCAGCTCTGTTTGTTCCCGGCTTTCTCTCTCTCTCTCTCTGCTCGCTCTCGACTTGTTACCAAAATCCCTCTCTTGCTATGGCACAGGGGAAGCTCAGCAGCAGATGGTGGGCGCCGATTCTAGCGTCACTGGAAGCCGCTCATTTCCATATGGCTTTTGCATTTCACTCCCGGCGGAGGTGGGTGAAGCATATGACAGAGAGGGATGGTGAGATCCCAGCATAAGGACACATTGGCTCCCATTGGAGGAAAAAGCCACGCCGTGGATCCTGGTCCTCCTAACAGTTAGATTTGCACAACGCAGGAGTCAACTAGCACTTTTAAGACCAACCCGTTTTTATTTAGAACGTCAGCTTTCGTGTGCTCTTAAGCACACTTCATCAGACGAGGAATCCAGCACAGTGAGCAGAGCCATACAGAGCTGAGCAGAGCCGTACAGAGCTGGTAGGCCCAAAAGGCAGCATGGTACATAGGGTTGCCAAATCCAACCCCAGAAATATCTGGGGACTTTGGGGGTGGAGCCAGGAGACTTTGGGGGTGGAGCCAGGAGACACTGGGGTGGAGCTAGGGGGAGGGGGGAAACGGCGCCGGGGAGCGTGGCGAGCCGCCCCGCAGCTGCCGCCTCTGCTCCGCTCGCCGTGGCTGCTCCTCTGAGATGGGCTCAGCCTGAGCCCATCTCGGAGGAGCATCCACGGCGAGCGGAGTAGAGGCGGCAGCGGCGCGGCAGCCTCGCCCGCTCCGCCTCTGGGATGGAAGCGGAGGGGGGGGTGGAGGCGGGCCGGGAGTGTGGCGAGCCGCATGTCCGGGTCCTAGAAGGGCCCGGATTCGCAGCTCGCCATGCTCCTGGCCTGCCTCGCCCTCCCCTGCGCTGCTGCCGCCTCTTGGCTGCTCCTCCGAGATGGGCTCAGCCTGGGCCCATCTTGGAGGAGAAACTGCGGTGGGCGGGGAGGGGGCGGCAGCGGCGCGGCGGCCTCGCCGGCTCCAGGATCCGGCGGCTCGGCGCCGTTTCCCCCCTCTCCCCCCCCGCTTCCATTTTTTGGGGGAGCGGGGGAAGAGGGTGGAAATCCTGGGGTCCCCCGCCAGGGCGGGAGGGTTGGGAAGCCTAATGGTACAGAATGGTCTGAAGCAGGTGAACAAAGCAGGAGTCAAGTGGCACCTTAAGACCAGCCAAGTTTTATTCAGAATGTAAGCTTTCGTGTGCTCTTAAGCATGCTTCATCAGATGAGGAATCCGGCACAGCGAGCAGAGCCATATATAGCTGAGCAGAGCCATACAGAGCTGGTAGGCAGTGCCATTTGTTTTTGCATTTGTAAAAGGGAAAGGCTGTGCTGTGGCTCAAGGCTTGGAGAGCCGGTTTGGTGTAGTGGTTAAGTGTGCGGACTCTTATCTGGGAGAACCGGGTTTCATTCCCCGCTCCTCCACTTGCATCTGCTGGAATGGCCTTGGGTCAGACAGAGCTCTGGCAGAGCTGTCCTTGTGAGAGCCAGTTTGGGGTAGTGGTGAAGTGTGCGGATTCTTTTCTAGGAGAACCGGGTTTGATTCCCCACTCCTCCACTTGCACCTGCTAGCATGGCCTTGGGTCAGCCATAGCTCTGGCAGAGGTTGTCCTTGAAAGGGCAGCTGCTGTGAGAGCCCTCTCCAGCCCCACCCACCTCACAGGGTGACTGTTGTGGGGGAGGAAGGTAAAGGAGATTGTGAACCGCTCTGAGACTCTTCGGAGTGGAGGGCGGGATATAAATCCAATATCTTCTTCATCTTCTTCTTCTTCTTCTTGGAATGTAGAAGGGCCCAGGTTCAATCCCTGGCATCCTCTCCAGTTTTTTTTAAAAAACCAGGTAACTGGCAGTTAGAGAGCCAGTTTGGTGTAGTGGTGAAGTGCGCGTCCTCTTATATGGGACAAGTGGGTTTGATTCTCCACTCCTCCACCTGCAGCTGCTGGAATGACCTTGGGTCAGCCATAGCTCTCGCAGGAGTTGTCCTTGAAAGGGCAGCTGCTGGGAGAGCCCTCTCAGCCCCACCCACCTCACAGGGTGTCTGTTGTGGGGGAGGAAGATAAAGGAGATTGTAGGCCGCTCTGAGACTCTGTCCTTGGAGGGACGGCTTCTAAGAGAGCTCTCTCAGCCTCACTCACCTCACAGGGTGTCTGTTGTGGGGGAAGAAGATAAAGGAGATTGTGAGCCACTCTGAGATTCAGGGTGAAGGGTGGGATATAAATCCAATATCTTCTCCTCCTCCACTCGCAGCTGCAGGAATGGCTCTCACAGAGGTTGACCTTGAAAGGGCAGCTGCTGGGAGAGCCCTCTCAGCCCCACCCACCTCACAGGGTGCCTGTTGTGGGGGGAGAAGATATAGGAGATTGTAAGCCGCTCTGAGACTCTGAAATTCAGAGTATAGGAAAGGAAAAGGAAAGGTCCCTTGTGGAAGCACCAGTCGTTTCCGACTCGGGTGACGTTGCTTTCACAACGTTTTCACGGCAAACTTGTTTTACGGGGTGGTTTGCCATTGCCTCCCCCAGTCTTTTACACTTCCCACCCCAGAGCATAGGGCAGGATATAAATCCAATATCTTCATCTTCTTCTTGAGCGGCTTACAAAAAGGTGATTTCCTGCATTCACAGAAACAAGACAACTGCATCAGTATTCAGGAATCGCTAGGGACACGACTGCAGATCCTCCACATTCAGGGACAGTATACCTTTGGATACCAACCCCTTGAGACTGAACAAAGGCCGGTTGCCTTCTTGCCCTGTTTGTGGGTTTCCCAGAAGCCACTTTTGCAAACTGGATGCTGGGCCAGGTAGGCTTTTTGAGCTAATGGGGGGGTGGGGGCGGGGCAGGGCGTTCTGGCAGAAGGATATCCTGCAGTTCCCTTCCAGCGTCGCTAATGGATGCAGCACTCCAGGAAAGATGAAAACAAACTGGAATGGATTCCAAGGGAGGGTAATGGAGCTTGGGGTGTGTGGGAAAACAGGGTTGCCGGCTCTAGTTTTGCGTTTCCTGCATGGAGCAAGCAGTCGCTACATAGTCTAGAAGTAGGGTTGCCAAGTCCAATCCAAGAAATATCTGGGGACTTTGGGGGTGGAGCCAGGAGACTTTGGGGGTGGAGCCAGGAGACATTGGGGTGTAGCCAAGATCAAGGCTGTGACAAGCCTAATTGAACTCCAAAGGGAGTTCTGGCCATCACATTTAAAGGGATGGCACACCTTTTCAATTCCTTCCTTCCATAGGAAATAACGAAGGATAGGGGCACCTTCTTTTGGAGCTCATAGAATTGGACCACCTGGTCCAATCTTTTTGAAACTTGGGGGGTATTTTGGGGAGAGGCACTAGATGCTATACTGAAAATTTTGTGCCTCTACCCCAAAAAACAGCCCCCCCCAGAGCCCCAGATACCCGCGGATCAATTCTCCATGATTTTCTATGGGAATAAATCTCCATAGGGAATAATAGAGTTCCCAGAAGACATTTCCCTCCCCCCCCCCCCGCTTTCTGACGACCCTGAAGCAGGGGGAAGGTCTCCAAACCGCGGGATCCCCTGCCTCCACCTGGGGTTTGGCAACCCTATCTAGAATCAACAAGGGGATCGCAGTGACGCTATATACAAAAACACACGCAACATGTCTGTTATACAAATAGGCTACCAGGCTTTTTAATACTTTTTTATATATATAGTTACATGCTTTTTAAATAGAAAACTGCTTCAGACTTAATCGATGTATTTGACACAAAAGTCCACATTGACAACCATAAGATGCAATTCAATCCTTATAAACAGAGCCCATAGCGATTAACGAACGCAGCCTACGAGTAACTAGTTACAATAATATAATAGCCGCGTTTCGTGTTCCCACTTCATCAGCATTATAATATCTTCCACTTGTGCAGTATATTACAAGGGAATAAGCCAGTTCCTTTTACTAGAAGCATGAGCAAAGCCTTCCGCTCCATTGCTGGCCGCGGGGATCTGGGACTCTGGAGGGCTGTTTTTTGAGACAGAGGCACCGAATTTTCAGCATAGCATCCAGTGCCTCTCCCCAAAATACCCTCCAGGTTTCCAAAGGATTGGACCAGGGGGTCCAATTCTATGTGCCCCCAAGGAAGGTACCCCTATCCTCCATTATTTCCAATGGAGGGAAGGCATTTACAAGGTGTGCAGTCCATTTAAATGTGATGGCCAGAACTCCCTTTAGAGTGAAATTGTGCCTGGCACAACCTTGCTCCTGGCTCCACCCCCAAAGTCTTCTGGCTCCACCCCTAAAGTCCCCAGATATTTCTTGAATTGGATCTGGCAACCCTAAGAAATTGCTGTCTTTGTAGGTAGGATTGGCAACCACCAGGTGAAGCCTGGGAATGTCTGGGAAGGACAATTGATTTCCAGACTACAGAGATGAATTCCCTTGGAGGAAACAGCCACTTGGGAAGGTGGCTTCTTTGGCATTACATGCCCTAAACCTTGTCCCACCCCCAAATCTCCAGGAATTCCCCAGCCTGGAGTTGGCAACCCTATTTATATGTGAGCATTGTGGTCAGGGTTGGTAAGCAGAACTAGTCTAGCCATAGGCGATGTTTGGAAAGGATTACCAATGGCTGAGGGTCAGGGTTGCCAACCTCCAGGTGGTGCCTGGAGAGCTCTGGCTATTGCACTTGATCTCCAGGTGCTGCTTTGGAGGGTGGGCTGTATGGCGTTGCACCCTGCTGAGGCCCCTCTCCTCCCCAGGCTCCACCCCTGAAATCTCCAGATATTTTCCCACCCAGAGCTTGCAACCCTACGTGAGCGTTCTCACGGCCCTTTCTTACACGCCCAGGGAAATGCTGATTGCCACTTTGGGTCAGTTTGGCCACTTTGGGTCAGCTAGAGAGCCAGTTTGGTGTAGTGGTTAAGTGTGTGGACTCTCATCTGGGAGAACCGGGTTTGATTCCCTACTTCTCCGCTTGCAGCTGCTGGAATGGCCTTGGGTCAGGCGTAGCTCTCTCAGAGTTGTCCTTGAAAGGGCAGATTCCGTGAGAGCTCTCTCAGCCCCACCCACCTCACTGAGTGTCTGTTGCGGGGGAAGAAGATAAAGGAGATTGTGACCCGCTCTGAGACTCTGAGATTCGGAGTGGAGGGCGGGATATAAATCCAATGTTTTCTTCTTCGTCAGGCATTACTTTTTCTCCAGGCCAGTTTGTCTAGGGATCTTGGAGCTTTTTGCCATATTTGGGCACGGAGCAGGGGTCGCTGGGGGCGTATGGATTTGCAGATTTCCTGCATTGTGCCGGGGGTTGGACTAGATGGCATTTGGGATCCCTTCCAACTCTATGATTCTATATGGGCGTGGGTGCGCATGGAAGGGGGGAAGGGAGAGAGGAAGAAGGTGTCCAACGGTGTCCGTGATGTCCAGATACTTCTCAAGCCCTCTAGATTCAGTGACTCAGCTCCAGATCCGTTTGGCTGCCCCTTTTTCTTCTTTTTTTTCTTCCCGCCGAGCCTCTTCTTGTTCTTAATTACATCCAGGAGGTTTGTTGTTATTAATTTGACTATTTTTTCCCCTCTCTCTCAAGAGCTGGTGGATCTTTGCCAAGCGAGGCTGTGTGCCAAAGACAGCTGGTGCTGTGGGCATTGCCCTGGAATATCCCTGCAGGCACCGATCTGGAGAGAATCACTTCCTTTTCTGGATCCTCCAGTGCAGAATTGGGCCTCATTCACATGCCTCTGAAGAGACAACAGGCCTGTATCCATCTGCACAAAGGCAAGCGGTGTTCGTTACCGTTATCATCTTAGAGCAGTAGTCCCCAACCTTTTGGGCACCAGGGACCGGTTTTGTGGAAGACAATTTTTCCACGGGCTTGTGGAGGGGGGCATGATGGTTTTTGGATGATACAACTATGCACTTTATTTTTATTAGTTTGGTGTAGTGGTTAAGTGTGTGGACTCTTATCTGGGAGAACCGGCTTTGATGCCCCACTCCTCCACTTGCAGCTGCTGGAATGGCCTTGGCTCAGCCATAGCTCTGGCAGAGGTTGTCCTCGAAAGGGCAGCTTCCCGGAGAGCTCTCTCAGCCCCACCCACCTCACAGGGTCTCTGTTGTGGGGGAGGAAGATAAAGGAGATTGTAAGCCGCTCTTAGACTCTGAGGTTTGGAGTGGAGGGCAGGATACTATTATTATTATTATTATTAGAATTGCAGGTTTACACCTCACCCTTCTCTCTGAATCAGGGACTCAGAGCGGCTTACAATCTCCTATATCTTCTCCCCCCACAACAGACACCCTGTGAGGTGGGTGGGGATGAGAGGGCTCTCACAGCAGCTGCCCTTTCAAGGACAACTCCTACGAGAGCTATGGCTGACCCAAGGCCATTCCAGCAGGTGCAAGTGGAGGAGTGGGGAATCAAACCCGGTTCTCCCAGATAAGAGTTCGCACACTTAACCACTACCCCAAATTGGCTCATTATTATTATTATTACTATTACACTGTAATATATAATGAAATAATTATACAACCCACAGCCTGGTTGCTAACAGGCTATGGACCGGTACCAGTCAAGGACCAGGTCTTGGGGACCCCTGTCTTAAGTGCAGGAGAAGGATGGTCACACTGTTCCAATTCTCCTGCTTGGGTCACTTGTGCATGTATGAATCGACTTCACTTTCCAGCATTGTTTTTGGGGGGCACTGCAAAGGCACTAATACATGGGCTGCTCCATTTGCACAAGCCAGTCATCACTTGACGTTGCTGTTGTCAAGTGATAGATACACTCATGAGTTACCCCTCCCCCCACACACTCTCTAGCCTGTGGGATCATGAGGAGAGCCCTGCTGAATCAGGCGCAGGGTCTTAAGAATATCACAAGTGCCCTGCTGGGTCAGATCAGGGGTCCATCTAGTCCAGCATCCTGTCACACACAGCAGTTCCTCTGGAGGGCCAATAACAAGGCAGAGAGGCCGAGGCCTTCCCCTGAGGTTGCTTCCTGGCTCTAAGATTCAGCCAGAGGCTGACTGCCTCTGGATATGGAGGTTCCCTTTTAGTGGCCACAAAGGTTGCCAATTCCAATTCAAGAAATACCTGGGGTCTTTGGGGGTGGAGCCAGGAGACTTTGGGGGTGGAGCCAGGAGACATTGGGGTGGAGGCATAAGGAAAGTTGTGACAAGCACAACTTGTCTCCAGGCCATGGACCAGCTGACCCAAGGCCATTCCAGCAGGTGAAGATATTGGATTTATATCCCGCCCTCCACTCCGAAGAGTCTCAGAGCGGCTCACAATCTCCTTTCCCTTCCTCCCCCACAACAGACACCCTGTGAGGTAGATGAAGATATTGGATTTATATCCCGCCCTCCACTCCGAAGAGTCTCAGAGCGGCTCACAATCTCCTTTCCCTTCCTCCCCCCACAACAGACACCCTGTGAGGTAGATGAAGATATTGGATTTATATCCCGCCCTCCACTCCAAAAAGTCTCAGAGCGGCTCACAATCTCCTTTACCTTCTTCCCCCACAACAGACACCCGGTGAGGTGGATGAAGATATTGGATTTATATCCCGCCCTCCACTCCGAAGAGTCTCAGAGCGGCTCACAATCTCCTTTACCTTCCTCCCCCAAAACAGACTCCCTGTGAGGTGGGTGGGGCTGAGAGAGCTGTCATAGCAGCTGCCCTTTCAAGGACAACCTCTGCCAGAGGTATGGCTGACCCAAGGCCATGCTAACAGGTGTAAGTGGAGGAGTGGGGTTCTCCCAGATAAGAGTCCGCACACTTAACCACTATCCCAAACTTGCTCATTATTATTATTATTATTATTATTATTATTATTATTATTATTATTATTATTACTACTACTACTATTACATTGTAATATATAATGAAATCTGGCCATCACATTTAAAGGAACCGCACACCTTTTAAATGCCTTCCCTACATTAGAAATAATGAAGGATAGGGGCACCTTCTTTTGGGGCTCATAGAATTGGACCCCTTGGTTCAATCTATTTGAAACATGGAGCGCATTTTGGGGAGAGTCATTAAATGCTATGCTGAAAATTTGGTGCCTCTACTTCAAAAAACAGCCCCTCCAGAGCCCCAGATACCTCCCGATCAATTCTCCATTATTCCCTATGGGAATCGATCTCCATAGGAAATAATGAAGTGCCCGGCAGACATTTCCCTCACCCCTCCCCCCCGTTTCTGATGACTCTGAAGCAGGGGAGGGTCTGCTCCCACCTGGAGATTGGCATCTCTACTCACGAGTTGCTGAACTTCCAACTTCTTCAAAGTAACACAGAGCAACCAACCTCTGAAAAGATTATGTGACCAACGAAGGGTCTGGGCTGCAAACGACTTCTGCAAAAATTGTGCAACCAACAGAGGGTCTGGGCTGCTCCCACAGCCATGTTATTCTGCCTGCTCCCCTGCCCCCCTTCAGCCTTAAAGACGCAGATGCACCATCCCAAGAGGAAGCCTTTCCAGTGGAGTCTGAAGCCTCCGAAGGTGGAAAGTCACGTGGGGGCTGTGGGGGATGTGGGGGTGGGGGATTGGCAAGCCTAGTGGCCACTAATAGACCTCCATGACTCATCCAGTCCCCTTTTAAAGCTAATAAGAACATAAGAAGAATCCTGCTGGATCAGGCCATCTGGTCCAGCATCCCGTCTCACATAGTGGCTCGGCCAACCAGTTCCTCTAGAAGGCCAACAACAGGGCACAGAGGCCGAGGCCTTCCTCTGATAAGAACCTAAAAAGAGCCCTGCTGGATCAGACCAGTGGTCCATCTAGTCCGGCATCCTATCTTACACAGGGGCCAACCAGTTCCTCTGGAAGGCCAACAACAGGGCATAGAGGCTGAGGCCTTCCTCTGATAAGAACCTAAGAGCCCTGCAGGATCAGACCAGTGGTCCATCTAGTCCAGCATCCAGTCTTACCCAGTGGCCAACCAGTTCTTCTGGAGGGCCAACAACAGGACATGGACGGTGCGGCCTTTCCCTGAGGTTACCTCCTGGCACAGTGATCAGAGGATTATTGCCTCTGAACGTGGAGAATCCCTTCAGCCACCATGGCTAGTAGCCAGTAGCCACTGATAGACCTCTCCATGAATCTGTCTAATCCTTTTGTAAAGCCATCTATGCCTGAGGCCAATCACTACATCCTCTGGCAGCGAATTCCACATTTTAAGAACTCGTTGTGTACAACAGTATTTCTATCTTATCCAGCATCCTGTTCCCCGCAGCGGCCAAAAAGATGGTCTCCAAGCAGGGCAGAGAGGCCAAGGTTTTCCCCTGATATTGTACCCCCGCAAGCGTTATTGGCAGCTATACTGCCTCTGGACTTGGAGGTTCTCTTTACGTTCCAAGGGTTAGGCATGGCCAGACCTCTCCTCTAAGCAAGTCCACCTTGTTCTGCCCAGCATGTCCAAAGGGCTTACCAGGGCATCGGGGGTTTTCTCGGTGTAGTAGCGATGGTAATAAATAATAATAATTGTTCAGCACTTAAAGCACTGTGGCCAGACCCGTAAAAGGCCCTGCCTAAGAGCTCCCCGTCTAAGGGAAGTGGAGTTGCATTTATAGGAGCCGGCAGACCAAAGGCAAATGCTCACCAGCAGTGTTCCCCTCCAAGCTGAGTTAGTGTGAGCTAGCTCACGGATTTTTAGACTCCAGCTCACGCCGTTTTGTCTTCGCTCAGGAAAAATGGCCCCAGAGCACCATTGATGCAGTAGCTCACCAAAAGTAGAATTTTTGCTCACAAGACTCTGCAGCTTAAAGGGAACGCTGGAGAGACTAATCTTACCACCTTGAGCCAAGAGGAAAGTCAGGATATAAATGTTTTAATAAATGTATAAAAATAAGCATGCTGCCTAGAAGAAGAGATTGGATTTATATCCTGCCCTTCACTCAGAGTCTCAGCGTGGTTTACAATCTCTTTCCCTTCCCTTCCCCACAACAGATACCTTATGAAGTAGAGATACCTTATGGGTCTGAGAGAGCTCTCTGAGAACTGCTCTTGAGTGGACAGCTCTGAGAGAATCACAATTGGCCCAGCACCCAGCTGGCTGCATGTGGAGGAGTGTGGAATCAAAACTGGCCCTCCAGATTATAGTCTGCGACTCTTAACTACTACACCAAACCGGCTCTCCCTATTGAAAAGGGGACTCGCATGCCTGAATAGAATGGTGATATCCATCCCTTGTATTATTTCCCAGCGTCTAGTAGTCAGAGGTATACTGTCACTAGACATGACAACGGTGGCTCTGATTAGTGCCTACTAATGAATCTTCCCATGTATTTGATTCACCCTTTTAAAAAAAGCTTTGTGACCATGAACATGCCATGTGTTTCTGATTTTCATAGGTTAATGAACGCACAAATCTGCAATTGCCCAGAGAAACGGAGCACGGGAACCAAGCAAACGCCGTAGCAGTTTCCACAGCAGAGGCAGCAGAGAGGAATGCCTCCCCAAGGAAGGACCTTAAGAACATTCACGCCTGGCAGAAATCCAACAGGTAAAGCTTCCTCCATCTTTTTTTGCCACTGGGTGACCGATGGTGACCTGTGGGGTTTGTAAGGCAAGGGGCATTCAGAGGCGCTGGGGCGGTGACCTGTCTCTGCATAACAAGAGGGCTTTCCTTGGTTGTCTCTCGTGCCAACGCTCACCCAGGGCCGATCCTGCTTAGCTCCTGAGAGCAGATGAGATCAGGCCAGCTTGCCTGCCTGCCCCTATCCAGGTCAGGGCCGCCTCCCTCCTCATCAGCAGGCAGCACACAGCTAGGGTGGAGGAAGGGCGGGAGACGACAAAATAAGTTTTGCATTTCGTGAATTCCCCTTTCCATTCTTCAGGGAGCGCGTTCCCCTCCCCCCCAAAAAATCCAAACAGGGGAGGTGTTGGGTGCCCTCTGCATATGCTCAGAGAGTGTATGTGTATGTGTCTGTCTGTCTGTCTAAAAAAAGATAAAGGTAGTCCCCTGTGCAAGCACCAGTCATCTCTGACTCTGGGGTGACGTCGTAGCACGACCTTTTTGCAGCAGACTTTTTACAGGGTGGTTTGCCCTTGCCTTCCTCAGTCATCTACACTTCCCCCCCAGCAAGCTGGATACTCATTTGACCGACCTCCGAAGGATGGAAGGCTGAGTCAACCTGGAGCCGGCTACCTGAATTCGGCTTCCGCTGAGATCGAACTCCGGTTGTGAGCAGAGAGTTTGACTGCAGTACTGCAGCTTTGCCACTCTGCGCCACGGGGCTATCTGTCTGTCTATCTATCATCTTCCCCTTTCCTTTAATCAGGGAGCGTGTCCCCCCCCCCCAAATTCTAAATAGGAGAGGTGTTGGGTGCCCTCGGTATATGCTCAGAGAGCATATACATATATATAGCGTTGCAAGCATCCCATGGCTAGATGGCCACCTGACAGCAATGAAGATCCTGTGAATTTAGGGGGAAGTGTTTGAGAGTTTCCTGCATTGTGCAGGGGGTTGGACTAGATGACCCTAGAGGTCGCTTCCAACTCTATGATTCTATGGTGAGCCTTCTTGGGGCATCCATGGGAATCTAGCCCCAGGTGCCTGCTGTAGAAAATGGGTGCTCCTTTGCCTTTTTTTTGGGGGGGGGGGGGTGGAGAGCTTCCAAGGACATATAGTTTCCCCGGATGCTCCTTGCTCGCCCCCCTCAATAAAAGGCTCTAACCCACCGGCCCCTTTAAGGGAAACTGTGATGCTGGGAAAGCAGAAACCTGCCTGGAAAACTCTCCCCCTCCCCTCCCCGCCCCGTCCTCCTCCTCCTCCTTCCCTTGACATTCAAGCAAAGAGGAGAAACCCTGAACCTGCAAGGGGGGGGGGAGGGAGCCCGCCGGCGGGGGGGGGGGCTTCTCGGCGGCTGCCGGGCCGAGGCGGCGAGGAGGGAGGGGCCGGGCTCCGTCCCCACCCATGCACCCCCCCCCTCCCCGGCCCTCCCTCCCTCCCCGGTCCTTAGCAGGCGGTTGCAAGTGCTGAAGCGGCGCCTTCTGCAGCAGCAGCAAGCCTTTGGCACAGCCAGCCCGGCCCTGCCCAGCCAGGCAGCTGCATCCTCCGAGAGGCGCCGCCGCCTTCAGCATCCAGCCGGTCTCCTCGCGAGGAAGAGGAGCAGCGGCTGCAGGACTAGACCCCCCCCCCCCAGAAAGAGAAAGAGAGCGCGAGCGAGCGAGCGAGGCTGGCGTTGCAAAGGGGAGCTCCCCGCGTGCCTGCGGCGCTGGGGGGCCGGGCAGCTGGAGCCTGGCGTTAGAAGCCCTGCCGCCCGCCCCCCCCCCCAGGCAAGGGGGAGCCCAGGATCGGGGCCGCAGGGACTGCTCAGGCGCAGAGGTGAGCCGGGGGGGGGATGCCCGGGAAGGGGGGCGCTGGCCTGAGCTGGGGACGACCCCCAGCCCCGGGATTGCAAGCGGAGGGGTGGGCTTAGGGGCGCGGAGGGGGGCACGCCAGGGAGTCCCAGAGCCCCCTCCCCAGCCCCGGGATTGCAAGGGGAGGGGTGGGCTTAGGGGCGCGGAGGGGGGCACGCCAGGGAGTCCCAGAGCCCCCTCCCCAGCCCCGGGATTGCAAGCGGAGGGGTGGGCCTAGGGGCGCGGGGGGGGCACGCCAGGGGGTCTCCCCAGAGATGCAAAAAGGGATGGGTGGGATTTTTTTTTTTGACTTGGCAAAGGTGAACTTGCAAATCCGGGAGCTGCCCCGTTGGGGGAGGAGGGGCGGTGGAAAGCAGAGGTGCCCCCCCCCGCCGCCAACTTTGGGGATTCGTCTTGGGGGAGGGCGGGTTTCTCCCGGCGGGGTCTCCTCCTTTGCAAGATCCTGGGTGGGTTTTTTTTGGGGGGGGGGGCTGCTGCAGCATTTTTGTCCGCCCCCCCCCTCGAAGTCTATCTAGCCTGCCCCCCTGGGAAAGTCCGGGTTGGGCTCAGAAGTGGGCGGGGCTTTTTGCACCTGGGGGGGGTGTGTGGGGAGGACCCCCCCGTTATTCTCCCCGATGGGAAATGTCAAACGAAGCTGTGCTGGGATTCCGCCAGGCCTTCCGCCAGCCTTCTGCACAGCTTTGGGTGGGGGGGGGGGGGCGGGAAGAGAAGCGAGATGGGAAGAAATGGAGCAATTTTGATGGTCTTAACCTTCACAAGTTCCTGCACTTCCGAGGGGCCATTTTTCACAATGCGCGGTTTGGTTTTCCCACCCCTGGAATGAGGGAAGAGATTGCTGGCTTTTCTCTCCTTGGTTTTGCCAAAGGGGATCCTTCTGTAGGCTTCTGCCTGCTTCCTTGGGAGTAAAGGATTTGCTGGAAATCCTCATGCTCTTGGCCGGCCTTGACTTCTCGGGAGAGATGGGCTGGCGTGCCTTGAAACGCTCAAATGCCCCAATTACAAATGCCCCAATTTCTTTTCTTTTTTTAAGGCCCCAAAGTGCCATTTCGGCTTTTGAAGGGGGAGAGGCGGTTGACTTCCAGGGGTCGTTTTGTAGAAAAAGAGGTGGTGGAGCTCATCCAGGGATTGTTATGCAGCTGCACCTACTATTCAGTGGACAAGAGAAGTAGGTGGGGAGGAAGCGGGGAGCCCTCGGAAAGGTTCAAGAGCTGCGCTCCTGTGAGCTGCTGAATTCGAGGCCTGTTGATGTCACTAATCGTGGGGTAATCAGGCAAGGCTCACAAGGAGAGCTCTGGGCCCCGACTCTTGGGTGGAGGTGTTCCAGACCAAACTGTAAAGAAGTCGTGCATTTGAAAAGCGTCTGGGGTCTAACCCAGCCATAGAGGTCCACCTGTGGGGGAGAGGGAACTCACAAGGGGGAGGGGCCTTTGGTGACTGCCCCTCCCCCTCGGTGGTGGTCTTGATAAGGAGAACGTAAGAGAAGCCATGTTGGATCAGGCCAGTGGCCCATCCAGTCCAACGCTCTGTGTCACACAGTGGACAGAAAACCCAGGTGCCATCAGGAGGTCCATCAGTGGGGCCAGGACACTAGAAGCCCTCCCACTGTAAACTCCCCCCCAGCACCAAGAATCCGGAGCATCACTGCCCCAGACGCAAGAGAAGCCATGTTGGATCAGGCCAATGGCCCATCCAGTTCAACATGCTGTGTCACACAGTGGCCAAAAAACCCAAGTGCCATCAGGAGATCCACCAGTGGGGCTAGAAGCCCTCCCACTGTAAACTCCCCCCCCCCCCAGCACCAAGAATACAGAGCATCACTGCCCCAGACATAAGAGAAGCCATGTTGGATCAGGCCAATGGCCCATCCAGTCCAACATGCTGTGTCACACAGTGGCCAAAAAACCCAAGTGCCATCTGGAGATCCACCAGTGGGGCTAGAAGCCCTTCCACTGTAAACTCCCACCCTAGCACCAAGAATACAGAGCATCACTGCACCAGATATAAGAGAAGCCATGTTAGATCAGGCCAATGGCCCATCCAGTCCAACATGCTGTGTCACACAGTGGCCAAAAAACCCAAGTGCCGTCAGGAGATCCACCAGTGGGGCTAGAAACCCTCCCACTGTAAACTCCCCCCCTAGCACCAAGAATACAGAGCATCACTGCCCCAGACATAAGAGAAGCCATGTTGGATCAGGCCAATGGCCCATCCAGTCCAACACTCTGTGTCACACAGTGGCCAAAAAACCCCAAGTGCCATCAGGAGGCCCACCAGTGGGACCAGGACACTAGAAGCTCTCCCACTGTGCCCCCTATGCCGCCCTCTCAAGCACCAAGAATACAGAGAGTTCCAACAATACGCTGTGGCTAATAGCCACTGAGGGACCTCTGCTCCATATGTTGATCCAGTCCCCTCTTGAAGCCGTCTGTGCTTGTAGCCGCCAGCACCTCCTGTGGCAGTGAATTCCTCCTTCCCTCCCTCCCTCCCATGTTGGGCTGAAGACGCATCTACTTACACAAAATGTAATCTTCCCGTGATAAAGCTGGCCAAAAGGAACCGGGAAGCCTCTCTAGGGTGAGACGCCTCGTGTATTTTACGAGACTTTCTAAGGGCCACCATTTATTTTCCAGTCTAGGAGGCCAGTTTTCGGCTTTCCCTGCTTGCTCTTTTCCCTGGCCTGCTGACATCGGGCACCCTGGGAGCCTCCCACCAGCCTCTCTGATCGGCTTCCTGCACCTAAGAGCCAGGCCCAGGAGGCAGCAGGAATCATAAAAGGAGAGCCGTGCATAATTGAAGGCTTGCTTGCTGGCTTCCAGGCAGAGCTTGGCTCCACCGGCGGCGGCAGGAAAGCCCTGGCTGTGGGGCTTGAAGGAGGCAGGGAAAGAACAATGAAAACACGGCAGAGCATGTCTTCGGCATGCTCAGGAAGGCTCCGTCCTTGACGTCTCCAGCCAGAGTGATTTCAGAACAGGAGGTCGGGAACAGTCTTCATTTGAGAACTTGGGGCCCGAAGTTCTCTTTGAATTTCTCCCAACTGAAGTGGTGGAAAGGGCGCACCCCGTAGGGTTTTCAAGGCAAGAGGTGGGCAGAGGTGGCCTGCCATCGCTTGCCTCTGCAGAGCAGCTCCAGGCTTCTTTGGAGGTCTCCCACCCAAGCGCTAACCTGGGCTGACCTTCCTTCGCTTGGGATGAGATAGAGCTTGCCTGGGCCATCCGGGTCAGGACGATCTCTTGGCTACAAAGATCAATTCCCCTGGAGAAAAGAGCAGCTTCAGAGGATGTCTTTTTTTTTTTTCTGGCATCACATCCCTGCTGAACTCCCTCCCCAGACTCTGCCCCCAGGCCTCTAGGGATTCCCCAACTCGGAGCTCACAGCCTTGCCTTGGAGGGGCAGTTAGGGAGTAGACTGTATTGTTCTCAAGGGGCCAGTGTGGTTAAGACGATGTCACGGAACGCCCAGAAGATGACTGATATGTTGATGACTCAGGAAGGAGTTTGGTAAACCTGGTTCGCTCAACTCGTCTTGCTGGAGAGATGCTGGAGAGTTGAGTGGCAGGCCTCGGGTCTTCCGCTTTCCGCCACTAATCTCCAGACTATAGTGATCAGTTCCTCTGGAAGAACTGAATACCACACTAAGGCATAGTGGTTAAGAGGGTCAGGCTGGTGTCTGGAAGACCCGGGTTAGAATCTTAGCTTGTGCCCTGGAAGTTCACTGGGTGACCTTGGCCCAGTCCCGTTCTCTTAGCCTAACCTACCACACAGGGTTGTTGTGAAGGACAAAACGGAGGAGAGGGGAAGGATGGAAGCCACTCTGGTTCCCCGTTGGGAACAAAGGCAGGGCGTAAGTTAATTAAATGAATACATGACCACTTCGAAAGGGAGGTGGTGGTATGGAACGGCATCCCTGCTGAATGCCTTCCCTGACCCAAACTTTCCCTTCCCAGTTCCTCCCCCAGATCTCCAGGAATTTCCCACACCAGGGTTGGCAACCATAGAGGGAACCTCTACTGCAGATTCTGCAAGGCTTAGCTGGCAGGGCATGCATTTGGTTTCTTGGCTGCGTCTGTTAACGCTGCGTGGGTTCAAACGTCCGGTTTGGTGTGGTGGTTAAGTCTGCGGACTCTTATCTGGAGGAGGGCTTCCCCCCCTCCTCCACTTGCAGCTGCTGGAATGGCCTTGGGTCAGCCATAGCTCCACAGGAGTTGTCCTTAAAAGGGCAGATTCTGGGAGAGCCCTCTCAGCCCCACCCACCTCACAGGGTGTCTGTTGTGGGGGAGGGAGATTGCCGGCCGCTCTGAGACTCTGTCCCTGAAGGGGTGGCTTCTGGTAGAGCTCTCTCAGCCCCACCCACCTCACAGGCTGTCTGTTGTGGGGGAGGAAGGGAAGGGAGATTGTAGGCCGCTCTGAGACTGTCCTTGAAGGGGTGGCTTCTGGGAGAGCTCTCTCAGCCCCATCCACCTCACAGGGTGTCTTTTGTGGGGGAGGAAGATAGAGGAGATTGTCGGGCGCTCTGAGACTCTGTCCCTGAAGGGCGGCTTCTGGGAGAGCTCTCTCAGCTCCACCCACCTTACAGGATGTCTGTTGTGGGGGAGGAAGATAGAGGAGATTGTAGGCGCCTCTGAGACTCTGTCCTTGAAGGGGCGGCTTCTGGGGAGAGCTCTCACCCACCTCACAGGGTGTCTGTTGTGGAGGAGGAAAATAAAGGAGATTGTGAGCCACTCTGAGATTCAGAGTGGAGGGCGGGGTATAAATCCAATATCGTCATCATCATGCAGTCTGTGATTAGTTCAGGATGTTAAAGGTGTATTACTCTGTGTGTGTGAGAAAGAGAGTGGGGGGGACCCTTTCAATTAGATCGCCTCTCATTCCTCCATCTCTCCCCCTGCAGTTCGGCAGCGATGGCGGAGAATAGCCTGGACCCCACCTGCGTCTCCATCGCCTTGGAGGACCCTGTGTGCAACTCTGGCTCTCAGGACGCTCCCTCCTGTCCACCCACTTGAAGAAGGTGGAGAACCACATCACGGATGCCCAGCGGTTCTCGCATCTGCCCAAGCGATCGGCTGTCGACATTGAGTTTCTGGACCTCTCGTACTCGGTCCGGGAGGGGCCCTGGTGGAGGAAGAGAGGTTAGGGGGGGGCGTTTCTTGGATTTGTCTGTTTGGGCTCTTTGGAGGCAAACTATCCATGCTGAAAAGCACTCGAGGCTCCATTTGGAACAGTGGGAAGCTGTTAATGTTGCCATCTCCAGGCTGGGAGATTCCTGGAGATTTTGCGGGGGGCATCTGGGGAGAGGAGAGGCCTCAGCGGGGTATGATACCATAGAGTCCTCTCTCCAGAGCAGCCGTTTCCTCCCGGGGAACTGAGCTCTTTCGCCAGGAAATAAGTTGTAATTCGGGGCTGTCTCCAGGCAACCCTGATAGCCTTCTGAAATAAAAGGTGGCCGGTGTGTGAACCAGGCTTGCTGTGTTGTGGTAGTTTGGAGTCTGCGGCACAGATGGCCGTCGTGGCGTGTTTACCTGGTTCAAAAAGATCCACTCAGCAAAACCAATCTGCGATTAGGCGTTTTGACATCTGCCTTTCAGATTTCGTTGCTGAATAACTGAACAGGAAGTGATGGCATGGCTGGAAGCCTCAGCTAGGTGTGTCCCGCTTCCCTTCTCTCCAATCCTCTGGCCTTTTGACACACAAGGTGACGTGAAGGGCCTCCAGGTGCTACAGTTGACTTCTCCTCCCTCCTGAGCTATTTCTACTCGCAGGGCGTTTGTGTGGACCTCAGGGGTGAATCATTCCTTTTCTGCCAGTTGGAGAAACTGAGGCTCAAGAGACCCATCGCCAAACAAAGCTGCTGTTTGGGTCGCTTGGCCTCCGGCCTCCTTTTGATGGGGCCCACCCAGGCCTCAGATTCAGCAGGAGCTCACAGGAGCGCAGCTCCTGAACTTTTCTGAGGGTTCCCCCTCTTCCTTCCTATCTACCTTGTCCATTGAATAGGAGGTGCAGCTGCATAACAGTCCCTGGATTAGGAGAGCGGGCAGCAGCCAGCCACCAGGGACTTTGCCACACTCTCAGCAGCCCTCATTAATCTCACACTACCCTTTCTCCACTTCTTATGTGATTTTGGGCGGCAGGTGGCTTGCTGATGTTTTGACTGGGGGGGGGGGTGCAGCCAGGACTGCCCCAGGCAAGCGAGGCCTGGTTGGGCTGGCTGAATCTCTAGCTAGCCCAAACAGGCTTCACTAGTCCGAGGGGTCTCCTATCTAGCATTGAGTTGCTTTTAGGGGGGGTGGCATAGGCTAATGAGTTATGCTAATGAGCTCCGCCACCCATTTTTCTACAAACGACCCTTGGGCCCACCGTTGGTTCCAAAAACACTAGCCCCCTTGCGTGGCATGGGAAACCCGGACAGGTGGAGCTGGGTCGAATCTGTCCAGTCAGGGACAGAGCCTGGGCAGGCGGGAGTAGAATCTGGAGGACAATATTTGCTGCTTCAATAGCAGAGCCAGGATGGAATAGGAAGGGGCCTAGAAAGAGCCGGGTAGAATCAGAGGCGTTGTGGGCAAGGCTTGAATGAACAGATCTGCCTTTTGGTGGTGACTCATTGGTCCAGCCAGAGTCTAGCAGCGTTGGTTTCTCCCATCACCTCCTGGCCATGATCCCTTCCATTTTTAATGAGGCACGCTCGTAATCTCCTGACTTGGATGGCTCAGGCTAGCAGGGGTGGAGAACAGTGGCTCTCCAAATGTTTTTTTTGCCTACAACTCCATCAGCCCCAGCCATTGGCCATACTGGCTAGGGCTGATGGAGTTGTAGGCAAAAAAATCTGGAGAGCCACTGGTCCCCACCCCTGCCAGATCTCATAGAATCATAGAGTTGGAAGGGACCTCCAAGGTCATCTAATTCAACCCCCTGCGCAATGCCGAAACTCACAAACGCCTCCCCTAAATTCACAGGATCTTCATTGCTCTCCGATGGCCATCTAGCCTCTGTTGAAAAACCTCCAAGGAAGGAGAGCCCACCACCTCCTGAGGAAGCCTGTTCCACTGAGGAACCGCTCTAATGGTCAGGAAGTTCATAGAGTTGGAAGGGACCTCAAGGACATCTAGTCCAACCCCCTGCGCAATGCAGGAAACTCACAAACGCCTCCCCCTAAGTTCACAGGATCCTCACTGCTGTCAGACAGCTATTGATTGATTGATTGCACTTGTATCCCGCCCTCCCCAGACGGCTCAGGGCGGCTAACAACAGTCGCAATTCGATGACAGATTCACGTGATAAGAATAAAACAGGATTAAAACATTAAAATATTAAACAGTTTAAATACAGTTCAGACGGCGTTCTGTTTTGAATTAATTTGTGACGATATTGTGGGGTAGATAGTACACCCTCCGTAGATGTTAAAAGCACCTCCATTTAGTTATTAAACGCCTGCCTGAGCAGATATGTCTTACAGGCCCTGCGGAATTGTGATAAATTCCGCAGGGCCCCGGTCTCCTCCGGGAGGGCATTCCAGAGGGCAGGCGCAGCCACGGAGAAGGCTCTTGCCCTCGTAGTGGTCAGACGGTTGTCCTTTAGCCCGGGGGTCTTGAACAGATTTAACGAGCGTGATCGTAGTGCTCTCTGGGGCTCGTGTGGGGAAAGGCGGTCCCAAAGGTAGACAGGTCCAAGCCGATTAGGGCTTTAAAGGTCTTAACCACACTTTGAACCGGGCTCGGAACACCACAGGCAACCAGTGCAGCGTCTCCAGTGTGGCCTCTGTTTAAAAACCTCCAAGGAAGGTCCCTTTCAACTCTATGATTCTAGTTAAGAGGTGAGTGGTAATTCTGGGAGATCTCCAGGCACCACCTGGAGGTCGGCAACCCAAGGAACAGATCTGCCAACTGAAAGGAGAGAAGTGGAAGAGAACTGAGTTGAGGTGGGGAGGGGAGAATTTGGCCTGAAGGCCCGCAACTGGCCCTGTGAGGGATAATCTTGCACCGTTAACAGGATCCCACCCCTTTGGGTTGAGCTTCTGTTGGAGGGCACCTCACATCCTGTGATGTTTCAGAGGCTGGAGTGCTAGCTCAGGGACAGAGCCCTCCCTTTGTGGGAGCTACAGCCGAGACCCTGCGGAAAAGCCAAGGTCTTTGAGCAAGGCCAGAACTGACAACCACAAGGAGATAAATTTAGCATCCCTTTCTTGCCCCAGCCCTGGGCGTCTCTTTCTCGCCGGGGGCTCTCCTCCTGCGTGGGCGGCACCAGCGCTTCATGCAGAGATATCGGGCGCTCTAGAAAGCGTTACGGCAGGTGGGGGGACGGCAGCCTCCATTTAATGAGCCGCTCTTAATGGCTCCGCAGCCCCAGAGACAGAAGAGGAAAAGGCTGCTCCGGAGAGTGATGGGAGAGGCTTTGAAAGCATGAGTGGGGGGGGGGGGGGGGGGTGAGGCACAGGCTGGGTATGAGTGGTTGTAATTTCCATGGGGGCCTGAACTCTGGTTGAGATCCGTAACTCACTTCCTCTGCCGCTTGGGGATGGTAGAACAACCCATTCGCCCAATTGGTGGTGGAAAATTCCGCAGTTTATGCCAAAAGACCAGCAGGGTTTCCTCTCCCAAAATTCTAGAATTGGGGGACATCCGATGAAGCTGATGGGCAGCAGATTCAAGACAAAAGGAAAGACTGCTTGACACAGCAAGGGATTAAAGATGTGGAATTCGCTCCCAGCGGATGTAGTGAGGGCCACAGGAATAACTAGCTTTCAAAGGGGATTAGATTCATGGCAGATAGGTCTCTCACAGGGGTGGCCAACTGTGGAGCAGGAGCCACATGTGGCCCTTGCAGACATATTGTGTAGCTCTTGAAGCCTCCGCTGCCCCATCAGCCAGCTTGGAAAAGGCATTTCTCTCTTTGAATCATTTCTTCAAGCCAAGCCAGCTGGCCAGCTTGGAAAATTGATTTAAAGTTAAAGTTGTTTTCTTTCTACCTCTCCCTCCTCCTCCCTACCCCATCCATCCATCCATCCATCCATCCATCCATCTATCTATCTATCTATCTATCTATCTATCTATCTATCTATCTATCTATCTATCTATCTATCTATCTATCTATCTATCTATCTATCTATCTATCTATCTATCTATCTATCTATCTATCTATCATCTATCTATCATCTATCTATCATCTATCTATCTATCTATCTATCTATCTATCTATCTATCATCTATCTATCATCTATCTATCTATCTATCTATCTATCTATCTATCTATCTATCTATCTATCTATCTATCTATCTATCTATCTATCTATCTCTCCCTCCCTCCCTATCATCCATCCATCCCTCCCTCCCTAGTCTCCCTATCCTCTCTATCATCCATCCATCCATCCATCCATCCATCCATCCATCCATCCATCCATCATCTTTCTCTCTCTCATCTATCATTTTCCTTCCTTCCTTCCTTCCCTCAAGCATCTGATGTTCATATCTTGCGACTCTCCAATATCTGACGTTTTTTCTATGGGGCTCTTACGTTAGGCAGGTTTGTGCACCCCGGTCTATCAACAGCTACAAGCCATGGTGACTAAAGGGAGCCTCCACGTGCAGAGGCAGTCAGCCTTTGAATCCCAGAGCCAGGAGGCAGCATCGGGGAAAGCTTTGGACTGTATGCCCTGGCGTTGGACCTTCATTGGAATTGGTTGGCCACTGAACAAAGTTTTGAGTCCGGTGGCGCCAACGAAGTGTAATTCTGGGTATAAGCTTTTGTGTGCACGTACACTTCTTTAGTGATTGGCCACCGTGTGAGACTAGATGGACCACCGGTGTGAGCCAGCAGGGCTCTTCTGATGTTCTTACGGAACTATTGGATTACTGCAATGCCCTCTACATGGGGCTGCCCTTGTGCGGACCCGGAAACTGCAGCTGGTGCAGAATGCCGTGGCCCGGCTGTTATTGGGCCTCCCAAGGTGGGGGCACATTCGGCCGGGTCTTCAGGCCCTGCACTGGCTTCCAATAACATACCGAGTCCGGTACAAGGTGCTGGTTATTACCTTTAAAGCCCTATATGGCCTGGGACCTGCCTACCTGAGGGACCGTCTCTCCCCCACATGTTCCCCAGAGGGTACTGAGGTCTGGGACTCAAAACCTTCTCACCATCCCGGGCCTAAGGAAGTCTGTCTCAAGACAACCAGAGACAGGGCCTTCTCTGCAATGGCCCCCACATGGTGGAAACCAGCTGCCGGAAGAGGTGAGGGCCCTGCGGGATCTTACCCAGTTCCCCAGGGCCTGTAAGACAACCCTCTTCCGGTTAGCCTACGCCTGACTAGATAAAGGTAGCTTATCAGATTTCAGTGAAATATACTGTATAGTTTAATGTTAAGATTTTAAGGTTTTAGATTTTTAAATGCTTTGACTTTTTAAATGTAATAATTCTGCACTTTGTTTTATTGTTTATCATTTGCTGTGAGCCGCCCTGAGCCATTTATGGGAAGGGCGGGATATAAGTTATAGAATAAATATATAAATAAATAAACTAAGATGTATGCTAGATGTATTCAGATTGACAAAGCCTATATATGCTGCATTAAATACGGCTTATATGTAATATCAGCATAAAATGGAGAGTCTTAATGGCCACTTTGTTCTGAATGCAATAGAAAAACCCATCAGAGGAACTGGTTGGCCACTGTGTGAGATGGGATGCTGGACCGGTGGTCCCCTGCTCTGAGCCAGCAGCGCTCTCCTCCCATTCGCATGCTTTTAAGGCAAGATCCAGAAGTGGTTTGCCGTTGCCCGCCTCCCATCGAAATGCTGACCAGGGCCCAACCCCGCTTAGCTTCTACTGTCTGGTGAGATCAGGGTAGCCCGGGCCATCCAAGGCAAGGCATTAGCAATATTAGCAGCTCGTTTATGATAAAACTATTGGCTGAATGAAAATAATATCACCCGGCTCAGCTAGTGGGGATTGGGTAAACTGATGGAGCAGAGGTCCATCAGTGGCTATTAGCCACAGCGTATTAATGGAACTCTCTGTCTGGGGCAGTGATGCTCTGTATTCTTGGTGCTTGGAGGGGCAACAGTGGAGTTCTGGCTCTGCTGGTGGACCTCCTGATGGCATCTGGAGTTTTTTGGCCCTGTGTGACACAGAGTGTTGGACTGGATGAGCCATTGGCCTGATTCAACATGGCTTCTCTGATCTTTTTATATCTGGGGCAGTGATGCTCTGTATTCTTGGTGCGTGGGGGGCACAGTGGGGGGGGGGTGCTTCTGGAGTTCTGGCTCTGCTGGTGGACCTCCTGATGGCATCTGGAGTTTTTTGGCCCTGTGTGACACAGAGTGTTGGACTGGGTGAGCCATTGGCCTGATTCAACATGGCTTCTCTGATCTTTTTATATCTGGGGCAGTGATGCTCTGTATTCTTGGTGCGTGGGGGGCACAGTGGGGGGGGGGGGCTTCTGGAGTTCTGACCCTGCTGGTGGATCTCCTGATGGCATCTGGAGTTTTTTGGCCCCTGTGTGACACAGAGTGTTGGACTGGATGAGCCATTGGCCTGATCCAACATGGCTCCTCTGATCTTTTTATATCTGGGCAGTGATGCTCTGTATTCTTGGTGCGTGGGGGCACAGTGGGGGGGGGGGCTTCTGGAGTTCTGACCCTGCTGGTGACCTCCTGATGGCATCTGGAGTTTTTTGGCCCTGTGTGACACAGAGTGTTGGACTGGATGAGCCATTGGCCTGATCCAACATGGCTCCTCTGATCTTTTTATATCTGGGGCAGTGATACTCTGTATTCTTGGTGCGTGGGGGGGCCCCACTGGTGGACCTCCTGAAGGTTTTTGGCCACTGTGTGACGTAGTTTTGCAAACTGGGCCATTGTGTATGTCAAAATACCTGTATTGTAAGAGGGCATGTTGGCTGCCGCACTGGGCTTAGATGCCCAGGTAGGTGCCCTAACCATGCACAGGCATGATCTGCTATATATATATAAAACCCACATTGCTAAAATTAAACGGCTATTACCCAGCAGCCCGGAATAAACCTCCTTGTTTTGTTACCTGCCTTGGACTGGAAAGACGGAACTGTAGCCAAGTTTCAGGCAGGCTCCAACACGTGCCTGCGTGAGGGAAGGGTAGGAGGAGATTGCATTGGCTTTGAAGGGTCACAGGTTGTCCCAGCTTGTGTTAAAGGCTTTGGCTTTGTGGGGGGGGGGGGGAGGGGTCTGCTGTGGAGGAGAGATGAACCCTCAGCTGCTCTATCTCTTACTTGTCGAGTCCAAAGGAGGTTTGCTCCTCCTAAGCCAGTAAGAAGATCCAGGTTAATCCCACTCGGAATTGACTTTGCCGAGTCCTTCTGGAATCTTCCGTCGGCGCCCTGCCTGCAGATCGACGCTGCGCCTCAGCCAGGGCCTTTCTGGCCTCTGCCATCTGAGAGCCTTGTTTAATTGGGAGGGCTGCCAACCGTGGGCTGGGAAATTCCTGGAGATTTGGGGGCAATTTGACTGAGGAAGGCAATGGCAAACCACCCCGTCAAAAGTCTGCCGTGAAAATGTCGTGATGCGATGTCACCCCAGAGTCAGAAATGACTGGTGCTTGCACAGGGGACTACCTTTACCTTTTTTTTTTTATCCCAGAAAGCACAAGGTTTGGGAATGGGGTGGGGGTGGGATCTCAGCAGGGTATAATGCTATACGGTTCACCCTCCATAGCAGGCATTTTCTCCAGCGGAACTGGTCTCTGTTTTCTGGAGATGAGTTGTAATTCTGGGAGATCTCCAGGCCCCAGCTGGAGGTTGACAACCTCAAGCATATCTCCTAATACAGTTCAGCATATTCATATACTCCTCCCCCCTCAGTACAGACCCTTCAGTTGTCACCCTGATGACACCACCTTCCGGCTCATGCTGATGACATCACTTGTCCCATAATGATGAAGTCATTCCTTTTCCGATCGGGGCCGGAATGATGAAGTTTCTTCCCGCGTTTTGTGAAGAAAACCCACCCTCTCCTCTCTTAGCAAGCTCCTGTCCTGGCACCCAGGACCGACGTGGTATTTATTGCCCCAGACAAGGGGTGCCCACCACTCTTGTGCCCAGACCTCAGTTTGGGCCGGGTCCCACAGAAGCAGAGCTCCAGAACTTCTAAATTTTATTGTGCTCTTTCTTTCTTATCCCCACCCCACCCCCTAATACTTGCTTCTGAGCTCCATTGCTTAACCCCCCCCCCGGTGAGAATTTTTCTGAA